>NC_142231.1:0-299138 GCF_049639895.1 Pseudopodoces humilis
CTGTGGCCAAATGAAGTCCCTCCTTCTGAGATGAACCCCAGGCTATGGGCCACCTAGAGCTGTGGCCATCTTAACCTACGAGAGAAAGATTGATACTTTAAAACTTGGGAGCATCACTGTTCACGCTGAAAAGCCAGAATGCACCATCTCTGGATAAGGCACAGAATCACTCCAGTTGCAGACACAAATTTTTAAGAACACATTGGAAGTAGCTCAGGACATTTATTGCAACATTTGGATCTTGGGTGGCCTCTGCCATGCAACAGAAACTGGAGTGCCAAATCTTCCTAGGCAAGAATTCCTCTCCTTGACCAAATCAATCCTCAACTGGCACGTGGCAGCTGAACTTTACACCCACGTGTGGTACTAAATACAAGAAGAAATTGGAGTTTCCTTCACTGAAATGAGGGCAACAAAGATCTGGCCCTCACAACCGGTCAGGCACACCTCGGCAGACTCTGTTAGCTCGTGTCAGGCAGGGAGAAGGTGCACGAGGAACGCGTGTGTCTGCCTCGACGTGAGCGGAAGCGTCACTCACGTGTACCTTCCAACGTGCCCTGCAGCACACAGCCAGGAATACACTAATGAATTATTTGTTATGGGGAAGAAATAGACTGTTAAGGACTTTACCTTCATCTGTGTCCAGTCCTCCTTGTACTGAGTCCTTTCTGCCTCGTCGGTGGATTGAAGGTATTTCTTCCTAGACTCATCTCCCACCACGCGGAGGTGTTTAGCGAATGCCAGGCTCGGACGGGTCTGTCGGAATAGGAGCAGAGTCAGAAAAAGGAGCTAAAAATGAGTAGGTGGAAACAGTTTCAGACACACAGCACTTCCAGGATGTAGTTACTTCTGGTGCATCTATGCAGTACTCTAAGCAATGATTTCGAACCTTTTATCCCAGCTTTAATAGGTTATTCCTAATTATCACCACCTTTATAACCAGCGCTCGCCTGCCCCTGCACTACACAGGCACAGGGAGGACACTGCAGTTATTTAGACAACAGAAGAAGTAACATACCAAATTAAACACCCAGCACTATACCTCACTTTTGGAAACAAAAACTGGGCACACACTTCAGTGTGCAAAACACCTGTAAGAATAAAACCTGCTTTAAATATATTTGGCATCTAGCCACACACCTATGAAGTTCAGTGCAACAGTGACAAAAAACGGAATTATTTCCTTAACGCCGTGTCCCCCCTCGAGCCCGGCCGTGTCACTTTACACACTTAACTCTCTTTCACCCCTCCCTGCTATTTACAGACACTGCCCCGCTCACTCCCTCCCCAGGCATCTGTGGTGCTCAAAAGCAGAAACTCTGTATCCGTGTGCACTAACGTCCATCATTTTTTACATTTCCATTTTTTCTTTACATTTGACTTCATCCCCAACAGTTGTCTAAGAAATAATGTTATTACATCTTTGTTTCTCTTGGTACACCGTGAGAACTTGGTGTTGCTCTGTATGTGTGGCTTTGGCTACACTTGTGGACATGTAAAGTCAGTACTTGGAGTCCTCTGGACACATAATGGGCAAAGTGTGTCAGAAGGCCCCGGTGGATAAATTGCTGTTCTGTGCATCTGTAGTGGTGCTGAGTTTTCCTTTGGTTAAGGAGACCTTAACCACTTTCACTGTGGGGAAAGCTGATGGACTCCCGACTACAGGGCTGGGGTGATGGTGCTGCCTTCTGCATGCCTTTCCTTTGTGGACACAAACCAGTGGAAAAGCAAAGCCCTGAAGCAACCAGGATCCTCCTGAGAGGGCCACTCCGTTCCAGCAGCAGTGCTGAACACACTCCCCCTCCTCTTCCAGCCCTGGCCAGCGCTACAGCAGGCAGAGGAGGGAGCTGCCTGGGGAAAATGGAATCTTGGCCCTGCTCCACCAGGTACCAACCTCTTCCTCTGCCAGACAATGTGCCTTCACACAAAAGATGAATCCCCAAAGGATGGGCCTTGCAGGCTCTTGCCTTGGAGTGGGAGCATCTCCACCCCGCTTTTATTCTGGTGGCAGCTTGCTTCCTCCCAAGGTAGAGACTGGTGCTCCCAGGGTGAGCACTCCCGGTGAAATGGCCAGGCCTCCCAGCCCTGCAGTTTAAAAATGAGCACAGACACACAGAGAGAACCATGGACAGGTGAGAAAGAAATGCTCCGTGAGGCGAGGCCGGCTTGAACAGCTGCATCCTGGGCATTGCTTTGCCGTCTCCCATCACCCAGCTCTGCAGCCAAGAGGCCCCTGTGGTCTGTAGCACCCGCCTGGTGCACGTGGGACCGCTCGGGGAAGGCGGCCAGAGCAGGACGTACTGGGGACCCGGCTGCAGCAGCCACGTAGAAATGCTGTGAGGTCCAGAGACACCGAGCGGTTCGGCCAGCCCGGGTCACAGCCACGCTGGAAGGGGAGCGGGAGCTGAGAGTACGGGATGGGATCACACTTTGTTCCAAGGCAGGTAAATTACCCATCATTTTTCCTTGTTATTTTGAATTCTAACAGCATCAAACACTTTGTGCTTCTCTGCGTTTAACATACAGGTTTCCAGTGAGTTGGCTGCTCACGGTTTTTCTCTGTTTCACCACAAAATCGGTTGTAAGATCTTTTGGATCAAATCCCAACATCTCCCTTTACTCGTGGATTAGGAAGGAAAATGTTGAAATATGCCTATAAAATACCTGTGAAAAAAAATCAAAAAGGGTTGGGGGGGGGGTGAGTTTTTAAAATGCAGGTAATCAGATTTCACTCCAATGAACTTGACTGTTCAGTGAAATGGTATGATAATGAAATCGTCACATATACACACACACAATATAACCATAATACATCTACTAGACACATCTCAATTATATACTTGATTATATAATGGCTTACACAATTCATAAACAACTATGGGCCAAAAATCATATTCCAAAGATCAATTCCTGTCCCTTGCCAATACCTACAAAAAAGCCAGAACTCCACAGGTTTTTGGATTCTGCATCCAGGCCTCCCAGGCAATTTCCTGGCAGCTCGGGGTCCCCTCTGGGGAAGGCTACCCAGCACGAGCCCTCCCCATTCCCCGCTCACCTTGCTCCTCCAGCACAGCGTGTGCCTCCCTCTCCCAGGGACCTCGGTGTGCCCCAAGGGACACGGGAGCCCCCCAGTCTCCACCCCGTCCCCCTCAGCCTTTGCTCCTCACCCCCAAATACGGCAGAGAACAACTACAACTGCCCTGGACAGCAGCACCTTGCTTTATTGGAAGCCCTTCTAGGTCTAGACCCCCTCCCAAAAAGGAGCTCTGCTGCAACAAGAAAGGGGGGCAGGTCCCAGGAATCCCTCCCCCAATTTTGACTCCTGAACTTTGACCTCCAGACCTTTGACCCCCACCCTTTTGATTCCCTGACTTTTGATCCCTGACCTTTGACCCAACCTTTGACATCTGACCCCTGACCTTTTACCCCTGACCCTGACCTTTGACCCCCTGACCTTTGACCCCCTGGCCTTATTCATAACACTAACCCTTGAAATGGTGGTGGTTGTGTTTTTCTGGTTCAGATTTGGTGCTGTGCATTTATTTTTAGTTAACTATGGTGGTGCATGCGTATTTCTGGTTTGATACGGTGGTCTGCAGATGCATTTTGGGTTGAATATGGTGATGTGCATTTATTTGTGGTTAAAAATAGTTGTGCTCATGCATTTCTGGTCAACTGTGGTGCTGTACATTTGTGTGGTTTTTGGATGCTGTGCCATGCGTGTTTTGGCGGGCGCGTGCGGTGTGGTTTTTTTGGAGGGCTCTGTCACAACTGCACCCACAGAATTTGGGATCCTCCCTCCTGATTTTAGGGTCCCCCAAGCCCCCTCCCCACTAATGTGGGACCCCTTTTGCACCCTTCAACGCCCTTTCCGGTTTTGGGTTCCCCCCGACCCCCTCCCAATTTGGGACTCCCCCACGATCACCTTCCCAGTTTTTAGACCCCTTCATTGATTCCCAAAATCCTCCTGTCATCCTTCCCACGGCTTTGCAGGGATTGAACCGGGACCCCACCAAACCCTTGGGCCCCTCAAAATTTCCTCCCCGGGGCTTTTTTGTCCTCCCTCCCCCAGGGGTTTTTACTCTCCCATCCGGGGTTGTCCTCACCCCTCTTTGGGGCACCCACCCACACCCCATTTTTATCACTCCCCCAAAGCCAACGCCCAGGTCCCCCAAAACACAACTTTATTCGCAGCCTGTCCTCGTCCATGCCCCCTCCCCACCCCACCGGGGCGTCCCGGTGTCACCCTCCCCCCCTCCCCCGAGGGTCCCCACCCCCACAGGGGCATCCTGGTGTCACCTCCCGCCCCTCGTGTCCCTCCCCCCTTCCCCTATTTACAGCTCTGGGATGTGGCACCGACGGGGGACAGCGAGGGGCACCGAGAGTGACCCAGGGCATGTGGTGAGCTTGGGGCCATCAGCTCTGTGTCACTCCACTCTGTCCTGTCCATCTTGGAGTCACGGTGTCTTGTCCCGGACCAGGTGCCTCCTATTGTCTCCCAGCTCGGTGTCACCACGTCCCATCACCTGTGGCACAACTCTTGTGACCCCAGCTCTGTCACCACATCCTGCCCACAAAATACTCCCTGTGTCCTCTGGCATGGTGGCACCGTGTCCCCTGTCTGTGGTACAGTCCCTGCGTCCCCCACCAGGGTAGCTCACTGTCTGTGTGTCCCCGCAGGACATCAACAGCTGCCAGAGCATTGTCCAGTTGTCCTTGTGTCCCCACCGTGGTGTCCCCTCAAGGCACAAAGAGCGGGTAGTGTCCCACATCTCGGTGCCATTGTCCCCACACTGTCCCCTCAGGGCACGAAGAGCGGGCGGTGCCCCCGGCGGTGCCTCCTGAGCGCGGCGCTCCTGGCGAAGCTCTCCCCGCACTCGACGCAGATCAGCGGCTCCTGCCCGCGGCCGCTCTCACCCCCCGCGGGCCCCTCGCCCTCGCCCCCCACCCGCGGCCCCTTCAGCGCCCTCGAGGCACCCGCAGGGTGGGCGCAGCGCCGCGGCCGCGCCGCCCCCGGCCCGGCGTGGGTGCGCTGGTGCTTGATGAGGTTCTTGCTCTGCGTAAAGCTCTTGCCGCACTCGGCGCAGCCGTACGGGCGCTCCCCGGTGTGGATGCGCTGGTGCTGGATGAGGTTGGAGCTCCAGGAGAAGCTCTTGCCGCAGTGGCCGCACCTGTACGGCTTCTCCCCGGTGTGGGTGCGGCGGTGCTGCACCAGGTGCGAGTTCTGCGAGAAGCTCTTGCCGCACTCGCCGCAGGTGCTGGGCCGCTCGCCCGTGTGCGTACGCTGGTGCCGCAGCAGCTTGGACCAGTGGCTGAAGCTCTTGCCGCACTCGTTGCAGATGAAGGGGCGCTGGCGGCCCCCACCCCGGCGTCCCCCGCCCTCCTCAGAGCCGCCCGGGGCTGGGCCGGGGGTCCCGCGGGGCGGCGGGGGGCGCAGGGGGCTGTGCGGGATCACCGTGCGGATGATCTCGTGCGGCAGCACCTCGGCCTCACCGTCGCTCACGATGCCGTCGTCAGCTAGCAGGGGCAGGGGGAGGGGGTGAGAGCACAAAAGGGGCTGGGCCTCCTCCCCAAATGTTCGTTGTGACCCAAAAAGAGGCTGGGCCTTCTCCCCAAATATCTATTGAGGCCCAGAAAGGGGTTGGACCCCTGACCCAAATGTTCATTGTGATCCAAAAGGAGCCGGTTCCCATTCCCAAATATTCACTGGATCCTAAAAAGGGGCTGGGACCCCTGACCCAAATGTTCACTGCACCCAAAAAGGAAATGGACCCCCTCCTCAAATGGTCATTGAACCCCAAAAAGTGGCTGGACTCCCGACCCAAACATTTGTTGTGACCAAAGAGGGGGCACAAAATGGGGCTGTGGCCCCTCCTGGTGTCCAGTGCACCCCAGAAAGGGGCTGGACCCCACCCCAAATGTTCACTGTACTCCAAAAAGGGACTGTGCCCCCTCCTGGAGTGTCTGGGCTCCCCCCTTTCTTGGGGGGTCTGAAACCCCCTTGAAAGTGTTTGGAGCCCCCATCAAATGTCTCTATCCCCTTCCAGTGGTGTCTGGAGACCCCCAAAAGTGCCTTGAACCCCCTCCCAAATGCCCCTAGCCCTTTCTTGGTGCATCTGGAGCCCCCCCCAAATTTGCCTGCAGCCCCCAAGAAGAGCTCATATACCTCTCCAGGGATGTCTGGATCCCCCCAGATTGCCTGTACCCCCTTCTTGGGGTGCCTGATGCCCCCCAAATTTGTCTGCAGTCCCACTGAAAGTGTCTGGATCCCCCCCAAAATTTCCTGTACCTCCTTTGTGGGTTACCTGGAGCCTCCCAATCGCCCCCCATGCACACTTTTGGGGTTCCCCCCTCACCAATGAAGACCCTCCGAACCACGTCCCCCTCGTCCGAGTCCTGCAGTTCCACCACGTCTGGCTCGTCCTGCTCCATGGGGGCTCCCAGGGGGGCTGCGGCACCAAGGTGGGCCCTGAGCACACCCAAAACCCCTTGGGACCCCCTCCAACCCACAATTCCAAAGGATCGCTTTCATCTTGTTTCCTGTTGTGCCCCCCAAATTTCTCAGTGTGATTCTAAAATCCTTCTTGTGACCCCAAATCCCTCTGGATGACCCAAAATTCCTTTTTTGCTGCCCTCAATTTCCCTGTACCCCCCTCCCTCCAAATCCTTCCGTGTTACCTCCCCAAACCCTTCAGGGTGATTCCAAATCCCCTCATGCCCCCCTAAGTCTCATCCCCTCAAAAACTTCTGTGCCTCCCAACCCATCTGTTCCCCCCCCAAATTTGTGTCAACCCAAATCTCTTTATGTCCCTCCAAATCCCTCAGTGTAACCTCAAACTCCACCACATGATCCCAAATCCCTCTGTGCCCCCTCAAATATCCCTGCTCCCCGCAAAATCCCTTTGTGTCCTCCCAAATCCTTCTGTGTGACCCCAAATCCCTCTATGCCCCCCCCAAATCACCCTGTACTCCCCAGTTCTGCCCCCACCTGCTCTTTGTGGGTCTTGGGGGGTCCCGCAGATGCTCCAGACTCAGCCCCAAAAACCTGAGGGGGGGAAAAATGGAGAGAAGCAGATGGGGGGGGATCACAAAGGGGGTGGTCACCCAGTGCCCCCCAAAATTACCCGATGCCCCTCAAATTACCCCCAGTCCCCCCCATTTTCCTCTTCCCCCTTTAATTTTGGGAAGGAGGCACAAAAGAACAATAGAGCCCCAGAAACCTTCCCCAAAATTCACTCCCCACCCCAAGTTCAATACTGAGGGGGGACTCCCAGGTTTTTTGAGGGGTCCCCACTCTCTGCCCCTCCTCCCAAAACGGTTCATCCACAGCCCCCCAGCCCTCCAAATCCAACACTGGGTTATCCCAAATTTTTTGGGGGCTCTCCCACATTTTTCGGAGGGGGTCTCCACTCTCATTCTCCCCCCTTCTGCCCCCCGAAACCAGCGCCTGATCCCACCCCCCAGGCCCAAATCCCTCTCCCTTCCCATCCCAAAGCCAAGACCGTGGTTATCCCCGACTGCGAGGGGATCTCCCAAATTTTTGGGGGGGGTCCCCACTCCCCTTTTCCCTTCTTTTCCAAACCTAAAAACGGCACCATCCCCCTCCTCATCCATTGCCGTCCCCCTGCCGTTGCCTTCTCCCTCCCAAATCCAAGATCGGGGGTATCCCAAATGGGGGAAGGGAGTTCCCTTCCCCCTAAATTTGGGGAGGGGGAGTGATTTCCGCTCTCCTTTTTCCATCTTTTCCAACCCAAAAAACGACGCCTCATTTCCACCGCCCCCCCTGCCCCCGGCTCCAATCCATCGTTCTTCTCCATCCCCTGGGTATCCCCAGTTGAAGGGGGACGGTCTCCCAACATTTTGGGGGGGACCCCCGCTCTCTTCCCTCACCTCTTTCACCCCCAAAACCTTCCGTTCATACACATCCCACCCGCCCCAAATCTTTTGCCAGTCCTTCGCCATCGGCTCCCCATCCCATATCCAAACCCGGGGCTATCTCCAATTGGGATGGGGGGGAGGTCTCCCAAATTTTTTGTGGGAGGGTTCCCACTCTCCTTTCTCCCTCATTTCCAGCCCCACAACGGCACCCCCGCCCCCGCCATCGCCTCCCGCATCCCAAATCCAACATGGGGGTATCCCAAACTGGAGGGGGAGTCTCCCACATTTTTTGGGGGAAGGGAGGCTTTCTCTGCTATTTCCCCTTCCCTTCCCCCCTAAAAACGGCGTCTCCCTCCCCTCCCCCCGCGCCCCCCGACTCACCTCGGAGGCTCCGCGGCGCGGGAGGGGCCGGGGGGGTTCCGGAGGGGCCTGGGGGTGGCTCCGAGGGTCCCGTCGGGCTCCGGGGTCCGAGGGGGTCGTGGCGGGGGCGCTCCCCGGTCGCGAGGCGGGCGCGGGGCCGGGAACAGGAAAGTCCCGTCATCCCATTCCCCGCCGGATGCGCCACTGGGAAAAAAGCGGGGAAAAAACGCTGGGAGAAGAGGGGGGAAACCTTGGAAAAACAGGAATTTGGGCGGGGGGAACCCCTAAGGGGAAAAAAAGGGCGGGTCCCGGCACGGACGCCCCCGAGCCGCCCGGTTTTGAGTGGGGGGCAATTGGGGGAATCGCCCGAATTGTTGGGGGTTTGTTGTTTTGGGAAGCGGGGGCTGTTTTCCAAGCGGGAAATGGATCTGGGGGTGGGGGGGTGGACAGGGTGGATTTGGGGGGGAGTAAGGACAGGGGGCTCCCCCAAACTTCCCCCCCCGCCTTCCTGCTTTGTGTAACTGCAGCGACGCGTTTCCTGCCCCCCCGGGAATTAAAAATGGTTGGAATTACGCAACGAGGGCGGAGGGCTCGGCAGCGGGATCCAGGGATTCCGGGAACGCTGGGATCGGGGCTTCAGGGTGTCCCCTGCGCCCCTCTCCCCCAAACCCCTGATTGACACCCCCCCCCCCACCGGGGGTTTTATTGGGGCGTTTTCTGCCCTCCCCCCTCCCCCCGCCCCCGGGAATCAAAAATGGTTGGAATTAGGGTTACAATTACACAATGAGGGGTCCCGAGATAGCGGGACTGGGGGGTAGCAGGACTGGGGTTTTTAAGGTGGCCCCTGTGCCCCCCCAGATTCCCCCCTCACGAGGACCTGGGGGTGCATTTCTGCCCCACAGCCCCCCCATCCCTTCAATTAAAAATGGTTGGAATTACACGACGAGGCCAGAGGGTTACACAGTGGCATGGAGGAATTTTGGGATCAGGTAATAGTAGGATTGAGGTTCTGGAGTTCCTCCTGCACTCTCCAAACCCGGAGCCCTCTCGTATTTCCTGCTCTTTCTTTTTTCTCCCTTTATGCACCGTTTTTCCTCTCACCTATCCCACCCTTTTCCCCCTCCCTTTTCCCACCCTTTTTCTTCTCACCTTTCTTTCTGTTTTTTCCCCTCAGGTTTCCGCCCTTTTTCTCACTTTTACTGCCCTTTTCCCCACCCTCAACTTTCCCGCCCTTTTTCCCCTCACATTTCCCGCCCTTTTTCACCTCATGCTTCCAGCCCTTCCCTCACATTTTTGACTCTTTCCCTCTCACGTTTCCATCCCCTTTTTCTCTCAACTTTTCCCACCCTTTTTCCCTTCACCTTTCACCCTCATTCCCTCACAGGCTCTCACGTGTGGAGACATCAAAGGCAGCTCCTCACCCCGGTCCTGCCATGGACTGGTTCCACTGCGCTCGCTGCTTCCGCCAGGATGGCACCCAGTTCACCATCACCAGCTGTGGCCACATCCTGTGTGAGGGCTGTGGGGGCACAGGTAAAACTGAGGAAAACCCCCAATTTAAGCCCTTAAAATGCTGAGAAAGGGAGAGTTTAACTCAATTTAATCCTTTAAAATGAGGGGGAAAGGACGGGTCACCTCAACACAAGCAAATAAAATGGGCTCTGCCCTCAATTTAAACCCCTAAAATATCGGGAAAAGAGGGTTTGCCCTCAATTTCTATCTTTCAAATGATGGAAAAAAGAGGATTCGCCCTCAATTTAAACCCTTAGCATTGTGGAAATGGAGGATCCTGCTTCAATTTAAAATCCTAAAATGAAGGGAAATGGCCCATTTCCCTCAAGGAACACCACTTTGGGGACTTTCGGACATCTTTTTCTCTCACTTTTTTCTCCCCTTCCTACAGGTCCCTGCCCAGTCTGTGCCACCACCTGTCGCTACCTGCCGCTATCCCAGCAGGCCAGTGCCCACCACATTGTGCCCCATGTCCACTTACCGCTTCCCACCCTTTTCCCCTCATGTTTCCCAGCCTTCTTCCCATCCTTTTCACACCCCCATGCCCAACAGATGCGCCCGGAGGTGAAGGTTTTCTTCAAGAACCCAGTGGCCATTGCCCTCAAGCACCTTGCCCACGTGACGCAGGTGAGGAGGACACAGGTGACGGGGGATGAGGTTCCACCGCTGTCCCCAACCCCACACGCTGTGGGGTTATAAGGGGTGGACCCACATCCTGCAGGTATGGCGGTTCCAGAAGGCACAGGCACAGCTGCTGGTGGACTTACACCGGGACAGAGCTCGGCAGATGCAGGCGGAGCTGGAGAAGGCCAGAGAGGAGCTGAGGGAGACGAGGAGGTGAGGGGGACGCCATGGTAGGGGGTCCATACCTCCATCTTGGGCTCCTCTGGGCATGTGGGTGAGGCAGCACTCCTTGGTCAACATCTTGGTGAGAGTCCTCGTCCTTCTGGGCACTTTCTTGGGAGGGTCTTATCCCCGCTTGGCTGCCACATTGGTGACAGCATGTTTTGCTATTCACTGACATCTTGGTGGGCTTCCACACCTTTGCTCTTCCCCCCTCAGTTGCCCTGTGGGGGGGACCCCCACCCCAAATAGGGGAAATTCACACCCCACGTTAAATTCTCCCACTTCCCAGGGAGCTGGAGTCACTCCGCCAGGAGAATGCAGAGCTGCGCCGCATTCAGGTGACCCCCAAAGTCCTCCTTTCCCTTCCCTGGCCCCCAAAATGCCCCCCAAAGTCCCTCTGCCCCTTCCCTCACCCCCGGACTATCCCCCCCAAACTTCCCTCCCTGCCAAAACTGCCCTCCAGATCTCCCCACAGCTGTCCCCGGGCTGGCGCTGGAGCAGCCGCAGCAGCACCCCCCGTCCCTCCCCCACACAGTCAGGTAAGTGCCTGCCAAATTTTTATGGGGATCTTCCACACTCTAAAACCCCTGCTTGCTCATAGGGGTCCCCCCAAATTTTCCATCTCCATTCCAGTCACCCCCCAGCCCCGCCGGCAGCTCAGCAGCCAAGTGGTCAGGTAAGGGAGGGGCATCCTAAATTTAGAGTGTGGGTCACTCTGAATTTGGGTTGGTGATCCCCCAATTGCACAGGGGTGCCCCCCAAAGCTCCTGCCCCTCTTTTGCAGCCGCTTAGCCCCACTGGAACCCCCCCGGTCCCACAGCACCCCAGGATGGCAGGTGAGACCTCACCCCAAATGGGGGCCACCCCACAATAGTGGGGTTCCCATAATGATCTGCGACACACACCCCCCCCCCCCCCCAGGCTGGTGTAGCCTACCGAGATTCAAGGAC
Organism: Pseudopodoces humilis; assembly: GCF_049639895.1. Classification (NCBI taxonomy): domain Eukaryota; kingdom Metazoa; phylum Chordata; class Aves; order Passeriformes; family Paridae; genus Pseudopodoces; species Pseudopodoces humilis. The sequence continues at coordinate 11,547 of NC_142231.1, forward strand.
CCCTCTGGCCTCCAGCATGGGTGAGCAACCCCAAATCCTACGGGATTTACCCCAAAACAATGCCCCATGCCCTGCTCTTCACCTCCAAGCCCCGCCCCCTTTCCTCATCTCCAGGGAGGGACCCCAGAAGCTCATATAGGACCTCAAACACCCATGGTGTGACCCCAAGTCCCTGATCTCCCCCCACAGAGACCCCAAAACCCCTGATCTCTCCCCATGGTGACCCCAAAACAAAACCCCCAATAGTACCTCAAACCCCCATGGTGTGACCCCAAACCCTTGATCTCTTCCCATAAAGACCCCAAACCCCCACGGAAGGAGCCCAGAGCTCCCCGAACTCCCTGCAGGACACCAAGCCCTCCCAGAGAAGCCCCTCAGTGCTGATCCCGATCTGTGGGGTGACCCAAAATCCCCCTAACGCCCTTTCCCCCCTTAGTGCCCCCCCGGGCTGGGACAAGTGTGGAGCAGGTACTGGGGGCACTGGGAGGGGACTGAGGGCCTTGGGATAAACCAGGAGATGCAGAGAGGGGGATCTGGGGGGACTGGAATAAGCTGGGAGGAGATATAGGGAGCACGAGGAGGGACTTGGGGGCAGTGGTGGGGGGGGTGGTTACTGGGAGGGATTGGAATAAACTGGGAAGGGTAACTGGGGGGGACTGGAAGGGGGATTGGCTACTGGGAGAAAAATTGGGTTCCTGGGAGCACTGGGAAGGGCGGTGTTTGGGCTACTGGGAGGGGTGCTTGGTGTTACTGGGAGTACCCCAGCTCTACCCCTTCCCCTTTGCCCCTTATTCCACCTCTTTTCCTTCTAAACCAAGACAAAACCTCCGAATTCTGTAGTTATGCCCCAAATTCAGTAGCCGCCCTCGCCCGAATTCGGTAGCCAAGCACCCCCAGAATTCAGTAGCCACGCCCCAGAGTGCGGTAGCCACCCCGAAAATCGGTAGCCAGTTCCTTTATGTAGGGCTCTGCTCTGCGGCCGGCGAGGGGCGGGCGCTCCCAGTGGGACAGCAATCCACGACCATAAAGGACAAACAGAGACCTTTGAAGGGATCCAAGGCTCCTGGACAGGAGCTCCGGGAGGTCCCTGGAGGTGGCTGGGCGCAGGAGAAATAAAAATGAATTTAAAAAATGCCAATTTTGGGGTCATTTTGAGTCCCGTTTGTGGAGTAAGCGGCGTGGCCTCTACCGCGCGGCCCCGCCGGTTGAGTTGTCGGTGCTGCACCCCTAATTGGTTGTTGGCTCGGTGTGGGTGTAGCCTAAGGGTAAAGCGGAGTTTGGGGGGAAATGGAGAGAATTGGAAAAAACGGGGGAAACTGGGGGGAAATGGAGGGTTCCGAGGTGGTCTATGGAGGAGGGGGAGGGCTTCCGTCATCTGGGGACAGCGCGGATTGGTGGAAATCCGTTAGCGGGCGCTGCTCAAGGGCGGCCGGTGCTGGGGATTGAAGAAAAGGAATGTAGGGCTGGTACCAACGGGGTCGACGGAGCCGGATTGGTGGCGAAGAGAGTGGGACGGGGCGCCTGAAGGGACGTCACTTCTGGCTAGCGGTATTTCCGCGTCCTGTTTGGCCGGCGGTCGCCGCTGATCCTGGAACGCTCCGGGAGCGTTCTCCCTGGCCCCCCCCGAAGCGCCTCGGGGTCCCCGGAACCGCCTCAGAACCGCTCCGGAGCCACTCAGAGTTCCTCCGGAACACCCGCGGCTCCACCTCCGCACTCTCCTACGGCTCGGCCCGGGCCGGGCCGCTCCGCCCCGCGTCCGGCGCGGGGCTCGGGGGGGCCGGCCGGGGATGCCGCGGCGCGGCCCACGCCATGTGGTACATCATGCAGAGCATCCAGAGCAAGTATTCGCTGTCCGAGCGCCTTATCCGCACCATCGCCGCCATCCGCTCCTTCCCCCGGGACAACGTGGAGGATCTCATTGGTCGGGTGAGCCCCTGCGGCCGGGACATCCCCCCCGCTTCCGCGGCCGGGCCGGGCTGCTTGAGTCCCTCGAGCGCTCCGGCTCCCTCTGACGAGCACTGCCGAGCTATCCCCAGCTGTCCCGGTCCCTGCGAAACGACCCTGTGAGGACTCCCTGGATGGGTTTTCGGGTCCCGAGAGGAGAAGATCAGGGCATCTCCAGTTGGTTCAGAGACTCCAGGCTTTTCCTTCCTTTCCGGACCCCCGGGGCTGGGGGGGGATCTCCGGGCACGTTTGCTGACACTGAATTGGTAAAACACAACCGGGAGCCGGTATTAAGACCGGGAGTGTCCTTGTGAACGAACCCACGAGATACCTCTTAATTAAGCCCTTCCGAACGGGTGGGATTTTCTGACTTCGAGGCAGTTCCTGTCCTCGGCATTTCCTGCAAACCCCCGGGATTTGTGTGAACTAACCCTTTCCCATATGGGATAGGAAGGGGGGTGTTCCTGAACCGGAGGGGTTCCTGTGCTCTCCAGGGCGCCGATGTGAACTGCCTGCACGGCACCCTCAAACCCCTGCACTGTGCCTGCATGGTGGCTGATGCCGACTGCGTGGAGCTGCTGCTGCAAAAAGGAGCCGAGGTAAAGCTTTGGGAAAACCGAAAACAGGTGGAAAACACTGAGAAGAGGGGTGGGGAAGTCAGGAGGAGCTGATAAGCAGCTAGGGTTAGAGCTGATGGGTTTACGTAGGATTTTGGGAAAAAGTTTCTCCCCCGGTGTCATGGGGGCACAACCTCTGGGGACTGGGGTTTGGACAACGCTCCCAGTGTAGGGGGGGATTTTTGAGTCTCCTGTGCAGAGCCAGGGCTTGGATTTGATTATCTTTGTAAGTCCTTTCCAGCTCAGGATATTCCATGGGTTTGTATCCCATCACAAGGTGGCAGTGGGGGAAGGTTCATTGTGTCAGCAGGGAGGGAAGTTCTGGGCAGCGAGCGAAGGAAGAACAGAAACCTAAATTATTGTGCTGAGCTGTTGGGGAGGGTGAGGGGGGAGAATTAAAACCTAAATGTTTGCACTGAGGTCTTGGGAAAGTGAGGAGGTAGGATTAAAACCTAAATTTTTGCACTGAGATTCCAGGAGGCTGGGAAGGAAGAATTAAACCCTAAATTAGCTGGATTTTTTACCCTGCTTTCCCCTGTCTGCTGGGCTGAAACCCTCCCTCATTTTTCCTTACATTTGGGATTTGTGACTTTTGTTCCCTTGCTGCCGGATCCAGCTGCAGGTCCGCTCCCTGACCCCCAGACCTTTATTTTCTCCCCCAGGTGAACGCCCTGGATGGATACAACCGCACAGCCCTTCACTATGCAGCAGAAAAAGATGAAACCTGTGTGGAGATTTTATTGGAGTACGGAGCCAACCCCAACGCCCTGGATGGCAACAAGGACACGCCGCTGCACTGGGCGGCCTTCAAGAACAACGCCGAGTGTGTGCGGGCTCTGCTGGCCAACGGCGCCCTGGTCAACGCCCTGGACTACAACAACGACACCCCCCTGAGCTGGGCGGCCATGAAGGGCAACCTGGAGAGCGTCAGCGTTTTGCTGGACTTCGGTGCCGAGGTGCGCGTGGTCAACCTGAAGGGCCAGAGCCCCATCTCACGCCTGGTGGCGCTGCTGGTGCGGGGCCTGGGCACGGAGCGTGAGGATTCCTGTCTGGATTTGCTCCACAGAGCCACAGGACACTTTGAGCTGCGCAAGAACGGGAGCCTGCCCTGGGAGGTGGCCCGGGACCCGCAGCTGTGCCAGCGGCTGACGCTGCTGTGCTCGGCGCCTGGCACGCTGCAGGCGCTGTCGCGCTATGCCGTGCGCCGCTCGCTAGGCCTGCGCTTCCTGCCCCAGGCCGTGCAGCAGCTGCCGCTGCCCGCCTGCCTCAAGGAGTACCTGCTGCTGCTCACCTGAGGAAGGGACACCTGCCCTTCCCCCAGATTGGCCCTTGCTTCTGGGACAGGTTTCCTGCTCGCTTCGTGATTCACCGGGTTCCTCTCCGAGGCTTTTGTTCCCCTTGGCCGCCCAGGACCCCGCTGGCCCCTTACACTGCCTCCCTTTCCTCCTCCTGCCCCTTCCATTTTGTCCCCTTTGCTTCTCCCCCTTTCCCCCCCTTTCACCCTCCTGCAATGAACAATCCCCCTCTGATGGCAAATTATATCCCAGCTGTTGGATTAATCGGTTTTTCCCTTTTTATGTTTTTTTTTGCCTTGCAAAAGGAAGGATTCAAAGGAACATTCTCCTTTGAGGAAAAACCCAAGGCGGGAAATTGAGGGCTGGGATGCAGAGAAATCTTGTGGGATGTGTTGTCCGGAAATCAAAGATCCGGGTGTTTCTCCAGCACAGAGAGGGAAGTTTTCCCTGTTTATCCATAATTTTTATGCTGCATCAAGAGTGAAACCACCTCAAAAACTAAAATTTTGCAGGGCTTGAATTCTTGTGGGTCAAGGAAATCTCCACAGAGCTCCACGTGGAGCTGAGGACTTCCCTCCCACTTCCTCAAGCGCTTCCTGAGGCTTCCCACCAGGAATTCACCCTTTGGTGGTGGTTTGCGGGTCTTTTGGGGATCTATTCCAGGATTCAATGGCAGAGCAGCTCTCCAGGGTGAAGCCAAGCAGCTAAAACTGTCATGGTAATTTTCTGGGCAGAACTTGGGGATGAAAGTTCAAATTCCACCTCTTTTATTCTTCTCTGTTATGCTGGGCAGTGAAATACTGAGGATTGGGGGGGATTTGGGGTCAGTGGGATCCAGGTTTAGCTTTCCATGGATTCACAGAAATCTGGAGCACTTGGACAAACACTGAATTTATTGAAACATCTCAATTTTGTGACTTAATCCGAAAAGCCTCAATTCATCATGCCATCGCTTGGGGACCACTTCTCAAAATCCCATAAAATCCCCAAAAAGCCAAAGGCTCTGGGAAAAGGGGATTTCTGGGGTTCCCCAGGGCTGGTGGTGGCAGCTGTCCCTGTCACAGAGGGGCCTCGGGGACCAGGACCTTGCGGGTCAGGTGCTCCAGGTGTGCCGTCTCTGATGTGTCCAGCTCAGTGTTGTACTTGGCCAGGATTTTGAGGATGGGCCGCAGCCTCAACCACCACTGCTCCTTGGGGATGCGGTGCCTGAGGGGACAGGACAGGGGCAGGCTAGGGACATCCCTGGGGAGGGATCCCAGGCTTTGTCCCACCTTCCCAGGGCGGGGAAGGGAGGGACGGGGAGGGACACGCACTCAAAATCCGTCTGCTGGCGCAGCTCGGTGATGGGCTGGAACACCAGGCTACGCTTGCGCATCCCCAGCAGGCACGCCGAGTCAGCCGTGTTGGCAAAGATCCGGCCTGGGAGGGACACGGGTATGTTTGGGAACATCCTGGAGGTGAGTTGGGAATACTTGGGATCGTCCAGGGATATGGGAGGGAAGGCTGGGAATGTTTGGGAATCTTCTGGAACGGGGGAGCATCTGGGAGAAGTTGGGAATGTTAGAGATCCTCCTGGAGCAGGGGTTGGGAATGTTTGGCATGCTCCATGGGAGGGTAGGTGTGGAACGTCTGGGACCTTCCAGGAGCATGGGAGGGGAGGTTGAGAACGTTTGGGATCATCCAGGGTTGGGGAACACCCCCTAGATTAAAATCTGCGGGAGGGCCTTTTGGGAACGTAAGGTCACTCTGGGGTCCCTTTGGGATCCCTGCTCCAGCAGCACCCACCATGCCGGCAGCACTCCTTGATCTTCCCAGTGATCCAGGCCACGGCCTTGGCGCCCATCTTGGTGCCAAAATTCCGGTCAAATGGAGTGGGGCTGCCTCCCTGCACCAGGAGAATCAGAGGATGAGCTGGGGAAATCCCCCAAACCCTGATCCCATTCCTTGGAAAATCTCCCAAACCCCAGTCCTATTCCTGTGGGAATTCTCAAACCCTCACCCCCTTCCCAGGGAATTCCCACCTGCTGCATGTGCCCCAGGACATTTTTCCGGCAGTCAAAGACCCCTTTGCCCTCCTCGGAGTAGAGGTTGTAGATGAAATCTGTGGTGTAATTCTCATTGCAGCGCTCGTTCCTACAGCAGGGACAGGATCAGGCCCAAATCCCACAATTCATCCCAAATAATTGCACTGATCCCAAACACCAGCACCACAGTGAGACCCCAAATCTTTCATCCCTAACCCAACACCACAGTGAGACCCCAAATCCCAAGATCCCAAACCCAATCCATCCCCATGGGAGTTACACGACGTCCCCCCCAAGTCGCCCTGCCAAAGCCAGGGCCCACCTGAGCACAAGTCCCCTCTTCACCGTGGTCTTCATCTTCTCCGTCAGGTGGTCCACGTTGGCCTGCGGGGTCAGGAGGGGGATCAGGAATGGGGGCGAGAATGGAAACCCACTCATTTCACACCAACCTGGTGACATTGGAGACAAGGCTGTCCCCACCTGCAGGTCACGGCTGCTGAAGGGCTCCTCAAAGATGTAGGCAGCGTCGGCGCCGGCCGCCAGCCCGGCCATGGTGGCCAGGTAGCCACAGAAGCCGCCCATGGTCTCGATGATGAACACACGGCGCTTGGTACCCGCGGCTGACTGCTTAATCAGGTCACATGTCTGCAGTGGGGACAGAATTTGGGGTCAGGAAAAGGGATTTAGGTCCAGGGGATTTGGGCTGCCCACTGCAGACTGCTTGATCAGGTCACATATCTGCAATAGGGCCGGGTTTGAAGACAGGGGATTGGGATGCCTACCACAGACTTCTTGATCAGGTAACATATCTGAAATGGGCAATTTGGGGTCAAGAAAAAGGGTTTAAGGTCAGGGGTGTTAGGGGATTTCCCCTGGGGTCTCAGCGTGGTGATGGTGGTGGGAGAAGTAAGTGCTTTGGGATCAGGTAAATTTGGGGACTTCCACTGGGGTTTCACTATGGTGATAGTGTTTGGGATATGGGATTTGGTGTCTGACCGTGGTGATGGTATTTGGGATGAGGGGGATTTAGGGGGAATATTTGGGGTCTCACAGTGGTGATGGTGTTGAGGGCGGTGTCGGCGCCAATGCTGAAGTCAGAGCCGGGGACGTTGTTGGAGACGGTGGCGGGGACAATGCACATGGGGATGCAGAGCTCCTCGAAGCGTGCGCGGCCCTCCACCAGCTCCATGCCACCCATGAATGCCTGGGGGACAATGGGGACATCAAGGGACAATACAGAGAGGAGAGGGACAGTGAGGACGCTGACCCCACCCTAACCATGCCCCCCTGACCACACCCCAGCCATGGTCTGACTGAGCTGCACTGACCACACCCTGCTGACCACACTCTGCCTACATCCCACTGACCTCAAAGCCACCAATGATTACGAGTGCATGGATCCCAAACTTGCTGATGTTGGCGCTGATCTCCTCAAAATATTTCTTGGGCAGAGTCCTGGGAAGGGGAAACCCCCCTGGATGAGTCTGACCAGGGTGGGGACTCCAAATGACGCCACACAGGGTGGGGAGTCACCTCTTGGTGCCCAGTTTGGATCCCCCCAGCCCCGTCCAGCTGCCCACAGCATTCCAGCCAATCTCATCCACCTGGGGGGTGAAACAGGGTTAATGAAGTGTGAGAAGGATCTGGGGTCACACGACATACCCTCAGCCCAATCAGGCCCTATCCCCTCAACTCATCATAACGTCCCCTGGCTCGGGGACAGCGGCGGATCAGACCCACAGAGGGGCAGGGGTTTGGACAGGGGTTAAACACCTCCATGCCAAGGAATTCCCATCCCTGCAGGGCCACAACTGCCCCTTCCCAGGCCCTTTTCTTGCAGCCTTTTCCCACAGGGATCTCCCCATTCCAAAATCCAACCCCTCAAATCCATCCTGCATTTCCAAAACTCTTTTCCCACCCTATTTTCACACTAGAGATCTCTCCATTCCAAAACCCTACCCTTCAAATCCATCTCCAATCCCTCAAACCCATCCTGCACTTCTCACCCCCTTTCCCCCCCTCCCCCCCCCTCCCCCTTTTCCCTACACCAGCTCAAAATCCAGCCCTTCAAATCCATCATGCCCTGGCCACCCCTTTATCCCACAGGCATCTCCCCATCCCAACTCCCTTCCCCCATAGGATCCTCACCATCCCAAATGCCAGCCCTTTGAATCCATCCCAAACCCCATTCCCTTTAGGAATCTCCCCATCCCAGACCCTTTCCCCACTCTTTTCCCACCCCAATTCCCCTCTGGACCCTCACCAAGCTGAAGGCCACAGTCCCTCTAATCCATCCCAACCCCATTCCCAGTAGGATCTCCCCATGCTAACCCCATTCCCTGTAGGGTCTCACCATCCCAAAGGCCAGCCCCTCGAAGCCGTCGTGCACGGCGAGCATGCGGTGGCCGTGGATGAGGCCAATCCTCACTGTTGCCCGCACAGCCGCATTCATCCCCGCAGCTGGAGCGCCCACGTTCATCACGGCCACTGTGTACCCACTCTGGGGACAGGGTCAGGGACACGGGGACAGGGGTCAGTGGGCCTTGGGGACAGCAGTGGATTGGGGTTCCCTGGGGCGGCCCTGGGGACAGTGGTGGGATTGAGGTGTCCTGGGGAGGGACTGGGGTGGGTTTGGGGTGTCCTGGGTGAGATTGGGATTGGATTGGGGTGGTTTCCATCCCTGGGGTGTCCTGGGATGGAATTGGGGTGTCCTGGGGTGGGATTTGGATGTTCCGGGTCAGGCCCCTCCCCAGTGTCCCCTACCTTGGTGGCAGGTGGGCGGATGTGAGCCAGCAACTTGTAGACATTCCAGTTGTTCTGGAAGCTCCTAAAAATTGGGGAAATTGGGGGTTTGGGACATTTTGATGCTGGGGTCCAGGGACAGGGAAAGGGAGGTGCCACCTACCGGCCCCGCAGCTTCACCGCGTCCTCGAAGCGTCCCTCATTCATGGCCGTGGTGACATCCTTGGTCTGGGGGCACAGAGGGGGATTGGGGTGGGATCTGTCCCTGGGGTGGGATTGGGGTGTCCTGGGGTGGGATCAGGGTGTCCTGGGTGGGACTGGAGTGTTTTGGGAGTGATTTGGGTGGGATTAGGGTGGAATGAGACATCTTTGGGAGGGATTGGGGTGTCCTGGCATGGGATCCATCCCTGGGGTGGGACTGGGGACATCTCAGGTGTGAGAACCATCCCTGGGCTGGGTCTGGGGCCACTCTCAGTGTCCCCTCATCCCCACTCACCACCTGGACGCACTCCATGAGGGGCAAACGCACGGCCTGGTTGCCAGACAGACTGACCACGCAGGCTGGTGTGTCTGGCGTCCCCTCCAACAACGCCATCACAGCCTCCACACCCATCCTGCTGGCCTGAGGGGACACGGTGGGTGTCACCTCCCAAGGGGGGCTGTCAGTCACCTCCAGGTCCCCTTGTTTGGGGCTGGGGTGAGGAAGGAGGTGCCCACCAGGATGCGGTCGAAGGCTGAGGGGGTCCCTCCACGCTGGACGTGGCCCAGGATGGTCACCCTGGTGTCATACCCCAGACGTTTCACCACCAGCTGTGGGGACACAGGAGAGTTTCGGGACTGGCCCCAAAAAGGGGCGGGGGGGGGGGGGAGAACGGATTGTTTCCCCATGTTCCCCCATCCCCACTCACATTCTTGATGTCGTCCGAGGTGATGGGCTTGCCGTGCTTGTCGATGGCACCCTCGGCCACAATGATGATGTTGAGCCTGGAGCCACCGTCACGGGTCTGGGGGAACACAGGGGTAACAACAGGGATAGGGACAGGGGGAGATCCTCTCTCCATCTTTCTCCCATCCATCCATCCATCCATCCATCCATCCATCCATCCATCCATCCATCCATCCGTCCATCCATCCATCCATCCATCCCTGTGTCCATCTCTCCCTCCCTCCCTGTGTGTCCACCCCTGTGTCCATCCCTCCCTCCCACCTCAGCCAGCCTCCTGCACAGGTGCTCCTCCCAGTCGTCGTTGGGGGGTGACTCGGGGATGAAAACCCAATCGGCGCCGCAGGCCAGGGCTGTGATCAGTGCCAGGTACCTGAAACAGGGCCAAAAACAGCTTTTGAGCCACTTCCCCCAATTTTTGGGGTGACAAAAACCCCTCCCAAATGCCTTCAGGACATACCCACAGTGCCGCCCCATCACCTCCAGCACGAAAGTCCTCTGGTGGCTGCAGGGACAAGAAAGTGTCATTCACCCAAAACAGGGACACTGGGGCTTGGGGACAAAAAGGGTGTTCCTGTCACCTCTGCGCCGTGGTGGTGATGGCGTCCACGATCTCTATGATGCGGTGCAGTGCTGAGTCGGTGCCGATGGTCATGTCAGTGCCACAGAAGTCATTGTCGATAGAGCCCACCATGCCCACGATGTTCAGGTAGCTCGAGCGCTGCGCCTCCTCTGCCGTGATGCCACCTGGGGAAAGGGTGGGCAGGAGGGGGATGTCACCCCCAGATGGTCACTCAGGGGGTAGAGGTGTCACACAGATTGTTAGGGAGGAAAACTCTCAACTTTGGGTGACAAAACCCCATATTTTTGTGTAGGACACCTTGATTTTGCAACTAAAACTCCTTTGGAATCAAACCTTTCCATACCTGGTCCCTTTTCCTGATGTGGGACCTCCCCAGAATGTCCCCTCAGAGGGAAGCGGTGCCACAAATCTCCGTTTTGGGGGAAAACTCTTGAAGTTTTGAGTGCCACATCCTGATTTTTTGAACCACACCCTCTTTTCCCTCTGTGCCCCCCCGCCTTAAGACATCTTCAATAGTGCTCCAAACCTCCATAATTAGGGGGGAAAAAACAATTTTTTAGTTTGATTTGGAACCAAACCTTTCCACACCCCCTGGTCCCTCTGTGTTCCCCCTCCAAAGTGTCCCCGAGGGGAGCAAAGGTGCCCTAAACTTCCATAATTAGGGGAAAAAACCACATTTTTGTGTGGCAAAACCCGAATTTTCGTTGGGTTTTAAACCCAAACATTTCTCTTTTGACCCCAACCCTTTCTCTGCCCCTCTCCCTTACCCCGGGATGGCCCCCCGTACCTGTTTTGAGCAGCTCTGCCAGCAGCCCGCCCCACTCGGCGCGGAAGGTGTCGGCGCCGGTGAGGCTGCCGTCGCCGCCGATCACGCACAGGTTGGTGATGCCACGCTTGGCCAAATTCCGCGCGGCGCGGAGTCGTCCCTCGCGCGTGCGGAAATCCTGGCAGCGCGCGCTGCCGATCACCGTGCCGCCCTGGGGACGGCGGGGGTGGGTGGCCTTGGGGCTGTCTGTCTGCTCATCCCTCTGTCCGTCCACCCATCCCACCCCTGTGTCATCCCCGTGTCCGTCCCCCTGTCCATTCCTGTGTTCGCCCCTCCCTCCCCCCGTCCCAGCTCTGGTTTTGGTTCATTTTCTGCGGAGCCTGGGCTCAGACTGGGACCAGTGAGGAGCACACCCAGTGCCCCCCCTGCCCGGGCGGGGATCCCCCAGTGTCCCCCTGTCCCCCCCCCCCCGTCCTTGTCTGTGTCCCTCACCAGCTGCAGCATGCTGGACACGCTGTCCCACGTGGCCTCCTTGATGTGCTCGCCGCCGTCCACCAGGCCCTGGTAGCCCTGGGGGGACAGAGTGGACAGTAGTTAAATGACACCTTTTCCCAGATTTAGGGACGAGGACGTGGGATTTTGGGATTGAGGCTGGCACTGACCTCACACACGAAGAACACCCTGGCCCCGGTGTAGATCCCCACGCGCACCACGGCGCGCACGGCCGCGTTCATGCCTGTGGGACACCGCGGTCACTGTCACCCCCACCAAACAGATTCGGGGACATCCCCAAAGCTGTCACCTCCCCCCCATTCAGCCCTGCAGCTGCCACCCCCAGGGGACACCCCCAAAACCACCCTCAAAGCTGTCATCCCCATCTCCCCCCCAGCTGCCACCCCCCTGAGAACACCCCAAATCCATCCTCCCCACCCCCTCGCGTCTCCCCCCTCGCAGCTGCCACCCCCTGGGTTATTTTTGCCCCGGTGACCTTTGGTGGCAGCGCCTGACGCAGGTGACAAACTCGGCGGGGGAGGGGACACTCCGGGGGGGGCCCCTGGCTTGGCACCCCCCCCATGTCCGTCCACCCCCCATCTTTTGGACCCCCAGAAAAATCCCAAATTTAGGGATGAATTCTTAGAATTTTGGGCAATCCCGAGTGTTTTGGTTCGGTGCCAAAGTGCCACCGGTGTCCCCTTGGAGTCCCCTCCCCGAATTTTGTCACCGCTGTTCCCCACTGTTATCGCGAAACTCCCCCGGAGCTCTGCTCGACCCCAAAATTCCCCCCAAGGTCATTCCCAAAACCTCAATCCAGGGAAAACCCCAATGATTGTGGGCTCAAAATCCCGATTTATACCCCAAAAGGAACGGGTTTAGGGACTTGGGGGGAATTCTGGGAATATTTGGGGCAGGGGTTTTGGTTCCCAGGGATTTTGGGATCCAGGGGGATTTGGAAAGTTTTGGCGGGAGGGGAGGGGGAAGAAATTCTGGGGGATTTGTGGGGATTTATAGGGATCTGGGGCAGGGTTTTGGATCCCGGGGATTTTGGGGTTACGGGGATTTGGGATCCTGGAGATTTGGGGGGTTGGGGTCCCCTTACCCTGCGCGTCCCCCCCGGAGGTGAGGACGGCGATGGCTTTGCCGACCCCCAGTGTCTCGGTGTGCCGGGATCCCTCAGGGCTCGGGGGCATTTTCCTGCCTGGAAAAAATCGGGAAATTCGGGCGAATCCCAAGGCGGGAAGGACGGCTCTGTCCCTCCGGGTGGCGCTGCCAGCGCAGAGTGACACCGCTGGGGGAGGAACACGGGGACAGGGACACCGGGACAGCCCTGCTGCCACCGCCAGGACACTCCCGCCCCGGGGGGGGTGCTCTGGGGGACTCCTTACTGGGGCCAGTTTGTCTTCGTTACTGGTCCCATTCTCTATTCCCTGTTGACGCCAGTCTGTCCTTACTGGTCCCAGTCTATCTTTACTGGTACCAGTTTGTCCTCCTTGCTGGTGCCAGTCTGTCTTTACCGGTGCCAATCCTGTGTCCTTACCGGGGCCAGTCTGTCCTCACTTGCCTCAGTCCTGTTCCCAGTGGGAGCTGCTGTGTCCTCCTTACTGGTTCCAGTTTGTCTTTATTGGTCCCAGTCTGCATACCCCGTGGTCACTGGTCTGCTCTCTTTACTGGTGCCAATTTATCCTCCTTACTGGTGCCAGTCTGTTCTTACTGGTTCCAGTCCATATCCCTGTGGGAGCTGCTCTGCACTTCTTACTCGTGCCAGCCTTCTTTCCTGATTGGTCCCAGTCCGTCCTTACTGGTGCCAGTTTGTCCTCCTTACTGGAGGGCTGGTGCCACACGGTCCTTACTGGTTCCAGTCTGCATTCCCTGTTCGTCCCAGTTTCTATTCCCTGTGGTTACTGGTCTGCCCTCCTTATTGGTCCCAGTCCATCCTTACCAGTCCCAGTCTGTGTTCCCTGTGGACTTGTTCTGCACTCCCCACTGGTTACAGACTGCTTTCCTTACTGGTCCCAGTTCCCATTCCCTGCCGCTGCCTCTCCCGGGTCCGGTTTTCCTGCCGGTCCCAGTCCCTGTTCCCTGCTGATTCCAGTACCTCTCCCTGACCAGTTCCAGTTCACTGCCGGTCCCAGTCCGGGGCCGTTACTAGTCCCCGTCGCTGTTCCCAATGGGATCTGCTCTGTTTTCCTTACTGGTCCCAGTCCCCGTTCCCTGCCGCTGCCTCTCCCGGCTCCAGTTCAGAGCCGGCCCCGGTCCGCGGGCGTTACTGGTCCCCATCCGGGGCCGTTACTGGTGCCAGTCCCCACTGCCCACTGGGAGCACTGACCTGCGGAGCGCCGCCGGCTCGGGGCGGGGGGGAGGAAAGACAGGAGGAGGAGGAGCGCGGCCAAGGAGAGGGCGGCCGGGGCCAGGAACCGACCCAGCCCCGGGGACAGCACCGGAGACACCGGGAGCGCCGTCATGGCCCGGGGACTGTTCCGGGGACAGCTCGAACAGCGCCACCATGGCCCGGGGACACGGGCTGGGCCCTGGGAGTGGCGGCGGGGAGCGGTGTAACGGGATCGGGGTAACGGGATCGGCCGTGATGGGATCGGCTGTAACAGGAGCGGCTGTAATGGGATCAGAGTAATGGGATCGGCTGCAGGGACCGGCTATTATGGGATTGACTGTAATGGCATTAGCTATTATGGGATCGGCTGTAATGGGATTGGCTGTAGAGTCCAACTATCGTGGGATTGACTCCAACGGGATCGGTTCTAATGGGATCCTTTATTATGGAATTGGCTGTAACAGTTTCGGATGTAGGGACCAGCTGTAACAGGACTGACCACAGGAAGAAACTGGAATGGATCAGCTGGAATGGGATCGGTTGCAGGGACCAGCTGGAATGGGGTACACACATAGAGAGTGACCCCCTGTACGATGACATCCCCACAGGGTGATGCCTTATGGGGATCCATATTCCACCCACCCCCTCCCCCCAACAGGGTGACACCCCTATAGGGTGACCTGCACACACAGAGTGACTCCCTATACGGTGACATCCCCCGCCCGGGGTGACCATGGTCCTCAAAGAGTGACCATCACCCCCAGGGTAATCCCCTAAAAGGTTACGGACCCCAGAGAATGACATCCCCACAGAGTGGTCCCTATAGAGTCACATCCCCTAGACAATGACAACCCCGCAGGGTGATCCCTATAGGGTCACAGCCCCGTCCAGGGCCACCTCTGCGCTGCCACTTTGGACCTCCAAGCCGCCAGGGACCGGTGCCTTCTCCAAGCAGCGCGCCGCTCGCTCCCCCGATGCCATTTCCGGCGGCGCCTAGCCCCTGGCGCTCACTTCCGCTTCCGCCGCCTCCTCCTCGCTGCCGCCGCCGAGCCCGGGAGAACCGCGCGCGCTCGGGACGCTTCCGGTCCCACTTCCACTTCCGGTTGAGCGACCGGGTGGGCTGAGGGGAGCGAAGCGGCCGTGGCTCCGGGCCCTGCTCCGCTCCCGGAGCAGGCTCCCGGCGGCTCCTCGCACCGGCCCTTGCCCGTGCCCGGTTCTGGCGGCGCTGCCCCCGATGAGGATGGAGGCCCGGGAGGCGGAGCGGGCCCGGCCCGGTTCGGCCTTCAAGGGCTTGGTCGCCGAGAGCAAGGTGCGGAGCGGGGCAGCGGCCGGGGGGCTGCGCGATTCCCGGGCCCCTTTTCTTTCCCACGGGGCCGGAGCCCCCGACTCCTTCCCTCATGGAGTTACGACAGGGTTTGGGCGGGAAGCTGATTTTGGGAATGTTTGGGACAATTGCCCCATCCCAGGGTGCTCCTGCGACACTTCCAGCCGCGGTTTCTGTGGAAAACAACCTGAAGACCCCAAAAGTCGAATCCCAAACCCGTTTTGGCGTTTTTCCGCTTCCTGACGTGGGAATTCCGCCTGGAATTTGCCTGGAATGGGGAGCCCACGTGTGGGATCCACGCCGGAGCTGCCGGCAGAGCTGCGAAATTCAGGATTTTTCCATAAATTCTGTCTATAAAATATGGGAGTTGTGAGTTCTGGGATTTCTGACCTTTAGGAGCTGTGAATTTGGGAGTTGGGAGTTTTAGGAATTGTGAACTTCAGGAGTTTTGCGTTTTGGGAGCTGTGATCATTAGGACATGTGACCTTTAGGAATTGGGAATTTTAGGAATTGGGAATTCCTGCCACCATTCCCAACCAACCCCGGGAACACCTTTCCTTTTTCCCTATAATTTTCCTGGATTCCTCCCTGACATTTTCCCACTTCTAACTAAAATATAGGAGTTTTCCCCACTCTTTTTTCCCAGTTTTTCCCCCCCAAACTCAGCAGCTTCTCCTGCCCTGCCGGGAACTCCTCCTGCTCCCTCAGCTACATCCCAGGTGAGTTTTCCCTCTGGAATTTGGGATTTGGGGCTGTTTTCCCTAAAAACAACCCCAGGAGAAGGGGAAATTGTTGTGGTTTTTTTTGAGGAATTCCTGGTGGTTTTCCCCTCAGAAATTCCTGAAAGGTTCCCAGGAGCCAATGGGCAGTGGAGGAGCTCCAAGCCCCGTGGGAGCCGAGGCTCATTCCTGGAGACACGGAAAAATTCCAGGTGGGTATGGCAGATTCTGGATTTCCAGGTTTTATTTGATAATTTAGTGGGGGGGGGTTTATTTAGGATTTTGGAGTTTTGTGATTTGAGGATTTTGGGGGGATTGTATTTTGGGATTTTTTTGGGATTCTCGGGATTATTTTGGGGATTTTAATTTCATATATTTGGAGATTTTTGGACAGGTTTTATTTGGGATTCTGGTTATTTGGGGGACGATTTTTGAGATTTTTTTGTGGGGTTGGGGATTCTTGGCATTTCATTTTATTTGGGAGTTTTGAACGGGGTGGGATTTTTGGGATTTATTTTGGGGTTTGGGGATTTTATTTTTTTTTTAATTTCTGGGTTTTATTTGGGCTTTGGGAAGGGAGGGTTGGGGATTTTATTTGGGATTTTGAGGATTCTCTGGGGGATTTTTTGGGGGTTTTATTTGGAATTTTGGGCATTTCATCTGTCCTTTTGTGCCATGTTTTGTGATTTTATTTGTGATTTTGAATCTATTTGTGGGATTTACAACAAACCTGAGGTGCTTTTCTCTCCTTCCAGTGGGAATTCCAGCACTTTTGGGGGAAAATCCGCCCTCCATGGAGCCTCTTTCCCTCTCAAGCCAGCCCTGAGCCCCTCCTGGAGTCGCCGCAGCCCCAAGAAGGCCCCGCGGCGCTTCCTGAGCACGGCCGAGGAGGTGATGGGGCTGGGAATGAGAAATCTGAGGAAATCCCAGGGTTTCCTGGGATCAGGGGTTCAGGCAGAGCTGGGGGCACTGCTGGGGTTAAATGTGAAATTCTTGGGGTTTTCCAGCCCTAAATCCCCATTCTTTAGAGTTTTTCTCATTGGCTGCCTTCATGGAATCCCACCAGACCCCTGATTTTGGGGGAAGTCTCTCGGGATTAGTGAATCCCAAGATTTTGACAGGAGTTTTTTCCATGGTCTTTCCCTGCAGACAGTGCGGGAGGAGGAGCGGGAGATTTACCGGCAGCTGCTGCAGATGGTGACCGGGAAGAGATTCTCCAGCTGCAAACCCTCCCCACTGCTGCCCTTCCAGCTGTGAGTTGGGAATATCTCAAAAAAACCTCCCCAAATCCCTCAAAATCACCAAAGACCCTGCCCAAATCCCAGATCTCTCCAAAAACTCTTCCCTAATCCCAAATCTCCGGTCTTTTCCTGGGAATTTCCCTAACTGAGGTTTTTTTTTTTGCAGCTCCCGCTGTCCCCGTTCCAGCCCCTCCCTGCCCCAAGAGGCTCCCAGGGATGATCCCGAGGCGCTGGAAAGTCACAAAATTCCGGGTCCTGTTCAGTGTCCCACGCAGCTGCCCCAGAATTCCCAAAATCCCCCCCTGGGCCCCTCTTCAGGGTTTCCTGGGGGGTTCCAGCCCCGGAATTCCGTGGCCCCACAGCAGCAGGAGGAGGAGCCTGTGGGCGGGGCGCAGAGTGAAGGTAAAGATTCCCAAAAATTCCAGGAAAACAGCCCCAAAAACTGCAAAAAGTCCCCCCAAAATACCAAAATCCCAAATAAAACAAAAAAAATCCCCCAAAATATCCCAAAACCTCCCAAAATCCCAGATGAATCCCAAAAATTCCCCAATTCCCAAACAAAATGAAAACCAAATTCTAAATAACCCCAAATCCTGGGAAAGGGATTTAAATTCCCTGGCCATTCCGGGGTTTTTGTTTGGGATCAGGCAGGATTTGGGGTGGGAATCGAGGGGGACAAAATTGCCATTTTTCCCATTTTTAGGGTCAGATTCTGTCATTTTGCTCAAGGTCAAGGATTCCAGGACTCCAGCTCCAAGGTGAGGGGTGGGAAACGGGAGAATTTTGGGGGGATTTTGAGGGACACAGGGAGGTGACAATGAAGAGGGACAGGGTGAGAATTTGGGAAATGAGGGAATTCTGGGGAAATTCTGGGATTTTTGGTCAGTTCCAACCCTCCTTTCTCCCTCTTTCCAGTCTCCCCTTCTTCCAGGCAGAGCTATGGATCAAAGAGCTGTGAGTTAATATCCCCTGCTGCCTTTTCCTGGGAAAAACTAAAATCCTGATGTTTTAAATAAATTTTTCCATGAAAATTCTGGCTTTTCCAGGACCAGTGTTTATGATTCCCGAGCCAGAGAGAGATGGAGGCAGATTGAAGAGCAGAAAGCTCTGGCCCTGCAGCTCCAGAGCCAGGTGAGAATTATATGGAAAAACACCCTGGACTGGGAAAATTAGGGGTAAAAAGGTGGAAAAAACAGGAAAAATCAACTTTTTTGAGGCCTTTGTGCTTTCCAATCCTGGAATAAACAGCAAGGAAAAGAGGGGATGTTGTTCCAGATTGGAAATTATGGGAAATTTTGGTACTGGGAGGGTGGTGAGGGCATGGAAAAGGGGTCAGAATCCATGGAAATGGGGAAAAAAATGCAGGTGTGGTACTTGGGGACAGGGTTGGTTGGCTCTGGAAGGGTTAATTCTGTGATCCTGGCAGTTTTTCCCAATTGTCTTGGTCCCAAATCCTCCTTTTCCCCAATCCCAAATGTCTCCCTGAGGAGAATCCCTGATCCCAAACCTCTCATTCCCAAATCTCTGCTATCGCAGCGTCTCCAGGAGCGGGAGCGCTCTGTGCAGGACTTGGTGGATCTGCACCTCCGAGTACCCCTGGAGAAGGAGATCCCGGTGTCCGTGGGGCCGGAGGGACCGGAGCGTGCCCGGGCGGGCCAGGGAGACGAGGAATTCCCTGAAATCACCGAGGTGGGGCTGGCGGCCAGGAGAAAGGGAAACGTTAATGGAGTTCCTGAGGGTGGGCACAGGAATGGAGCCCTGCGTCCTCAGCCCATTGAATTTGTGGTTTAAGGGGGAAAGAATAAATTTGGGATTAAATCCTTGGGGATTTGGGGTCAGGAAAAGCAGGAATTCTGCCTCCCCACAGGAAATGGAGAAGGAAATCAAGAGCCTTTTCCGAGGAGGGAACCAGGACGAGGTGCTGAGTGAGGCTTTCCGCCTGACCATCACCAGGAAGGACATCCAGACCCTCAACAACCTCAACTGGCTCAACGACGAGGTGAAAACCCCAAAATTCCCCATTCTCCACCAGTTCCAGCAGCTTGGAAGGGAAAAGTGGATGGGTTTGGTGTGGGCTGGGATTCCCACCCTGGAGTAGTAAATCCATGGGGAAAGCTCTATAAAATAAAAATAGTTTATGTGGGGAATTAATGATGGTGGGAAGATGGGGGTTGATGTGAACAGGGAAAACAACAAATAAATACAGACTTAAATAAAGGCAGATTCCTAAAAATCCTTGGATTTTTCTGGAATGTTTTAATAATATGGAGCTACTGCAAACCTCCCTGGGTTTTTTGAAGGTTTTAATGCAATTTCTGCTTTTTGGGGGCTTGTTCCCAAACTTTACACAGGGCCGCAAATCTAATAAAATAAATAAAAATGTATAAAAAAAATCAAAAATCCTGTCTATTTTCCCTTTCTTTTGCCAGATCATCAATTTCTACATGAATTTGCTGATGGAGAGGAGCAAGGAGAAGGATTTGCCCGCTGTCCATGCCTTTAACACCTTTTTCTTCACCAAATTAAAGACTGCAGGGTACCAGGCTGTGAAAAGATGGACAAAAAAAGTGGATATTTTCTCTGTGGATCTGCTCCTGGTGCCCATCCACCTGGGAGTGCACTGGTGCCTGGCTGTGAGTGCCTGCACTATCCCGAAAAATCCTTGCTTTGGGATTTAGGGACTGAATGTTGTTGGTTTTGGGTGATGCTGAGGGGAAAAATTGGTGTTTATGGCTCAAATCTGAGTTTAAAGGGAAATACAAGGCTAGGAACAGCTTTTTGTGGCGTTTTTGGTCCTTAAATTCAGCCTGGAGATCATTTAATGGAATTTATTCCCTTGGGAAGATCTGATTTCCCCGTTCCCACCAGGTCCCAGTGCCACAGGATCTTGTTAGAGAGATTTAGGCCACAGATATTTCACTTTCCCCCCTCCTTTGTCCCATCCCCTCCCTTGGCTCCTGCAGGAATTTTCAGGTCCTTTAGCAAAAGCATCCTCAATTTATTAATTCCTGCTTAAATTGTTAATTAATTCCATAGAAAATAGGTAATTTCCAGCACAAACGATGTGGGAATGGGGAGGGCAAACATCGAAAACCACCCAGACTGGGGCTTGGAAAGGAGGGGCAAAATCATTGTAAACCTGTGGGAGGAATATCAGGAATAACAACAATAGTAAATAATAGTAAGTCATAATAAATAATAATATTAGAGGCTGATTGAGACTTTCAGTGATTAAAAACACAGCAGGAAACAGGGATTTTTGGGGAAAATCCTTCCCTGGTGTGAAATAATCTGAATTTTTTTTTGCTGGCAAGGAGAATTCATGATTTATTTTTTTTCCCATTTTAAAGAATCTTTCTCTGTACAGGTTGTGGATTTCAGGAAAAAAACCATCACCTACTATGATTCCATGGGGGGGATCAACAGTGAGGCCTGCAGGATCCTACTGTGAGTAAAATCCCTTCCCTGGGAAAATCCCATTCCTGCTTCCCTGATCTTTGGAGCAGCGACTGCCCATTTGTGGGCCCTCTTGTAGTCATTTTTAGGTCCCTTTTTGGTCATTTTTTTGGGCTCCTTTAGGGTCATTTTTGCTTCCTTTTTCAGGCTCATTCTCCCCTTCCAGGACTTGGAAAATTCCTGCTCTTCCCTGGAATTCTCTTCCACAAATCCCAGGAATTCTTTCATTTTTTATTTTTTTTTTTCTCATGAGATTTGGCCTCTCCTGATCCAATTTTACATTTTGGGGGGGATTAGTTTATAAATCCCACCCCTGAATACCTTTGGGAATGGCCAAACAGAGAAAGACCTCAGAATTCCCATTTTTCCATGAATTCCAGCTTTTCTCGCTCCTTTTCCCACAGGCAGTACCTGAAACAGGAAAGTTTGGATAAGAAAAGGAAGGAGTTCGACACCAATGGATGGGCCCTGCTGAGCAAGAAGAGCCAGGTTTGGACACCCCAGAACTTCAAAAAAATTTGGGGTTTCCTTGGATTCCCGGCCCTTTTTTGGGCCCCTTTCCCCTCAGGGCTTCGTGGGAAGAAAAGGAGGGAACAAATCCCAGCTCTTGATAGAGGAAATCTTCCACAAGGATGAGATCAAGGGGAAGGGTTTAGGTGGGATCTGGGGAAGGTGAAAATGCAAGAAATACTGGAATTCTGGGACCTGTGCAGCCCAAAAAATTCTGGAATTCTGGAATAAACCTTTCTGGGTTTACCCAGCAGCAGGTTCCACTGGAATTTCCCCCAGATTTCACTGGGATGTCAGGCATTTTGAGGATTTTCCTGGCCTGGGCGTTTGGGGGATGGGGGAATGTGGGAATTTGGGAATGTTGATTCCTGTTTTTCCACAGGAGATCCCGCAGCAGATGAACGGCAGCGACTGCGGGATGTTTGCCTGCAGATACGCCGAGTGCATCTCCAAGGACAAACCAATCAACTTCACCCAGGTACCTGCGCTCCAGGGGCTGCAATTCCCACATTCCCAGATTCTGTGGCTTGCAAACCCCCAGGGCCAGGAGAATCTCAAAAATCCCCAAAATTCCAGTGAAGTTTGGGGGAAATTACAGCATTGCTCACCCAATCCCAAGGAAATCCCATCTTATTTGCCATTTCCAGCCCCTCACAGGGAATTGTCCCCAAATCCCTGTCACGAGTCCGTGGGAAAATCCCCCAGTGCCAGGGAGAATCCCAAAATTCCCCCCAAAATCTGGCACAAATCCCCCATTCCTCCCCAAAATCCCAAGAAACTCCTGGGTTATTCCCCATTCCCAACCTCCAGGATTATCCCACTTCCTTCCTCCAGCATTCCCAGATCCCAACATTCTCAAATCCCCTCAGGTCCCAGACCCCCAGGGCCAGGAAAACTCAAAATTCCCCAAAATCTCAGCAAAATCTGAGATAAATTTCAGACATTTCTTGCCTGAGTCCCAAGAAATTCCCACTTTTTCCCTCATTCCCACAACCCCAAAGCCCCAAATTTCCTCCTTTCCCCCAATTTTCCATGGGGAAAAAAGCACGAATCCACCCCTGGACGAGCAAACCCTGACCAAAATTCCCATTTCCCCCCCCCCCTCCCCAAAATTTACAAAGCAACACATGCCCTACTTCCGAAAGAGGATGGCCTGGGAAATCCTGCACAGGAAGCTCCTCTGATGCCGGAAAAGCCCCGAAATTCCATGGACTTGGATCAGAAGAATCCCAGGATTCTCCTCGGGATGCAGCCAGGGAACTCCGGGTCCTGCTCTTCCCAAACCACCCCCCTCCAGATTTGGGGGGGAATAGAAAAGTTTGGAAGCACAGCTGGGATTTTTTGGAGTTTTTTTCCCTCTTTCTTGAGGTTCCAGAATGGATTGTCCCACTTTTCCGTCTGCTGGGATGAGGAAATTTGGGAATTTTGGGGTTTTTGGAGCTGGATTTTTGGGAAAAGGGAGTTGCCTCCATGCATTTGGGTTGAAAAAATTCAGATTTGGGGAAAACGGGAAGGGTTTGGTTCTGGAGGGATTTTTTGGGGATCAGTCCCATTTTTTCCACCTCATTGCCAAAGTTTGGGGATTCTATCCATGGGAAAACCTGGATTGGGAAAATTCCTGCTTAAATCCCCTTTTTTCCCAATTTTTCTTCCCAAATTCCCACTTTTTCGCACCGTTTTTTCCGGGATTAAGCATTGGAATGCCAGAGTTCCTCTGGATTCATACCCAAACTTTGCTTTTCTGAGGGATAAACCCCAAAACCTGAGCAAAATCTGGGATTTTTGGAGAATTTTTGGGAATTTTCTCCTCCCTTTCAAGCTGATTAATCCCGGCAGCTTTTGTTGCTTTTTCCAGCTGTTTTCCCCACTTTCTCCAGGAAAAAAAATCCCTCCCAAATCCCAGGAACTGCAGAACCGTGGGAAAAGCCCCAAAATCCTGTAATCCCTTCAATCTTTCCCAAAAAAACCCAGGATTTGTTTGGGGACCTTTTCCCACCCTGGATTAATTTATTCCCATTTTTTTTTTGAGTTTCCCAAGCCTCTGGATTTGCTTTTCCTGGTGGAAAAGAAGATTTTTAAGAAGTGGGAAAACATCCCAAATTTTTGTATTTTCCCTCTCCTACAGGAGCTGGGAATTTTTTCTATTTTTCCCGAGTTGGGAGCTGAAGTTTTGTACCGAATCCCTGAATTTTTGGAGCCCTTTTTCCCGGTCTTTCCCAGCCCTTTTGTCCCTTTGGATCCCAAATTCCCTCCCCTCTTTTATACCAGGTTCGTTTCCTACTTTTTTTATCTTTTATTGGAATTAAAGATCTGAAAAAAACCCTGGAATTTTCCTGCATTTTGTGCTCATTGGGTGGGAATCTCAGGAAAATGGTTTGGGGTTGTTCATCCTCGGCCGAAGAAATCTGGGAAAGTGCCCCAAAATGTGGGAAAGATGCCCCCAAATCCATCAGAAAATGACCCCAAATTCCACAGGAACCCCCTCGCATCCTGTCAGGAATTCCCTCCCCTGCTCCAGGTGACAAAGGGTCCCTTCACGCCCCTGCCCCCCTGCTGGATCCATTGCTATTTTTACAAAACTTCCCAGAAAAAGCTGGGTTTTGGGATAAAAGCGCCTTTGTGGGGCGGTGGTTGGCGTTGGCAATGGCCGTGCTGGGCAAACGTCGGCTCTCCCAGGAATCCCGGGATTCCAAAAATCCAGAGACATTTGGGACATGGAGACCCCTGGGCTGTCCGGGAGAGGCAGTGCCACCCTGAAAACCGGGGAAACGCCCCAAAATCCCTGAAAAATGCCCCGAAACACAAAAAGATATCCCCAAAACAGGGATGCCTGCCCAGACATGTCCCCCAAATCCAGGAATGATGCCCCAAAACCTGGGAGAGATTCCCCAGAATTCACGGTTGGGAGACCCCAGAATTCAGAGCTGCCCCTCCAAGCCCCCAGTTTGGGGCATTTTGTGCCATTTCTAACCCCAAACCTGACGAGGTCTGAGCTGCCTTCCCAAAGCCCCAATTTGGGTCATTCTGGGGTCATTTGGGGTCATTTTTAACCCCAAACCCCAAACAGGGCATTTTTAATCCTCCAAACTCCAGTTTGGGGGTAACTTTAGGGGTAACCTCAGGGTAATTTGGGGTAATTTTTCACCCCAAACCCTCCAGGTCAGGGTTCCTCCCCCAAACCCCAATTTTGGGGTGATTTTGGGTAATTTTTAACCCCATGACCCAAACCTGGGTCCACACACTCCAGGAGCCTCCTGATCCTAATTCTTCCTAACAATCCCCACCCCCCCACCCTGACCCCATTAATCCCAAGCCCTCTTTTAATTAATTAATTAACCCACAGCCCCACTGGGCTTTTTTCTGGTTTTTCCAAATAAAAATTCAAGCAAAAATCCCCAAAAAATCCCCTAACCCGATCTCCTTTCAAACCTTGGGACCCACAGCCCAGCCCCCATAAAAAAATCCCTTTTAGGGTCAGGGGTTTTTTGGGATTTTGGGTGTTTTTGGTGTTTTTATAATTTTTTTTTCCCTGGACTTATTTATTTTTTGAGATTTTTCCGGTTCTGAGACACAGGGGCAGCTTTGTCCCCGTGGCTTTTGGGGCCCTGGCTCGGTGCCACCCCAAATAGGGTTTTTTGGGATGGGGGGATGGGAGAATTTGCCATCAAAGGACCCTAAATCCCAGGTTTTTTTGGGTCTCTTCTTCACTCCACACAGGGAAAAAAAAGGAAATTTATAAGGTTTGGAGCTAGACAGAAATCATGAATTTCAGGCATTTAGGGGGAAAAAAATCCCAAAATCTGGGGGAGGATACTAAAAAATTAAAGGGTGAAGCAACTCCCCCCTACTCAGAGTGACCCTGAGGGAAAAAATCCGGGAATTCCAGGGGAAATATCAGCTTTGGGAATGGGAGAGACCCCTAAAAAGACAAAAAAATCCCAAAGAATCCCCCAAACCCATTCATTCTGTTCCCAATGTTTCACCCCAAAATCCCAGGATTTTGCCCCAAATTTCCAGCATTTCACCCCAAAATACCCCGAAGATAAAAACCACACAAAAAATACCTCCAAAATATTTTAAAAATATTAAAAAAATTCTAAAAAATAAAAAAAATGCACAAAAAAAGTTAAACCCCCAAAATATAAAAATACACGAAACCACACTAATAATATAAAAAGTTACACAAAAATACCCAAAAAATGCCAAACAGTACCTGAAAATTGCACAGAAAATATAAAAAAAATATTAAAGAAATACAACCCCCCAAAAAGTAAAAATAATACACAAAAAATACCATAAAAACATACAGAAAATAACTTTAAAAAATCTAAAAAAAATACAAAAAAATGCAAAAAAAACCCCCAACAAACCAACACATTAAAAAACAAAAAATAAATCAAAATAAATCAAAATAAATCAAAATAACCCCCCAAAAAATCCCCATCGGGGCCCTGAACTCCCCCCTCTTCTCCCTGAAAGGATCCCTTTGTACCTTTCCCAAAAAATTGCCTTTTCATCCCAAAAAAAGGGGAGGAGGGAATGGAGGAGGAGGAGGAAGAGGCCGCGTGTGGGGGGAAGGCTTTGACCTCATCCCAGAAAAATTCCCGGTTTTTTCCCCCATTTCGGGCCCCTTCCCACCTTTCCAGGGGGAAAAGGGACAAAGGGTCTCTGTGAGACAAAACCCTGAAAAATGGGGAGAAAAAAGGGAATTTTTTGGATTTTACCCTCTGGGAAAAGGAGGGGAAAGGAAGACCCTAAATGGAAAAAAGGGATTTCAGGCCAGGATTTGGGGTTTCGATTTTTTTTTAGGATTAAAAGTGGATTTTATGCCCCTACAATTAATTTTTTAGGGGGTAAATTTGCCCCAAAATCTGGTTTTCTGTGGGGCTTGGGGTCTTCAAAATTGCTTTTTTCACATGAATTCACCCCAAAATTGGGGATTATTGGGGTTTTGCCTCCCCAAAATTCGGGATCCTGGGGGTTTTGCATCCCCTAAAAAAAATCAATTTGAGGCTCAAAAAATGATATCATGCTTATAATTAAATATTAATTTATAATAGGAAAATTTATGGCATAATCAAAAATGTGGAGTGAAACAGCTGTGAAATTAGGTGGAAAAAGTAAAAATTGGGTGTTTTGGGGGAGACAAAGATCCTTTTCCTGCTCCCCAATTCCAAAAGAATCCCAGGAAATATTTTGGGCCAGATCTGAGGTTATTGTCAGGTGCCAGAGGGAAAAAAATGGAATTTGGGGAGTTTTTGTGTTGAAAAAAAAGTCCTTTTTGAAAGGAGAAATAAATTCCTGGCTTCCCCCCTCCGCCGTACCCCCCGTGGTGAGAAATTCCCTCTCTGGCTTTCGAGATTTCATGGGATAGGGTGGTTTGGGGAAGTGGGAAAAATTGTGAGGGAAGGGAGGAAATGAGGGGAAGATGGGGGGGAAATGGGGGGAAAAAGGGGAAAAAAGGGGGGAAATTTTGGGGGAAAATGGGGCAGGAGTGTGGGAAAAGGGAGTAATAATGCAATAAAAATTGGGGGGAATGGGGCAAAATTAGGAGGAAAATGGGAAAAACTGGGTAAAAATGGGGCAGAAATAGGGGGAAAGTGGCACAGGAATGGAGAAAAAATTGGGGTAAAAGTGGGGGGAAATGGGTTTAAAATTGGGCAAGGTTGGTATAAATATGGGGGGAAATGGGGCAGAAATGGAGCAGAAATGTGGGAAATGGGGGGGAAATGGGATTAAAATAGGGAAAGATGGAGGAAAAGTGAGGCAAAATTTTGGCAGAAATTGAGAAAAAATTGAGCCAAAATTAGACAAAAATAAGGCAAAATTGGAGTAAAAATAGGGGAAATTAAGGGTAAAAATGGGAGGAAATGAGGGGAAAGGGGGAAAATGATAAAAACTGAGTTCCCCCTCCGCTCCCAGAGCAGTTTTGAGACTAAATTGGGGGATTTGGGGTGGGAAAATTTAGTCCCAAATCCATCGGGACCGGGCCGGGTGACGCTCGCGGGTTGCGGCGCCGGGGTGGGGACAACCAAGATCCTATGGGGACAATGGGGTGGTGCCACCCACTGGGCCGATTCGACCCCAAACCACGCCCCCGCTCTGCTCCCCCCACTGTCCCGGTGTCCCCTCGCTGTCCCCGTCCCAGTCTGGGATCCGTCCCCTTTTGGGATGATTTGATGTCAAGCTGGGATTGTTCGACCCCAAACTGGGATTTTTTTGACCCCAAACTGAGAGTTTTGGACCCCAGACTGGGATTGTTCAATCCCAATTCCGCCGCTATGTCCCCCCCCCCCATCCCGTTGTTCCCTCCCTGTCCCCTCCTGTCCCCGAGCTCTGGAGAGGCCATCAGGGACCGGGGCCAAGGGACAAAGCCGGGGGTGCCTTACCTCTGGCACCTCTGTCACCAGTGCCACCAGTGCCACCTGCATGTCCCCACTCCGAGGAGAGCTGGGAGCTGTACTCACCCATTGTCCCCACCCCGGTTTTGTGGGAGTTTTGGGGGGATTTGGGGGTGATGTGGGGGGATTTGAGCCGGCCCCGGCCAGGCTCTGTCACCCTGGGGACAGCGGCGGAGCTCCCCCAGGAGCTGGGGAATGGTCGGGCAGCACCTCCTTGGCCGTTTGATTTATTCCCAATTTTTCTGTTCCATAGGAAAGTGGCGGCCGGAGCCAAGGCCTGGCCCCGATCCCGGCCAGATCCGGCCACGCCGAGTGCTCTTCCACCTGCTGGGGGTGGAAACCTCGAAATCCCACAAATCGCCCTCAAAATTCCCCCCCAAACCCCTCAAAATCCGGCCCAAAAAAATCCCCCCAACCCCCCCCAAAATATCCCCAAAAACTCCCCCCAAATTCCCCTCAAAGCACCCTCAAATCCCCCCGAAAAAAACATCAAATCCCCCTCAGGCTTCCCAATCCCCCTCAAATCCTCCCCAGAACCCCTAAAACCCCTTCCAAATCCTTCCCTAACTCCCAAATATTTGGGGGAGTTTTAGGGGCCAATTGGGGGATTTTGGGGAGGTTTGGGGGAGGGGATGGCCCCGATCCAGGCTGGACAACCTGGGGGAGGGCTGCGCTTGGTTTGGGGTCGGGGAGGTTTCCCTGCGTGCCCCATCCTGAGCCCACATTTGCTGCCGGGAATTCCGTCGGGAATGGGGACAAGGAAATGGGGGAGGGGTCAGGCTGGACCCGAGGGGGTCACGGGGCGGGGGGGGGGTTTGGGGACACTGCGAGGGGGGCGGGGGAGGACGGGGGGGTTCCATCGCGGGGCAGGGTCGGGGGTACCCCGATTTTCCCAGGACCCGGGAATGGGATGGGATGGGATGGGACGGGATGGGATGGGATGGGATGGGCTGGGATGGGATGGGATGGGACGGGCTGCGCCCCCTCACCCTCCCCATCCCCAAACCCCACATCCCCAAATCCCACATCCTCAAACCCCGCACCCGCAAACCCCACATACCCAGACCCCTCAACCCCCCTCAGCCCGGATCCCTCCGTCCACTCCAACCCCGGTGGTGGCCGGGGGAGGGCCGGAGGAGGGCTCGGGAGGGCCGGCCCGGCTTGGGGGCCGGGGGAGGGTCCGGAGCCACCGGGGGAAGGTCCGGGGGGCCCGGCGGGGCTGGCCCGGCTCGGGTTACAGCTCCGGGGGGCGGTGGGGCCGGGACTTAAACGGGGCCGCTGGGCCGAGCGGGCACTGCCGGCTCCGGGCGCGGATCGGGCGCAGCCATGCCCGGACACCGCCCGGCCCCCGGCGGCCGCCGCACCGAGTCCCCAGCCACCGGCGCGGTCCCCGGAGCCGCCCCCCGGCCGGGGCTCCTGCTCCTCCTACTCCTCTGCCTCGCCGCTGCCGCCGCCGCGCAGGACCGAGACCTCCGTGAGTGGCGGGGACGGAGAGGGGACGGAGAGGGGACGGAGAGGGGACAGAGAGGGGACGGAGAGGGGACGGAGAGGGGACGGAGAGGGGATGGAGAGGGGACAGAGAGGGGATGGAGAGGGGACGGAGAGGGGACGGAGAGGGGACGGAGAGGGGACGGAGAGGGGATGGAGAAGGGTCGGAGAGGAGACGCAGAGAGGACGGATCGGGGACACAGAGGGGTGAGGGATGGGAAAGTTTTGGGGCATCGCCGGGGGGGGGTGGGGGGGACACGTTGGGGGGAAGGTGGAGAAGGGGGGGGGGGCAGCGCGGGGACAGAGGGGAACAATGGGGACAGAGGGGAGAGGGAGCGGAAAGGGCTGGGGGACAGTAGGGGACGGCGCGAGAGCGGGGACAGCGAGGGGACATCGGGGGACACTTGAGGACGTTTTGGGCTGGACAGGGAACTTTTCAGAGTGGCAGGGGGGCACAGCTCGGAGAGTGGGGACGCCGGGGGGCCTCGGGGGACAGCGTGAGACTGAAGGGGAAGGTTTCAAGGTGGCGGGGGACAGACAGGAATGTGGGGACACCGCGGGATTGCGGGAGGAGGGTGGGGGATAGCAGGAAGGCAGCGGGGGACAGCGTGGGGACACTGCTGTGGAGGCACAGGACACGGGACGAAGGGGGAAAGTTCCGAGGTAATTCTGGGGACGGCAGTGAGAGGAGAGGGGGGAACACAGCGGAAAGTGCCGGGAAATGTGGGACAATCTTGGTGGCGCGGGGGGGCAGTGGGAGACACTGAGGGAGACGGGGGGACCGCACGAGGAGAGTTGGGCACATCGGAGGACAATGGGAAATTAAGTGGAACAGGGAGGGACAGCATGGGGGACACCCGGGGGCAGCCTGGGGGACAGTGGGGGAACAAGGTGGGGCAGGGAGGGACAGCGTGGGACACTGGAGGATGGCACAAGGCGGGTGGGGGACACGGTGGAGACATTGGGGGACAGTGGGATCCAGGTGTGTGGCGAGGACAGAGTTCAAGGACAGTGGGGATGGACAGGGACAGGCTGGGGCAGGAAAGGGACAGCGCGGGGACAGCCTGAGATGGCCGAGGCGGGGCACAGGTGGGGCATGGGGACAGGCTGGGGGCAGCGAGGTCTGGTTGGGGTCACAGGGTCCAGCTGGGGACAGGGGGTCCACTGAGGCCCAGCCCTGAGCTGTGTCCTGGAGACATCCCTGGGGACTGACCTGGGGACGCTGGGGACATTCCAGGGACCCTGGGGACACCTGGGAACCCCGGTGTGCAGCTCGGGGACCCCGAGGTACCTTCTGGAGACCCTGGGGGACCCCCGGGACCCTCCAGCAGCACCTGGGTACCTCCGCATCACCCCTGAGTTCAGCCTGGGGACATCAACTCCCCTTCTCCCCGACCTCGTGGGGACACTGGTGCCACCAGAGCTGCGGGGACCTCGGGGACAGTCGGAGGGATCCGGGGGAGGGGCGGGGGTGTCGCTGCTCGGGGCTGTGTCCCCTTCGCTGCTTCGGGGCCTTCTCGGGGGCTCAGAGGGAGCTGGCAGTGCCACCACCTCCCTGCTGACTGTCCCCGCGTTGTCCCCCTCACTGGGGACTGCCAGGCCCCTTTGGCATCCCCTTCCTCCTCCTCGCGCTCAGGATGAGGCTGGCAGTGCCATCCCCCTTATCCTGCGCTGTCCCCGCGCTGTCCCCGCGCTGTGCCCCTCACTGGGGGCTGCGGGGCCCCTTTGGCGTCCCCTTCCTCCTCCTCCTCCTCCGCCTCCTCCCCGCCCTCAGAGCGAGGCTGGCAGTGCCACCACCTCCCCCGCGAGTGTCCCCGCGCTGTCCCCACGCTGTCCCCGCGCTGTCCCCGCAGCCGAGGCTGGCAGCTGCCTGCAGGACGGGCACCGCTACAGCGACAAGGACGTGTGGAAGCCGGAGCCGTGCCGGATCTGCGTGTGCGACACGGGGACAGTGCTGTGCGACGAAATCATCTGCGAGGAGCTGCGGGACTGCCCCAGCCCCGAGATCCCCTTCGGAGAGTGCTGCCCCATTTGCCCCACCGAGCAGCCCAGTGGTTGTAATTTATTTATTTATTTCCCTTAATTAGCGAATTAATAAATAAATTACCTGGCCATGGATGGCGTCATCCATGCGGCAATGCAGGGAAAAGGCAACTTCACCCCAAAACAACGGGGAAAGATCGACCCCAGGGGAAAAAATCATCGAGGTTTTTAGCCCTGGTTGAAAATCTGGAGGTTTTGGGGGGGTTTTAGACAGAAAAAATGGGGCAAAGGGTGGTGCGAGGGGATTTTGCACCCCCAGCAGAAGGGCTTTGGTGGAAATCCCCTGAAATTGTGGGAATGGACCCCAAAATGAATGGAAACCCCACAGAATGCCACAATCCAGGTTCCCAACTGTGGGATTTCACCCCAAAATGAAGGAAAACCCAAACTCCACATCCCCCCCAAACCTCCAAAACCCCAAAAGTTGCCTTTTTTTAACCCTTCTCTGCCCCAGATGGGGGGAGGAATTAAAGGGTTGACCACCCCCAAAAAGCCTTCCAGCTGCCACAAAAAGCCCCCTCAGCCCCCTCGCTGCTGGTCCCGCTTTGGGGGAGCCCCCAGTGCCCCCCAGTTTGGCCCAACAGCCCTCCCAGGACGGAACCACCTCGTGTTGCCCCCACCCCAAATTCGTGTGTCCCCCTCTATTAATTTCTCTTTCTTTTTCTTTTTTTGGGGGGGCTTCCTACAGGGCATCCAGGCCCCAAGGTGAGCAAATTTGGGGGCAGTTGTCCCGAATTTTGGAGTGGTTTTTTGGGCTTTTGGGGGAATTGGGGGGGGGGGGGTCTCTGGGTTCATTCTTTGCTTTGCCTTGGGGGGCTCTTGGGG
This sequence comes from Pseudopodoces humilis, assembly GCF_049639895.1. NCBI lineage: Eukaryota > Metazoa > Chordata > Aves > Passeriformes > Paridae > Pseudopodoces > Pseudopodoces humilis. The sequence continues at coordinate 43,295 of NC_142231.1, forward strand.
CAATTTTGCGCTCATCCCTGGGGGGACAGAGAGACGAATTCTTGGGTGATTTTGGGGTCTCACCCTTTGTTTCTCCTCACAGGGACAAAAAGGCGAACCCGGTGACATCAAAGATGTGAGTGGGGGAGAGACCCCAAAAAGGGGCTGAGGCGGGCGTGCGGGGTTGGGACACCCCAAAAAGGGGCCGGGACCCCCACAGCCCTGATGTCACCCCTTTCGTGTCCCTGCAGGTCGTAGGACCCCGAGGACCCCCAGGCCCGCAGGTGGGAACAGCTCCAGGCCGGGATATCTCTGGAATTTTTGGGGGAGGGGGGGTCCGGGGGGGACGGTGGGGGGGATGGGGGGAGAGGACTCCTGACCTCCCCTCCCCCATCCTGTTCCTCCCCTCCCCCCGCAGGGCCCCGCAGGTGAGCAGGGACAGCGAGGGGACCGCGGCGAGAAGGGTGAGAAGGTGAGAGACACCCCCTAAATCCCCAAAAATCCATTGTGAAACCCTAAAATCCTCTTTGTCTTCCCCCAAAAATCAACGGGGAACCCTCCAAAATCCCTATTTTTATCCCCCCTACCCCAGGGCGCCCCTGGCCCCCGGGGCAGGGATGGGGAACCCGGAACTCCAGGAAATCCCGGCCCCCCCGGGCCCCCCGGACCCCCAGGACCCCCCGGCTTGGGGGGGGTGAGTATTTGGGGGAGGGGGGTAGATGGGATTTGGGGGGGGGGAAATTGAGGAGATTTGGGGGGGGTTTCATGGAACTTTGAGGGGGATCTGGAGGGGTTTTGAGGCAATTGGAGTGAATGAGGTGATTTGGGGAGTTTTTGAGGGAGATTTGGGGGACTTGAGGGAATTTGGGTGGATTTTGAGTGCAGTAGCAGAGATTTTAATGGGAATTGTGGGGTTTTAATGGGAATTGGGATTTTTCTGAGGGGAATTCAGGGGTTTTTTGGGGTCTCCGGGGTGCTGAGCCACCTTTCCCTGGCAGAACTTCGCAGCTCAGATGGCCGGAGGCTTCGACGAGAAGGCCGGAGGGGCTCAGATGGGTGTCATGCAGGGACCCATGGTAGTGTCACCCGAAAATCCCCCTCAATTCCCCCCAAATTTCCATCAACCCCCCCCAGATTCCCTCAATTCTCATCAAATCCCCCTAACTCCCCTCCCCACATCCCTGTGCAGACTGATCCCATTTGGGACCCTACTCTAGGACCCCCAATTTTGGGGGCTCCCCCGCTTTGGCGGCTTCGGGGTTGTCCCCCCGCAATGTCCCGCCCTCGTGTGACATCACTGTGTCCCCCCAGGGCCCCATGGGACCCCGCGGCCCCCCCGGCCCCTCTGGCTCCCCCGTAAGTATTGCCCCCCTCCTCAAGTTTCGGGGTGTCCGGGCTGGCTGGTGCCACCCCCGCTGATGTCACCTTGTCCCTGCAGGGTCCCCAAGGATTCCAAGGCAACCCCGGTGAGCCCGGCGAGCCAGGCGCTGCTGTGAGTGCCCCCAGATGTCCCCAAAACCCCTCAAATCGGGGCACTGCCACCCCCCAGTGCCCCCCACCGCCACCTCTTTGTCTTCTTCAGGGTCCGATGGGTCCCCGGGGACCTCCGGGACCTCCTGGCAAGCCCGGTGACGACGTGAGTGACATTCGTGACATTCAGCTGCGGTGGCAGCCACCGAAGCTGGGCTGAGAAGGGGCAAAAAGTGACATTTTTGTGTCCCCAACCCCTCAAAAATCCCATTTTCCCCGCAGGGCGAGACAGGCAAACCCGGGAAATCCGGCGAGCGCGGCCCTCCCGGCCCCCAGGTGAGCGTGGCACCGGTGGTCCCGCGACAAAGCCATTGCTGTCCCCTTCCTGTCCCCAACTGTCCCTTCTCCACTGCCCGCAGGGCGCTCGTGGCTTCCCCGGGACCCCCGGCCTGCCTGGAGTCAAAGGCCACCGGGTGAGTGTGCGTCCCCTGCCCGTCCCCGTGTCCCTGTGTCCCCCGGAGTGGCTCTGTCATTGTCACAGCCCCGCCTTGTTCCTGTCCCCAGGGCTACCCCGGCCTGGACGGCGCCAAGGGAGAGGCGGGAGCACCCGGAGCCAAGGTGAGGGGGGGTGACAGCTCCTGGGGTTGGGGACAGTTCCCTGCCTGTAGTGACGACCCCTGTGCTGGGGTGACTGTCCCCTGGCTCTGGTGACCGTCCGTGTGACACCAGGGGACCGTCCCCGTGCCCGCCCCATGCTCACCTTTGTCCCGCCCCGCAGGGCGAGTCCGGCTCCCCGGGCGAGAACGGCTCCCCCGGCCCCATGGTGAGTGCGGCGCTGCGAAAGGGAAACTGAGGCACGGCCGGGTGGGCTCGGGAAGGGCCAGCACCCCCCGGGCCTCACCTGTCACCCTCTGTACCCACAGGGTCCCCGCGGGCTGCCCGGAGAGCGAGGCCGTCCGGGCCCCTCGGGCGCTGCGGTGAGTGCGGTGGCACCTACGGTGCTGGTGGCACCTGCGGGTGGCGGGGGGGACCTGTCCCCCGCCCTGGGGACCCCCCGTCATCCGCGGCACCGTCTCCCCCTAGGGCGCTCGTGGCAACGACGGCCTCCCGGGCCCGGCCGGACCCCCGGTAAGTCCAGGGGAGGTTGGCGCGTCCCTGGCCCTTTGTGTCCCCCTCCCGAGGGGACCGCGGGGTCCCCCGAGGTCCCCCGGAGCCCGGGGAGACCCTCACGCTCCTCTCGCCCCCAGGGTCCCGTCGGCCCCGCAGGAGCCCCCGGCTTCCCCGGCGCCCCCGGCTCCAAGGTGAGGGGACAAGGATGATCCCGATGGGGACAGGTGGGTCCCGAGGTCACCCCTGACCCTCTTTGTCACCTCCCCCTCAGGGTGAAGCGGGTCCCACCGGAGCGCGAGGACCCGAGGGTGCCCAAGGGCCCCGCGGAGAATCCGGGACCCCCGGCTCGCCCGGCCCCGCCGGTGCCCCCGTAAGTCACTGTGTCCCCTCGCCCTCGTGGCTTTGTCCCCCCGCCGTGGCCGGATCCGGGTAAACTGAGGCACGGAGCTCAGCGCGGTCTGCTTGCAGGGGAACCCAGGGACGGATGGCATCCCCGGAGCAAAAGGATCGGCGGTGAGCGGGGACGGGGACAGGGACGGGGATGGGGATGGGGTGTCCCAGTGAACCCCTGCGGATGGGGACAGGGACTGGCCCGGGGTGAGAAGCAGGTGCCGAGGGCTGCGCTGGGATCTGGGGAATTTTGGGTCCCGTGGGGGTCGTGGGGCACTCAGGGATGGCGGACACTGGGGGACACCGGTGGACAGGGAGATGGGTGGGGACACTGGGGGGATGCTGGGGCGGTATTGGGGGACACTGGGGCTGCAGGGACAGGGTGGGATTTGAGCTGCTGGGCGACAGGAACTGCCGGCAGAGACCGGGACACTGGTGACACTGAGGGGGACACAGGGACATTGCGGGGTCCCTGACGTCTGCCGGTGTCCGCAGGGCGCTCCAGGCATCGCCGGCGCTCCAGGATTCCCCGGCCCCCGCGGCCCACCCGGACCCCAGGGAGCCACCGGCCCTCTGGGCCCCAAGGGACAGACGGTGAGAGACCCCCGATGTCCCCCCGGGGACCCAGCCCCGGCCACTGACCACGCCCCGGCCACTGGCCACGCCTCTTCTGACCCAGGCCATGCCTCCTTCACGCCTTCCCCCTTTGGGTGTCCCCTCCCCAAAGTCACCCCCGGGTCATCCCGGGGTCACCCCAGGGTCACCTGGCCCTGACCCATAAGGGGACACTGGGGGTGGGAATGGGATGGGATGGGATAGGGACAAGGACCTGAAGACCAGGCCAGGGTTGGGGTGGGACAGCTGTGGGGACACTGTGACATTGTCCCCCATCCTCAGGGCGAACCTGGCATTGCGGGATTCAAAGGCGAGCAGGGACCCAAAGGAGAGACGGTGAGTCCAGGTTGGGGGACACCCAGAGCTCCTCAATGTCCATTGAGTGTCCAGCTCCAGGCCCTCACTGCCCATCCCAGTGTCTGTTTCCTTTCTAGTGTCCGTTCCCAACCCCTGCCCACCCAGGGGTCTGTCCCTGGTCCTCACTGACCATTCGAGTGTCACCCCCTGACCCCTCACTGCTCCCCTGAGGGTCCATCCCCATCCCAGTGTCCATCCCCATCCCAGTGTCCATCCCCATCCCAGTGTCCATCCCCATCCCAGTATCCATCCCCATCCCAGTGTCCATCCCCATCCCAGTGTCCATCCCCATCCCAGTGTCCATCCCCATCCCACTGTCCATCCCTGACTCCGCTCTCCCCTCCGGCGCCTCCTCAGCCCTAATGAACCGTTCCCCTAACGAGGCCCCTGGAGGGGCAGCGTCCCCCTCCCGTGGGGGACAGTGGCCGGGGGGGCTGTGGGACAATGGCCGCAGTGTTTGCGTGTCCCCCCTTGGGGACATTGCCCCCCCTCGGGGACATTCTCCCCTCGCCTCATTAACCACCATCAATGGGGCCCCCGTGGAGCCCCGGCGCCAGCAGGGACATGGGCAGGATACAAGGGGGATGCAGATTTATGGGATTTGTCCCTGGAGGGGTCAGGGAGGGGGTGAAGGCTCCTTGTGACCCCTTTTCCTCGTCGTCCTCAGGGCCCTGCAGGACCCCAAGGTGCCCCCGGACCAGCCGGGGAGGAAGGGAAGAGAGGAGCCCGCGGAGAACCCGGAGCTGCCGGACCTTTGGGTCCACCTGGAGAGAGGGTCTGTGGTGTCCTCAACCCTAAAAAACAACCTTGATCCCAAAAAACTCACCCCGACCCCAGAGAAACAATCCTGATCCCAAAGAACAAACCCCAATCCAAAAAATCCTCCCCTCGACCTTAAAACCCTCCCCTGACCCCACAAATCCTCATCTTCTCCCACAGGGCGCTCCCGGCAACCGTGGCTTCCCAGGGCAGGATGGGCTGGCTGGCCCCAAGGTGGGACTTTGGGGACACTGGGGGTGACAACCCCAAACTGACCTCAAATCCCCCAAACTGACCCCAAATCCCCCCACAGGGGGCCCCGGGTGAGCGCGGCCCCGCTGGCCTGGCCGGCCCCAAAGGAGCCACCGGCGACCCCGGACGCCCTGGAGAGCCTGGCCTGCCTGGAGCCAGGGTGAGGGACAGCAGTGACCCCAAAAACGGGGATGGGGTGGCACCTGTGGGGTCTGGGGGATGGATGAGGGGGAGGGTTTGGGGCTGGTTAAGGCACTTTTAGGGTCAATGAGATGATTTTGGGGGTGGTTAAGGCACTTTTGCGGTTGGTAAGTGTGGTTTTGGGGGTGGTTAAGGTGGTTTGGGGGGTCAATAAGGTGATTTTGGGGTTGGTTTAGGGTGATTTTGGGGGTGGTTAAGAAACTTTTGTGGTCAATAAGGTCCTTTTGGGATTAGCCAAGATGCCCTTTGGCATTAAGACCATTTTTTGGGTTGTGCTTGGCGCTCTTCGGTGCTAATTAAGAAACATTGGGGTTAATTAAGAAACTTTGGGGTTAATTCAGATGTTCTCTGCTAATTCAGGTGCTCTTTGAGATTCCCAAGGTGCATTTGGGGCTCCCAAAATTCCTCCTTGGGGTTTCCCGTTCTTTGTGGGAAGCACAGGTGCCCTTTGGGGTCACCCCACCGTCATGGGGTCAGGCCCCCCACACCAGGGGACATCCTCAAACCCTTTTTGTCCCCACAGGGTCTCACAGGCCGCCCCGGGGATGCTGGGCCCCAAGGCAAAGTTGGCCCCACAGTGAGTGACACCCCATTAGGGGTGGTTTGGGGTTGCTTGGGGTGGTTTGGGGTGTGGAGTTCTTGGGGTTTGGGGTGGGCTCCTGCCCCCACTGACCCCTGTCCCCACAGGGCGCCCCTGGCGAGGATGGACGCCCTGGACCCCCCGGCCCCCAGGGGGCTCGGGGCCAGCCTGGCGTTATGGGGTTCCCTGGTCCCAAAGGTGCCAATGTGAGTACAGACCCTTTTTCCTCTAAAAATACCTGGGAATTCTCCCTGGGGCTGGAACCCCAAATCCTCCATTCCTTTTTAGGGTGAGCCTGGAAAAGCCGGTGAAAAAGGACTTCCCGGAGCGCCAGGGCTGAGGGTGAGGTCTTCTGTCCCCACAAACCCCAAAAATCCATGTTTTGGTGCCACTCCATCCTAAAAGCCCCCAAGGGGGGAACTGAGGCACGAGAAGGGGGGAAATGGGATTTATGGGATTTGGGGCTTAGTAGGGTTTCCCTTCTCTGTAGGGACTTCCTGGCAAGGACGGAGAGACTGGAGCTGCTGGACCCCCGGGACCTGCCGTGAGTGCAGCGGGGCGAGCTCAGGACTGGGGCTAAAAACCCCCCTGGATGTACTGGGGGTTCCCAAAACCCACAAATCCCCAGCTCCTGCAGTGCTGGGGCTTGCGAGATCCCCAAAATCTTGGGGTGGGGGAAGTCTGAAATCCCAAAGGTTTTGGGGTCACTGAGTATCGTCCATCCCGCAGGGCCCAGCAGGGGAGAGGGGAGAGCAAGGAGCCCCCGGCCCCTCCGGCTTCCAGGTGAGCACAGGGATTGGAGGTTTGGGCTTTGGCGTCAGGCTGATGCCAGCCCAAGCCCGGGGGTCTCGCTGTCATTGTTCTCACGTGGCTCCTGTCCCCTCCCAGGGGCTGCCAGGGCCACCAGGTCCCCCCGGCGAGAGCGGCAAACCCGGAGATCAGGTGAGACACCCCCCATTCCCCCTCCAGGTGGGATCAGGATCCCCCAAATCCCCCAGGTCTGACCCCAAACCCATTCGTCACTTTTCCACAGGGTGTTCCTGGAGAAGCTGGAGCCCCCGGGCTTGTGGGTCCCAGGGTAAGTGTCACCTCTGGAGAGGTCCCAGTGTCACCTCTGGGGGGCTCCCAGTGTCACCTGTCCTCCCAGCTTGGGGACATGTTCATCCCATGGGGACTTCGGGGCATCCCAGAGCCTGGTTGTCCCCAGCCAGGGCCACCCACTCCGTGCTGGTTCTGTCCCACTCCCTGTCCCTCCCTGTCCCTCCCAGTCACTCCAGGGCAGTGAGGGATGATGCCCTGCCCTCCCCCTGGTGCCACCCATGCCAGTGTCACCATGTCCCTGTTGAGCCATCCCTGCTGTCCCCAGGGCGAGCGCGGCTTCCCCGGTGAGCGCGGCTCTCCCGGCGCCCAGGGCCTGCAGGGGCCTCGCGGCCTCCCCGGCACCCCTGGCACCGACGGACCCAAGGTGGGTGACACACGGGGACAGCGCCAGCTGGCTCGGTGCCGCCATAGGGGGTGACACCCCAGTAATGTCCCTTTGTTGTTTCAGGGTGCCACTGGCCCTGCCGGCCCCAACGGAGCCCAGGGACCCCCGGGACTGCAGGGGATGCCTGGGGAGAGAGGAGCTGCCGGCATCGCCGGTCCCAAGGGGGACAGGGTGAGTGACAGTGATGTGGGGGTCACGGGGTGCCACCAGGGTTCAGCTGGACTCATGCCAGCCCTGTCCTACCCCACAGGGAGACGTCGGAGAGAAGGGACCCGAGGGAGCCCCCGGAAAGGACGGAGCTCGTGTGAGTGGGATGAGGATGGGGCAGGAGGGGGCCAGTCAAGGACACTCATGGTGGCCAGCCAGAGGTTCTCATAGTGGCTGGCCAGGGACACTCCTGTTGGCCTCATCCTCCTGCTGGCCGGTGAGGGATGTCCATGGTGGCCACCTAGGGCCCCTCCCAGTGGCCTCACTGTACCCTCTGTCCCCACAGGGTCTGACCGGTCCCATCGGCCCCCCTGGCCCTGCTGGCCCCAACGGCGAGAAGGTGAGACCAGAGTGGCCCCGCCACTGCTCCCATGGGGACAGATCCCATCCGATTCCCAGGACAGATTCCACCTGATCCCTGGGGTGGCCCCGAGCTGCCTCCACCCAAACAAACCCCTCCATCTCCCACAACTCCCCCTCCTTCCTTTCCAGGGCGAGTCTGGCCCCCCTGGCCCGTCTGGAGCTGCCGGTGCCCGCGGTGCCCCTGTAAGTGCCACCTGTCCCCCTGTAGTGCTAGCAGTGCTGCATTTTCCCCATTCCCTTGATTTTCACCCCGTTTCCCCCACAGGGAGAGCGCGGAGAGCCCGGAGCCCCCGGCCCTGCCGGATTTGCCGGACCCCCGGTGAGTTTTGTCCCCAGTCCATCCCAGTGTCCCCAGTGACGGCTGACCACTGACCGTGGTTCTTTCCCAGGGTGCTGATGGCCAGCCCGGAGCCAAAGGCGAGCAGGGGGAGCCCGGCCAGAAGGGCGATGCCGGAGCTCCTGGGCCTCAAGGTCCTTCTGGGGCTCCTGGACCGCAGGTGGGTCCATCCTGGGACCCCCAAAATTGGGGCCGATCCCTTGTGGGGGCCCCTCCTCCCTGGAATTCCGGGAATCTCTGGGTCCTGACTGTCCTGATTGGTTTTCTACCTCCTCCCAGGGTCCCACAGGTGTCACTGGTCCCAAAGGAGCTCGAGGCGCTCAGGGACCCCCGGTGAGTAGGGGGGTGGGGGTGGGGGAGGGGGAGGGGATGGGGATGGGGAAGGGCGGGGTCTGAGCCCCTCTCACCTCTGTTCCCAGGGAGCCACCGGATTCCCCGGAGCTGCCGGACGCGTCGGACCCCCTGGCCCAAACGTGAGCTGGGGGGAACTGGGGTCACTGGGGATCACTCAGAGCAGCCAGAATCGCTTGGGAAGATCTGGGGTCACTCAGGACAGTTGGGGTCACTGAGGAGAAAGTGGGATCATTTGGGAACAGCTCATTTTGGGACAGTCATGATCCCTCGGGAAGCTCTGGAATTGCTCGGGACAGTCGGGATCAGCCAGGATCGCTGACCCCCAGCTTCGGAGGTCTGGGCACTCCCCACGATGTCCCGGAACCAAAGCCAACCCTGGGTTGCCACCACTCACCCCTTTCAAAGGAACGTTCCGAGCGCTCCCCAATCCCTGAGCAGTGCTGGGACTGGGATCAGGAATGGTTTGGGAATGGGATCGGGAATGGGCCAGGGACAGATCAGGAATATGGAAACCCCTCCTGAGTTCCCTCTAAGCCCGATCTCTCCTGCAGGGTAACCCCGGCCCCCCCGGGCCCCCCGGCTCAGCGGGCAAGGACGGCCCCAAGGGCTCGCGGGGCGACGCGGGACCCCCGGGCCGAGCAGGGGACCCAGGGCTGCAGGGCCCTGCCGGCCCCCCCGGCGAGAAAGGCGAGCCCGGCGAGGACGGCCCTGCGGTATTTGGAATTTGGGGACACCCCCCCGGACCCCCTGCCACCCCCCCGAGTGGGGCTGACCCCCGTTGTGTCCCCGCAGGGTCCGGACGGTCCCCCTGGTCCCCAGGGGCTGGCAGGACAGCGCGGCATCGTGGGGTTGCCGGGGCAGCGCGGCGAGCGCGGATTCCCAGGACTGCCCGGGCCCTCGGTGAGCAAAACCCTAAAAATCCCCAAAAATCCCCAGTCTGGGAAGAAATGGGAACACATCAGAGGCAATTTTGTGGCGCGGAAGGATTTCGGTAGGGCGGGGGGGTGGGGAGTGGTGAAAGCTGCTCACGACCATCCCGGTGTTTTTGGGATCACAGCTCTTTCCATACCAAAAATGTCCCAAAATCTCTCAAGGCTTTTCCCTACTGACTCGACCACGCACCAGACCAGCGTGACGCATTTTCCATACAAATTTGCCATCGATCCCACCTTTATTCCACCGGGAATTTGTGCCCCCCGAGCTCTGGGCAAAGTTCGTGGCCGAGGAGGGTTTGAATTCCCTCCCGGTCTCCTGATTTCCTGCTGCTTTTCCGCTCTCAATGCAGCCGGCACGAGGGGTTTAGGGCCAAATCCCGGCTCTGCTCCGCATCCCTGAGGCAGCCAGGATGTGCAGGGACTCGGGGGAATTTAATTCCCGCACGGCATTTAATTCCTGCCTGGAAATTCCAAAAGCTGTGAGCGGGAGCCGCAGTTTTTGTGCTGCTCCAGCCTGGGAAAAGGGATCGGCGGGGCTGGGAGAAGAGGAGGATGGCTCGGGGATGTGGAGCGACAGGAGCCGGGATCCCCAGATCATCACGGAACGCTTTGGGGTTGGAAGGGACCTTAAGGATCGCCATTCCTACCCCTGGAATTGTCCCTGCACGGGGCTTGGAGCCACCGGGGAGAGCGGCAGGTGTGGGATAAAAGGGGCTGGATGAGCTCGAAGGTCCCTCCCAAAAAAATCCCTCGATTGCACGATTCCGTTCCAGGGCTCAGAAATCCCTGAGGGACACACAGAAAAATGGGAAAAGCCCCAATCCCGTATTTCTCTGCCCTTGGAGCAGCGATCCCTCATCCCAGATTCACTCATGCGGGGGTTTTCCTGGATTTTTTTTAGGGAGAGCCTGGAAAACAGGGAGCACCTGGATCTGCCGGTGACCGGGGACCCCCCGGGCCCGTGGGACCCCCCGGGCTGACGGGGCCAGCCGGAGAGCCCGGCAGGGAGGTAGGAAAATTGGGAATGTCTGGAATATCCAGGATGGAGCTCTGGCTGATCCTGGGCAGGGACGGTTCTAAGGTTGATACCAGAAAATCCGGGCGTGTTTTTGCTGTAGAATTTTACCTGGAAAAAGGAGTTTTACCCCCATCCCAAAGGCAAAAGCTGAATTCCTTCTGTTTTCCCAGGGAAATCCCGGCTCTGACGGACCCCCAGGCAGGGATGGGGCGGCCGGAGTGAAGGTGAGCTCATCCCAGATTTCTTAAGCCCCAGAATTCTCGGGATTTCCCATTATCCCTGTGCTCACCCCCATCCCAGAGCCGGAATTCCTGGGATTCCTGACCCCATATCCTATTCCCAGGGTGATCGTGGGGAGACCGGCCCCGTGGGTGCTCCCGGTGCTCCCGGAGCTCCTGGCGCTCCCGGCCCTGTGGGACCCACTGGAAAACAAGGAGACAGAGGAGAGACGGTGAGCAGGACATGCCAAGATGGGGGGGAGAGAAGAATTACCAGGAATCATCCCAAATCTGGGCCATGGAGCTGTTTGGGATCATCTGGGAGCAGCTCTGAGCATCTTCCTGAGGATTCCTGGGAGCCTGGTTTGGGATCCACCTGAGAACTCCAGGAGCTGGAACTGGGAATCTGTCCTGGTTTAGGGGAAATTTGGGAGAGTCACCCCAGGACAGAACCCAGGAGATAAAACTGGGAATACTAAATCCCACATCCGAATCCAAATCCCACACCTCAAATCCCATTCCCACTGTTTTTGACTCCCCTCCTTTCTCCTGCAGGGTGCTCAGGGTCCCATGGGTCCCTCTGGCCCCGCTGGCGCTCGGGGAATGCCGGTGAGTGATTCCCACCTGGAATTCCGAGGATCCCGGTTTGGTAATGCAGTTTGGGATCCCCCCGCTCCTGACCTGCTGTGTCCCCCTTGCAGGGTCCCCAGGGGCCGCGCGGTGACAAAGGCGAGGCGGGCGAGGCCGGCGAGCGTGGCCTGAAGGGGCACCGGGGCTTCACAGGGCTCCAGGGGCTGCCCGGGCCCCCCGTAAGTGCCGGGATTTGGGGTCACAGCCCCCCATAGATCCTAAATCCCACATTCTACGCCCCAAATCCCACATCTCCTGTGGGATCCCAAATACTCCACCCTCCCGTCTTTCCCAGGGTCCTTCTGGAGACCAGGGTGCTGCCGGGCCAGCGGGTCCCTCTGGGCCCAGGGTAAGTCCTGGAATTTTAGGGGGAAAAGGAGGTGTGCCCAGGACTGGTGCCGTGCCTGGGGGTGGCAGCCCCATCCCTGCTGTGCCCTGAGCTCTTTTCGGGGTTTTTCAGGGTCCCCCTGGCCCCGTGGGCCCCTCAGGCAAGGACGGCTCTAATGGGATGCCCGGACCTATCGGCCCCCCTGGGCCCCGCGGGAGGAGCGGCGAGCCCGGCCCGGCGGTGAGCGGGGACAGTGGGGAGAAGGGATCCTGTGGGGCAGAGGGGATCTTGTGGGGCAGAGGGATTCAGTGGGGCAGTGGGATCCAAGCCCTGGCCGATCACCCCATGACTGCTCCTCCTTCCCACAGGGTCCCCCTGGGAACCCTGGCCCACCCGGCCCGCCCGGGCCCCCCGGCACCGGCATTGACATGTCAGCGTTTGCGGGGCTGGGGCAGCCTGAGAAGGGCCCCGACCCCGGGCGCTACATGCGGGCAGATGAGGCGGTGCCAGGGCTGCGGCCGCACGATGCCGAGGTGGACGCCACCCTCAAGGCCCTCAACAACCAGATCGAGAGCATCCGCAGCCCCGAGGGCTCCCGCAAGAACCCAGCCAGGACCTGCCGAGACATCAAACTCTGCCACCCCGACTGGAAGAGCGGTGAGAGAGAAGCTCCATCCCTGTATCCACCTGTGTCTGGCCCTGTGTCCATCCCTGCGTCCATCCCCATGTCCCCTCCTTCCTCCTTGTCCCCTCCACTGCCCACCTGGACACCAAGGACCACGCTGACCTCCTTGCCGACCTCACCACTGGGTGGTCACTCACTCCGCGCCCTCTGGCCGCAGGCGATTACTGGATCGACCCTAACCAGGGCTGCACCCTGGACGCCATCAAGGTCTTCTGCAACATGGCCACGGGGGAGACATGTGTGTACCCCAGCCCCGGCAGCATCCCCAGGAAGAACTGGTGGAGCAGCAAAGCCAAGGAGAAGAAGCACGTCTGGTTTGCCGAGACCATCAATGGTGGCTTCCACGTGGGTGTTTGACTGGGATGGGCATGGAGAAAAAACAGGGAAAAGGAGTGGGGGTTGAGTTTTACAGAAAAGTTGGAGCTGATATCCTTCCTTGGGGTGAAATCTTTGGTGGTTCTATCAGATACTGGATGATTTGAGGTTTATATGGAAACCTTGGAGCTGATGTTCATCCTGGGGGTGGAATTGGTGGTTGTTGGATCAGAACTGGTTGATGCAGAGGACTTTATGGAAGTCTTGGAGTGGTGTTCTTCCTTGGGGTGAGATTGATGTGGTTTGGATCAGATATTGGCTGATTTAGGAATTTTATGGAGAACTTGGAGTGATGTCCTTCCCTGGGGAGAAGTTGATGGGTTTTGTACCAGAACTGGTTGATTTCAAGAGTTCCATGGAAATCTTGGCATCAGGCTGTGACACCAATGCCCCTCTGAGAAAGCAAACCCTGGAAATTCCCCCAAAAACCCCAAAAAACGCCAGCTGAAAGCCTCCCTCCTCCCTGCAGTTCAGCTACGGCGCTGAGGACCTGGCACCCAACACGGCCAACATCCAGATGACTTTCCTGAGGCTGCTGTCCACCGAGGGCTCCCAGAACGTCACCTACCACTGCCGCAACAGCGTGGCCTACCTGGACGAGGAGTCGGGCAGCCTGAGGAAGGCGCTTCTCATCCAGGGCTCCAATGATGTCGAGATCCGTGCTGAGGGCAACAGCCGGTTCACCTACAGCGTGCTGGAGGACGGCTGCACGGTGGGTGCTGGGGAGGGGCGGGGAAAATCAGGGCAGAATCTGGAAATCATGGGGTTAACAAGGTTGGGAGAGGTCAGCGAGGGCAGCCTGGGAGGTGACAGCATCTTGTCACCAAGTGCTACCGTGTCCAGGCTTTGCATAACACCTGCAGCTGGCCATGGTGGTCCAGGGATAGAGACTCCAAACTCCATTTTCCAATGTTTTCCCCTCAAAAATGCACTGGGAAATGTGGCCCTTCTGGGTTTAACGATGAAATGGGCACAAACTAAGAAGGAACTGGAAGGTTCTGGAGGATTAAATAACCCCATTTTGGCCCATTCCACTCAAAAACACATCGGGAAGTGGGATCCCTCTGTACCTGATGATAAATTAGGGTTCAAACTGGGATTTGAAGGGTTTGGGAAGGATTTAATGGATTAAATGACCCCATTTGGGCCCATTTTTTCCCCTCAGAAACACACTGGGAAGTGGGGCAGGACTGTCATCGAGTACCGCTCACAGAAGACGTCGCGCCTGCCCATCGTGGACATTGCACCTATGGACATTGGGGGACCCGAGCAGGAGTTTGGGGTCGACCTCGGCCCCGTCTGCTTCTTGTAAAAAAAAACCATTTTTTTTGGTGTGGTTGTTTGGTTTTGGTTGTCGTGGTTTTTGTTTGTTGGTTTGGTTTTTGTTTTTATAAAAAGCCCAGCCTGATTCCTTACAAAAAAAAAAAAAAACAAAAAAAAAAACAACAAAAAAACACAAAAAACAGGATCCACGCAAAAATGGAACTGAAAAGTTCTGCACTGAAAGGGCTCACCCCAAATCAGGGAGCAACCACCTCATCCCAACACCAGAATCAAAGGAAAAACCCGTTAATATTTATTTATTCTCTTCCTGGAAGACCTGTTTTTGAGGTCAGGTGGAGGTGGGAATGTCAGTGATCCTTTTTTCCCTGAAAAAATGGGATTTCACCAATCCAGGTATCAAAAATCCCCTCCTCACCCAAATTTGCCCCTTCGCCCCCAGCAAGAGTGTTCATGTATAATATGAGTTAAAAAACACCAAAAAAAAAAAACAAAAAAAACAAAACAAAACAAAAAATGGTGCTATTCTTGTAAAACAAGTCTGTATTTTTTAACATCCGTTGGTATAAAATGAAAAAAGTCTAAAAAAAAAAAACTTTTGGTGGAAAGTAAAAGTTGAGTTGAGTCTTTTTTGGGGGGTGTGTTTACAGTGATTCAAGTATTTCTTCCCCATTTCAACCACTATAAAGTTTTCCAGGTTGGGAAAAAATCCCTTTAAAATCCTCATTTAACATTTAAAGAGCAAATTTTTTGGGTTGCGATACTTCAAACTAAGGGGGAAAATGGAAGAAAATTTCCCCAAAGAAGCCAAAAAAAAAAAAAAAAAGGAAAAATCTGAAAAATTATGAAGCAGGAAATTTTGGAAAAGCAGAAGGTTTAATTGTGGAATTCTTGTCCCATAATCAGGATTGGGACAATCCCGGTGTCACCAGGGCAAGGGGTGGCTGTGCCTTCCTCCTCAGGGTTTTTATTCTGTTTTTTACCTGCAAAAACTCCAATTTGGGCTGTTTTGCAGCACTGGAAGTAGGAGACTCCATGGTCCTCCCCTCTTGCTGTGCCATAAAAAATCCCAGATGGAAATTCCTCTCCTCACCAGGTTGCTCATTACAGGCAAAAAGCTCAGAAATGGGATTTTTTTAATGATCTTGACGAAAATCAGCCCAGTGACCCTGAAGAGCCCCAAACCTGCTCTGATTTCTCATGCAGGAGGCCCCAGGCAGCTCCTGGGTGAGGAATTCCTGAGCTTCATCCCAATTCTTTTGGGTTAAAACTCCTCTTTTTACCTCTGTTGATGGCAAAACTCTGCTTGGAGAAATTATAACTTGAAAACAGCTTTTAAAAAGCCATTTTGGGGCAGAATTTGACTTTTAAACCCTCCCAGTTTCAAGCACAGCAGCTGCCAGTTGTAGCCCAGCACCAAAACATTGGCAAGGGAAATTCATTAAGGAGGATTGAGGGATTAAAGAGGATTTTCCACCCAAAAATGCCCTTTGAGAGGCTCTCCTAATGATGGGGGCTCTGCACAAAGGGTTTGGGGTCAAACCTTTCCCCTCCTGGCGTAGCCAAGTGGCAAATTCGGGGGTCCCTGCTGGGGACAGCCCCCCAAAAAATCCCTCCAGGATCCCTGGAAAAGTGGGATGGGGCTGGGGATAAAGAGGGGGAAAGGGAGTGTGAGGAGATGCCCAGAAAATCTTCCTTTTCCTTAAAAAAGTATGAAAGGAAAAGTCAGTGGGAATTGGGTATTTGTGGGACAAGTTGGGATTGGGATTCTGGGCACTGGTCCCAGATGGGAATGGGCACCTGGCTGACCTTTTTCCCCCTCATTTTCCCCCAAAAAATCCTGAAAAGGGCTGGGAAAAATGGGATTTTTCAGCCTGGAGAAGGCCCCAGGGTGACCTTTCAGGAGAGATGAGGATGGATTTAGGACAGGACACGGGGAGTGGCTTCCCACTGGGACCTGAAGGTTTGGGTGGGATTTTGGGAAGGAATTCCACCCTGTGAGGGCAGGGAGGCCCCTGGATGGAATTCCCAGAGGATTCCCCATCCCTGAGATGGTGGGAGATGGAATGGGATGAGCTCTAGCATCCCTGCCAACCCATTCAGGGATTCTGTGGAAATCCATCAGCAAAACTGGGATTTTTGGGCAAGAAAAAACACAGGAGCAATCTCAGCAGAGCACTGGATTTAGGACAAATCCAGAGCTTTTCCTTAAAAAAAAAAATAAAGGACAGCACACAGAGAAATATCCAAATCAGGTTTAATGAAGGATTCAGCCCTAAAAACACTGCAGGGGCAGGAATCTCCTGTCAGAAAAGGGAGCAAAGTGTGGATTTTGTGTCACTCTCACCCAAAAATCCAGTAATTTTTCCACTGAAGAAGGATTCCCTCACCTGTAGCTGTGCCTGGCTCCCAAATCCCATGGGAAACAAGGGCTGAAATTCCAGAAGAAAACTCCCAAAAAGGGGCAAAATGCCAAAGGGCTGCGGGGGCTGAGCTGGCAGCTGGATTTTCCTCGGGATAGCGGCCGGCAGGAATGTCCAGCTCCCGGCAGGGAGGCCTTGGAATCCCAGCCTCCCACAAAACCCCTTCCAATCCCTGCTGCTGTGGGAAGTGGAGCATAAAAAGCAGCAAATTCCCGGATTTCAAACCCCAGGAAAGAACCTCTGGATGCCAAATACGTTGGAGCCACAGGGGAAAAAGGAGGAAAAAGTTCATTCCAAAGATTTGGGTTCCTTTGCCTCCTTCCCGAGTGTAACAGAGGGACATTCCTGGTGGGAACTGTCCCCTTTCTGGGGTCCTGAGGTGCTGCCACCACTGAGCAGGAAAATAAATTCATTTCCCCTGAAAAAATAAATTATTTACCCTCAAAAATTAAATCCATTTACCCCAAAACACCCCGACAGTGCCAAGCTTCCAGAACAGGTGCAAACCACTGTAAATCTTCATGACTTCAGCCCTTCACTCAGGAGGGAAAGTTCCAGATTCGTTCCCAAAAAGGAAGAGCAGGAGCCTCGGAGCTGCCGGGCTTGTCCCCACACATTCCCGGTGCCTGCTGCCAGCCTGAGGTAGCCCCAGGTCGCTCAGAGCCCCCCGGGAGCCCTCAGGGAGCCCCCGGGAGCCCTCAGGGAGCCCCCCCGGGCCAGGGCAGGCAGTGGTGCCGAGGAGTTGGAGCTGCAGTCCAGGTAATGGAAGGTCTCCAGGGTGCTCTGGGTGCTGTGGCCGATGTAGGAGAGCTTCACCGAGGTCCTGGCAGGGCAAAGGGACAGCCCAGTAGCTTGTATTCATCACAAAACTCCTCTTTTCCTCAAAAAAAAAAAAAATAAACCCATTCCTGCGGGTTTCACTGAAAAAGAGGGAATTGCAGGCTCTGGAGGAGGATGTGTGCTCCACCCCATATTTACCCCCCCCGGGCTGGATTAAAACCTGACCCTGAGGTGGATTTGGGGGACATCTAGGGAAAATCCAAGCAGGATTTTCTCCTTGGAGCCCAAAACCGTGGCTGGAATTCCCTTGGGATTCAGGAACCACAGAAGAGAATCTTTAAGGTGGAAAGAGCTCCAAGAACCCAAAGCAGGAGCGGCACCCACCTCATGAGGATCACGATGTTGTGGACCTTCACCTTGGGCAAAGTGCAGAAAAAACTAGAAAAGATCAAGGAAATTGGTCAGCAAGTGAAAAACTTGAGGAATTTGGGGTTTTTTGGCAGCTCCTGCTGGTATTTTTCACTTTGGTGTCAACAAAACCATCTCACAGCACCTTGAGAAAATTCCTGGCAAAGAAACTGAGCAGGAGAAGTGAGCAATTTACAGATTAATTTCCCAAAATTGAATCAAAGCA
Organism: Pseudopodoces humilis; assembly: GCF_049639895.1. NCBI lineage: Eukaryota > Metazoa > Chordata > Aves > Passeriformes > Paridae > Pseudopodoces > Pseudopodoces humilis. Next base: position 61,062 of record NC_142231.1, read on the forward strand.
GCTCTAACCCTCTCCCTCCCCCAGGTATCTCCAAGGAACAGTAAATCCTTACTACACATAGGACAGGGATCCACCCAACTCTGCCTTCACGGTGAAATTCACCTGCAACAGAGTGGAAAAATCAGATTTCAGTACACTTTAATCACCCTTCAACCCCATTTTTGAGAGAGTGGACAGAACAAAAGCCGCTGTGGCCACTGGACACTGAAATGCCAAGGTGCAACTCCCAGAACTCCCAGTCAGTACCAGTTTGTCCCTCAGGGGCTGGATGCTGGAGACGTTGGTGAGCTGCTGGCTGCCCACCACAGTGTTCATGTACTGCACCTGGCTGCTCAGGCTGCTCACTGCCACCGAGTAGAAGTTGGAATTTCTGATCCTCAGGGTGGCCTGGAGGGGACAGAAACAACCCTGACCTTGCTGGCTCGTTCCCCCGGTGGTTTATTTTCCCAAATCCACAGAAGATTTACCGTGATGGCCAGGAGGACAGCAGAGTTTTTCCTGTCAAACCACACCTGGACCATTTTGATGCCATCATCGTCCACCAGCACGGAGTGGGGGAACAGGAAGAAAACCCCCAGGCCAGACAGCAGAAGGCAGAGCAGCACTGAGAGCAGCACATAGAGTTTCCTGGGGAAAAAAAAACAAAAAAATTAAATTCTTCAGCTCCTCTGCAAGATTTGGATTCTAAAAAATCCCACTCCCTGTTTGGTTTCCTTAGAAGAGCCACACAAGAGCTGCTGTCACATTTTTAATATCAAAATGGCTCAAAATCCTCCCTTTACACATTTGGGGCTGGGTAATCAGCAATCAACCAAAGCAAGATTTTGGGGTTTATTTTGCAGTTGCTCCCGAAACTTCAGTTAGGGGATGGAAGGTGGGAGTGGGATTGTGGTGTGCACAGTAGAAATATTTAAAATCGTGCTTTAAATCCTATTTTTTGGGGTGAAAACTAATGCAGCAATAAGTGATAAAGGAACTCCTCCCTTACGTTCTCTGAGGGCGAAGCCGTTGGTCACTGTAGGGGATCAGAGCTACCAATTCGTTCACCTGCTCTGGGAAGCAAAAATGGGAATAACACATTAAAAAATGAAATTTTTTGGCTGTTTAGAGTTGTTTTTTGGCGGTTTTAGGCCCCAGAGGAGCAGCCACCTGTGGGGATGCATCCGGTGCCTTGGCAGGTGGGACAGGTGACGCTGTCCTGGCCTGTGAATTCCATGTAGGGAATCTTGGCCATGTCCTCCACAGGCTCCTGGCTGCCCAATAAATTCTCACCCTCCTCATGCTCGGCCTTGCTGTGGCTCAGGGCAGAGCTGACAGCAGAAAGGGAACGCACAGAGCCCATGGCGGCGGCTGATAGGAACGGCTGTGTCACCTGGGAGAGGTGGCAGGAACAACTCAGGGCTGTCAAAGGGGGGTTTAAGCCATTTCTAAGCTAAAATGCCCCTCTCAGGCGTCCCAAAGCCACTAGAAAGTGTCCCCATCCACAAGGGGCTCCCCCGGAGAAAAGGACACCTCGGTGGGCTTCATTTCCAGCCTGTCAGAACCAAGCGCCCCCCAGGGCATTCCCTCCTCCACTGAGAGCAGCATCCCCTCAGTCAGACCCTACCCCAAGAAACAGGTCCGGGGCTCGTCCACTCCCCTCAGGAACAACCCCAGAGCCCCTGAGACCCCACGAGAGAAACAGGCCCCGCAATGGACCCCCGAGACCCTCACCTGAGAGACTCCCTCATTCTCAAGGATCCCCTCCCTCAAGAACTCCTCTTTGAAGACCCCCTCCCCTCAGGAACCCCTTCCTCAGAGACCACCCCCTCACAGGAACTTCCCCTTCACGGACTCCTTCCCTCAGGAACCCCTCCCTCAGAGACCACCCCCTCATAGCCGCACCCCCTCACAGAGCCCTTCCCGCAGGGAACCCTTGCCTCAGCGCTCTCCGGCAGGGGGCGCCTGGCCACCGTTCCCGCGCGCAGCCGCCGTCGCTGTGGCAACGGCGAGAGTTGGAGGTGGGCGTGGCGTGGCCACGGCCCCGCTCATTCACCCTCGTGTGGGGTGAGGCGGGCTTGTTCCGACCACGCCCACCACGTGGGCCATTTCGTCACAACGGACGGGCGGGGTTAAGCGAGCCACGCCCCGTCGATTCACCCAGAGCGCACGTGCCAATTTTCGGGGGTGGTGCCACTGACCACAACCTGCATTTGCATGTGAAGGGCGCGGTCAGAATGGCGCACGCGGAGAAGGAAGGCGCGGTTCCGGTTGGGCGGGGCAGGGCGATGAAGGGCGGGGCGTCACTTAATTGCGCGCGTGCGCACAGCGGGGCCTCCCCGGCCGGAGCGTGCATGCGCGGGCGTGGAGGTTTTGGGGGGCGAGAACCCGCATGGAGCTCTGAGCCCTCGGTTTGGGGATCTCTGTCACAGTGTGAGCCCCATCACACCAGCACAGACTCGGGCTTTACCGGTGTGAGAGCCCTGCTCCCTGCACGGAGCGCTTCCACACCAGTCTGAGCCCACCTGTCCCAATATGGAGCGGTGCCCACACCGTCCCAGTTCAGCCCAGCATCACCTCCAGCACCTCTCAACTTTTGCGGTAAAATCCACCCCAGGCCATTCCCTCCCCGCCCCCCCAGCCCCGACAGCTCCCGGGTCCGTTTTCCTTCAATAAATTCCCTCCCGTGGGATTTTTTTCCCATCACACCCAAGAGAAAGCCGATGGAAAATGAAATCCCCCCCCTCTCCCAATCACCCAAACTATCAAAATAAAATTCAAGGCAAAATTTAAATATTTGTGAGCTCCAGAGGTACCTCCTGCCCGGCTGCGGGAGCCGTATCCCATGGAAATGTTATGGATCATTTCTTCTCTCCTTCCCAGGAGCAAAATTCCAAGTGGGGTGAGAATTCCCGGCACTCCTTCCTTCCCACGGCTCCTTTCTGCGCCTTCCCGGGGTTTGTGGCATCCCAGGGAAGAGCTGAAAAAAGAGCAGGGAGAGGGATCGGGAAACGAGAAATCGCTGCCAATCCCTTGGGATCCGCTGCGGGATGAGCTCGTCCCCGCAGAGAATTCCCAGAGCAGGGAGAGAACTGAAAATTCCCAGCACAGCCTCCCCTAGGCCCCTGTCGCGTCCTGGGTTTGATCCCATTGGTTTTACCCATTGTTTTCTGTCCCCAGACCCAACGGGAATAGGTGGAAAGGGGGAAAAGCCCCTTTCCCAACCACCAGGTAGGATTGTGGAAGCGTTTCCTGGGAAATGTCTGCTCCCCCGGAATGGGGCGAGTCTGGATCCAACCTGGGAGGAGCTCCGGGATGAGGGAACGCTGCTCCAAGGGCAGAGAAATACGGGATTGGGGCTTTTCCCATTTTTCTGTGTGTCCCTCAGGGATTTCTGAGCCCTGGAACGGAATCGTGCAATCGAGGGATTTTTTTGGGAGGGACCTTCGAGCTCATCCAGCCCCTTTTATCCCACACCTGCCGCTCTCCCAGGTGGCTCCAAGCCCCGTGCAGGGACAATTCCAGGGATAGGAATGGCGATCCTTAAGGTCCCTTCCAACCCCAAAGCGTTCCGTGATGATCTGGGGATCCCGGCTCCTGTCGCTCCACATCCCCGAGCCATCCTCCTCTTCTCCCAGCCCCGCCGATCCCTTTTCCCAGGCTGGAGCAGCACAAAAACTGCGGCTCCCGCTCACAGCTTTTGGAATTTCCAGGCAGGAATTAAATGCCGTGCGGGAATTAAATTCCCCCGAGTCCCTGCACATCCTGGCTGCCTCAGGGATGCGGAGCAGAGCCGGGATTTGGCCCTAAACCCCTCGTGCCGGCTGCATTGAGAGCGGAAAAGCAGCAGGAAATCAGGAGACCGGGAGGGAATTCAAACCCTCCTCGGCCACGAACTTTGCCCAGAGCTCGGGGGGCACAAATTCCCGGTGGAATAAAGGTGGGATCGATGGCAAATTTGTATGGAAAATGCGTCACGCTGGTCTGGTGCGTGGTCGAGTCAGTAGGGAAAAGCCTTGAGAGATTTTGGGACATTTTTGGTATGGAAAGAGCTGTGATCCCAAAAACACCGGGATGGTCGTGAGCAGCTTTCACCACTCCCCACCCCCCCGCCCTACCGAAATCCTTCCGCGCCACAAAATTGCCTCTGATGTGTTCCCATTTCTTCCTAGACGTTGTTTTCCCCTCTTCAGCCTCATTAAATCAATTTAAAGGCGATTTCGAATAGTTTTCCCCACGCAAACCGCAGCAGCTGAACCCGGTGCCCGCGGCTGTGGGGGCTCCGCTGCGCCGGGGGCTCGTTTGCTCCCGGGATTTTGGCTTTCTGGGACACACGATAAAACCTGGGAGCAACAGCAGCAGTTTTCTGGGAGCGTTTCTCTCTGCTTTATTCGGTGTTGCAGTGGCTGCATCCCGGGTAGGAGTTTGAGGATGGGAAGAGGAAAATTGCCGAATATCCCGATTTTTTAGACTGGGGGCGCAGCGTGCCCAGACCATGGAGCATCTTTGGGTTGGGTTAGGCTGAGCTGGCTCTGCCCAAAATTCCACATTCCAAGTCACCAATAACAGGATTTTCGATTTTCAGGGTCTGTTTTTGCTGTCCCAAGCACTCTCAGATCTCTCAGGAGCAGCCAAATCCAGGTGACCTGTGGGTCCCCGGGCTCGTATCACCCTCAGGGCTCTGCGGGGACAACGGGAGCAGCTGGAGCCTGCTAAGAGCCAGGAGTGTTGGGGGTGGCACTCCGGTACTGGTGGCGTTTGCCCTGTCCCAGTACAGATCTGGGCACTCACTGGGAGCTGGATCGGCTGCCCGAGCCCACACGACTTTCTGGAGGGGTGGCAGCCCCCAAAACGCCGGGCGCTGGCACCTGCTCAGCTGGGCGTGTGTGGGAGAGAGGTCGGGCGGCCACCGGGAGCCGGGTGGGCAGTGGGTGGTCGGCAGGAAGCCGGGTGGGCAGAGGGGAGCCGGAGGGCCGCGGGCGGGCAGCGGCCCCGGGACCCCGAGCGGCCCCTCTGGGGAAGCCCCCGCGCTACCGGGGGCCACGTGCAATTCCCCGCCACGCCCCCTCCGCTTCGGCCACGCCCACCCCTCGCCTTGTATGGCGCGTGCGGCCGGGGCCAAGGCGGTGCCGCGCTGGCATTGGCGGGGCGGGGCGCGGAGGGGGCGGGGCCAGGGGCGCCGGTTCCCGTCAAAAGGCGGCAGCGGGCGGGGCAGGGGTAGCAGCGGGGCCGGGGCTCAGGTACCGGGGGACACCGGGGCCGGGGGACACCGGGGCCGAGCGACACCGGGGCCGAGCCAAGCCCTTCTCAGCGCCTGCCGTGACTCCGGCGCTCCCCGGGACGCTGGGGTGGCTGTTCCCGGGGCATCCGGGCTGTGGGGGTACCCTCGGCGTGAAGGGAAGCGGGCACGGGGTGGCCCCGCCGGCGTGAGGGACACGGGGCGGGCGCTGACGCTCCCCGGTGCTTCCTGTTCTGGGCTCGCGGTGTTCCCGTGCTGCTTTGGGGGTCCCGCGCGTGCCTGACCCCTCCTGTGCCCTGGGAGGGGTCAGGAGTCCCCTGGGAGACCCCCTGACCCCCCGTGCCCGCCCTCGGCTGGGGACCCTCCAGCCAAAGTTCGGGTCCCCCTAGGGCTGGGGGTGCCCCGGTCCCGTTCAGGGGGAGGCTCCTGGTTTTAGGGGGGGCAGGGACTGTCTAGTCTCAGCCCATACCGCCCCCAGAAATTTGAGTTCGCCCGGGAGTTTTGGGGTGCTCTGGGGGGTCCCCCCATCCCGGAAAGGCACTACTGCCCTCCCCGCTCTGGGGCTCCCCCTTTCTGGAGGGGGCTTCGAAACCGGGGAATTCCGGGAGGCTGTGGGGGTGTTAATGTGACTTTAGGGTTTTTTATAGGGTGATTTTAGGGTTCCTGGGTGCTGTGGGGGTGTTTGTGTGACTTTAGGGTTTCCTGTAAGGCGGTTTTACGGTTTCTGGCTGCTCTCGTGGTTAACTGCCCCATTTAAACCCACATTCAAGATCCCAACTCGGGTTTTTTGGGGGCCTGAGCCCCCGGCACGGCATTAATCACCCTCCTTTTTAGTTCCCCAGTGCCTTCCCGCATTTTGGAGCGATCCCGAGCCGTGCCAGCACCAGGAAAATCAAGGTACGGGGGGATTTTTATGCATCAGGAATTGGGAGATCTTCCTCTGGGGACCCCAAAAGAGTTTTTGGTGCTGGTAGAGGCGGCTGAGCCGCTCCTTCCTCTCCTTTTCAAGACTGGAGCTTTGAGAAAAGTTGAGTTTTTTTCTCGGAAAGAGGTTTTCGGGAGAGGCGACGTTTTTGCGGCGTGTCCTCCTCCCCCGGAGCCGCTGTGACTCATCTTCCTCCGGCTCGGGGAAGGAGCCGCGGCGGGACACGAAAACCCAGGAAAATTGGAGTTAAACCCCGGGAAATTGGGGTTGAGCCCAAGGAAGAGGGAGGGAAAATCCGGGGAAACCAAGGGGAGCAAAAATCCAGGGAGGTGATGGGGAAAGCGAGGTGTGAGTGGAGCAAAAATCCCGTGAAATCGGAGTTTAAACCCAGGGAGGGAGGAAAAATCGAGGGAAATGATTGGGAGATCAAAGGCAGCAAGGATCCCAGGACATTAAGATTAAATCCAGGGAAATCGGGCAGTGAGGGGACAAAAATCCAGGGACATTAAGATTAAACCTAAGGGTGAATGGAGAGAAATCTAGGGAGATGGTGAAACCCCAGGGTCTGAGGAGAGCAAAAATCCAGGGAAATATGGGGAAACCAAAGGGAGCAAAAAAGAGCGTAAATAAAGTTAAATAAAGTTTTAAAAGCCCTGGGGTTGGGCTGGACGTGGCAGACATGGGGTGAAATAAAGGAAAAAAAATGCCAGGGTGAGGTTGGGTTCCCTCTGGAATCCCTGCATGAGGAAAATCTGGGAGAAGATGATGAGGATGATGGGAGATGTCTGCCCCAGATCTCCAGGGTGTGACCAGATCAGGACTGAGATGTCCCAGCAATAACAAAAATCCCAAAAATAAGATTTTTCCCAGATAAAAACACGCCTGGGATCGTGGCTGGATTCGCGTTTCTCTGAATCCTGCTGTGTTTAGGGAGGAATACGTGGAAAATCCAGGAAAATCCATTTTTTCCCATTTAATGGCTAATCCTGCTCCAGAGAATAATTTTTAACCTCTTGTGGCCTCTTTAACCTCTTGTGGCCAAAGCAGAGCTGGCCCAAGCTCCCTGAGGTGAAATTCTGGAATTGTCAGGGATTGGGAGAGGGAAAATCTCAGTTGGAGGTGGGCTGGGACAGAAATAGGAGCCTAAAAAGAAGAGGAATGGGAATGAAAATGGTTCTGGGTATTAAAAATCACAAAAAAAAAAAAAAAAATCAGGGAGATGATGGTGAAAGTGAGGTGTGAGAGGAGGAAAAATCCAGGGAAAATATGGGGAAAGCAAGGGGAGCAAATTCCAGGGAAATTAAGATTAAATTGAGGTGTGAATGGAACAAAAAATCTGCCGGGATGTTGCCGGTGCCACAGCTTCATCTCCAGCCTCTGCTGACTCAGCTCCTCCTCAGGCCCTTTCTCTTATCTCAGCCCTTATCAGCTCAACCCTCGCTCTTTTTTGCCGCTAATAAACGGAAAAGGGGTGGAAAACTACACCCGGATTTTTTTTTTCTGGACATCCAAAGCTGTTTCCTCATTCCCAGGAATCCCAGGAGCTGCTTCATGTTCTCCTGGGCAGGAGAATAGCAACACTGGGGAGGGATTCTTCTTTCCTGGAGTGATTCCTGAGCGTGCTCCTGCTTCCCAGAGGGTTTTGCTGGAGGCAAATCGGGTCAAAAAGGGATTTTTGGCATTTCTAGCCTTTTTCTGGAAAAGTTTGAGCTGTTTCCTGAGATTTTTCCCACTCTCTGTGCTCCGTCTGTGACCGCTGCTCCAATTTCACAATTTTCACCCATAGAAGTGGTGGAAAGCAACACCTAGAACCTTTATCTGCACATCCAAAGCTGTTTCCTCATTCCCAGGAATCCCAGGAGCTGCTCCACATTCTCTTGGGCAGGGGGACAGTGACACTGGGGAGGGATTCTCCTTTCCTGGAGTGATTCCTGAGTGTGCTCCTGCTTCCCAGAGGCAAATTGGGTGGAAAAGGGATTTTTGGCACATGGAGCCTTCCTAATTTTTCTCGGGAAAAGTTTGAGCCATTTCCTGAGCATTTTCCCACCTTCTCCATGCCCCAGGTGTGGCTGCTGCTCCAGTTTCCCAATTCCAGGCTGCAACAGCTCTGGCTGCTGCATCATTCCCACTCCTCCTCCTCCTCCTCCTCCTCCTTCCTTGGGCAAGCTGAGGTTCTGGGGAATGAGAATTCCTTTTTCCACCGGGCATATCCCAGGGATAGGGAATGGTCAGGGATTTGGGGCCTCTAAAGGTTTCTTTTCCAGCTCCAAGGGGGGACCTTCTGTTAAAATTCCCTTTTCCTCCAGGCATATGCCAGGGAAGGGATTTGGGCTCTCCTGTCCCTGTTGCCCAAGAGAACTCCCTAAAAACAATCCGTCCTCTCTCCATAAATCCCCTGTTCGGGAGCTCTATTTTTAGACCAGCTGGGTGGCCCCGGGAGGGGACAGCAAACCCCAGATTTCCTGGGAATTGCCACAGGTGGGAATCACTTGTGTGGCTCCACACCTTTCCAGGGCTCTTCCGGGGCTGCTTCCAGCACAAAAAGAGGATTTGATTCCACAGTGTGGGGTTGGTGCTGTCCTTCCACCTCTGCTTTGGGAATTTTTTCCATAGGGAGAGCCTTTCCCAGTGTAGTTTTTCTGGAATTTTGCAGTCTTTTCCCATTTTTTCCTGGTGTTCTGGTGCAATTCCTGTGCCTGGGGGCATCCTGGGCTTCACAATCCCTTCCTGAGGGGCTGGGACACTCCAAGAATTCCATGGGAAAAACCTAGATTTGTGTCCTGCTGCTGCCCAGGGTGGCCCCTGTCCTGCCCTGCTGCTCCTGGGGACACTGCCTGGGACAAGGCCCAAAAATTGGGATTTTGGTGCTGCTTCATTCCCAGGAAATTCTCTTCCCCGCTCCCAGAACTCTTCCTGCTGCTCCCAGGGGTGGCATTTCCAGCCAGGGAAGTTGGGAACGGTTGTGTCCCAAGCTGTGAGGGAAAGGGCGAGGCAGGATCTGGTCCCTAATCCAAGGGGGATTTGGGATCCTTGAAGGAGAGGGAACAGGTCCAGGGCAGGGTTTTGCTCACAGCTTCAAAAATGTAATTTTGGGATCTTTTTGCAGCCCAGGAGCAGCTGGGAAAAGCAATTCCTGCTCCAGCTGGGCTAGGAATGCTGCTGCTCCTCTCGGGAAGGGGAACAGCAGGGGAATTGCCAGGGAAGGAGTGGGGCAGGGCTGGGCCCCATCACGTGCTGGGATCAGTTGGAATTTTCCTCCTGGCTTGTCCAGACAGGTGGGGAAAGCCGGGATTTGGGATCCAGCTCATCCTTGTCACCCTCCCCATCACCTGGTTTGGGGTCTGGAGCCCCTTTTTGGGGTCTGTGAGCAGCACGAGGGCTGTGATCCCATCCAAAACTCCTTTTCCAAGGAAAATTGGCAATTGCTGGGGAGGTTTAACAGGCACTGGGTTGGGTTTGCGTCCCTGGAGGCTTTTAGAGACTGGAGTTTTTGGGAAGGCCTTGGAGCTGCAAATATTCCTGGTTTGGGGATGATATCAGATTTTCTTTCACTCCTGTCATGCTGGATATTGGGAGTGAATTTTGGGTGGATTTTGAGTGGATTTTGGACACCCCACACCAAAAATCCCACTCAGCCAAATCCATAGGGTTTCCCCTGCTGGGAATGGGTTTGGAAATTGGCCTTTAACCACCGGGAATGTTGGGAAATGAGTTTATTGTGGGGCAGGGCCGTGGCCTGGAAAGGCCCTGATCCCACGTGGGGTCCCAAGGCCTTGGATTCCGGACTCTTCCTTGCAGGGAGGAGCTGGAATCTTGGAAAATCCTGAGTTGGGATCATCCAGTCCAGCTCCTGGCCCTGCACTGGACACAAAAGTCCCACATATCCAAGAGTGTTTTCCAAAAATTCCTTGGGCTCTGGCAGTCTCAGGGCCCTGCCCGTTCCCTGGGAAGCTTTTCCAGTGCTTGACCACCCTCTGGATGAGGAGTTTTCCCTAAAATCTACCCTAAACCTTCCCAGGGGTCCTGTCCCAGCAACTTTAGATAATCCTTGCTCCAATCCAGGGAATTAAGGTTGAAATTTCCCAAATTCCAGCTCCTTTCCCCTATCTTCCAGTGTAAATTTCAGGAGCATTTTGCTGGAATTTTCCTTCCTCTGGAGCAAAAAAAGCCCAAGGGAGGCTGGAGATCGAAAAAAAAAAAAAAAAAAAAAGGCATTGAAAATTCCTGGGAATTGCATTTTCCTGGGGTGGTTTTCTCTCTCCAGAGGGAGCCAGAACCTGTTTGGGAATATTTCGAAATCCGGGGAGAAGCTCCGGAGGAGTTCTGGAGTTTGCCACAAGCAGGGGCAGATTCTGCCTGTTGGCCGTCCCTGGATTTTTTTGGGGGATATGAGAAGAAGAATTCCTTGGACAGCCTGGAATTAGGGATTGGGAAATAAAGGAGGAAGGGGAAGGATTTGGGGGAAGAGGAGGAAATCCAGGAAGGGTTCAGGGGATACCAGGGAAGATTCTGTGGGAAAAATTCCCATTCCTAGGGGTTTTTTTTGAGTTTTTCCTTGGAAAGGGGTGAAAGCTTTACCATGAAGTGACCACAGTGGTGCTGGAGGGATCTTTTTTTTGGGAAAATCCTGGGAAAATTTCTGCACAGTTGGATTTTCCCATTTAAAAGGAGCAGTGGGATTTGTTTGTAATGAGGCTGGTTTGCCTCATTAGTGATTAAGCCAGGTTAATTGAGCCTCTTCCAGTCCCAGAGCTTTCCCAGCATTCCAGAATCCCAAAAATTGGAATTTTTGGGGTGCTTTTAATGCCCAGAGCCAATGGGAATAAAAATTCCTTGCCCATACCAGGGGAAATCCAAGGAAAAATCCTGAATTTTAGAGATAATTTTAGGACTAAGCCCCCTATCTTGCCCCAAATCAGGTGGAACGAAAAGTCCTGAACATTCGTGACAAATCCCAGTCTTTTCCCCGCTTCCAGCCATGGATCCAGGCGCTTCCAGCACCTCCCTGGCCGATCCCAGTGGAGATCCTGAGCGGAATGTTTCCAGGATCTGCGGGGTCTGCGGGGACAGAGCCACCGGCTTCCACTTCAACGCCATGACCTGCGAGGGCTGCAAGGGCTTCTTCCGGTGAGCCTGGGAATGCCTCATCCCAAAAAACCTTGGGAGTCCCAATGGCAATCCAAGGGGGTCCCGGAACTGGCCCGGAATTCCAGGTGGTGCCGCGTTCCTGTGGTTTAAGGAATCGATGGGCTTTTTAGTGGGTTTGGAACCTTGAGATGTTTTTTTTCCCCTATTTTTCCAGAGTTTTTCATGGATCTGGGAGCCTTGCAGCACTCTGGGAAAAGTGGGGAGTGTGTGGGAAACTCCCCTGGGGTCACAGACTGGGATTTTTCCTGAGCCAAAAAGCCCTAAAATCTTCTCAAAAACCTCTGGGACTGGGGTACGAGGAGGGGCAGGGGATCCACTGGAGCAGCTCTTCCAAAATCCAGCATTTCCAGGGAATTCTGTGTCATTCTGGGAATTCTGCCCTCATCCCCACTTCATCCTGGATCTCTCCCCACTCCCAACGCAATTCCCTCATTCCAGGCTGGGAATGAGGTTTGGAATCCTCTATTTTTAGCCCCTGGGATCCCAAATCTGCCTGGGAATGGGTGGCTTGGGAAGGTTTCCATGGAATTCCAGCCCAGCCTGGCTCCGGTGTCACCCTGGGAGCCTCTGGAGCCACCCAAGCTGCAATTTTCATTCCAAACCTGGAATTTTGGCCTGTCCCGAGCCCTGGGAATGTTTTTCCCTGCTCCAAGGCCTCGTTGTTTGTGCATTCCCGGCCTTTTCCTCAGTTTTTGTGGAAAAAAGGAGCTTTTTGTGCACCATAATTGGGAATTTGGGGGTGTCCAGGGCTGAATTCTGAGTGCTGGGATTGTTTGTCCCCCATTGGGAACAGCAAAGTTCCAAAGGTTTTGGAGGAATGGGGAAAAACAGGGCTCTGCCATCCATTTTTCTGGGATGAATTCCCAAAAATCCCAAATTCCCGGCAGGTAAAGGCAGAGTGAAGCTGCTCTGTTTACATCTCCCTTTCTAAAACCATCTTTTAATTCCTGGGACTGCAGCCAGAGGAAATCTTAAAGATTTTTACCCATATTTGATTTTTTTACCCACTTTTAAATATTTTCTTCCCCATATTCAATATTTTAACCCGTATTTGACATATTTTACCCCTATTTAGTATTTTTTATCCAGATTTGATTTTTTTAACCCATTTTTTTATCTGAGTATTGGCCTTGGGCACTTCCAGGGATGAGGCAGCCACAGTTTTTCCAGGAATTCTATTCCAGGGCCTCACAGGGAGGAATTTCTTCCCAATATCCCATCTACCCCCTCTTTCCTCCGAAATTCTGGCTCTGGCCCTTTGTCCTGGGAAGAGTCTGACTCTTTTTCCTTGGGAGTTTCTGGCTTTGACACTTTATCCCAGGAAGATTTTGGCTCTGACCTTTTGTCCTGGAAGGTTCTGACCCGTTTTCATTGGAAATTGTGGCTCTGACCATTATTCCTTGGAAGACTTTGGCTCCGACCCTTTGTCCTGGAAGGCTCTGACCCTTTTTTCCTAGGTTATTTTGGCCCTGACCCTTTGTCCCGGTGGCTCCACGTTCCCGTTCCGCTGTGGTTTCTCCACAGCCCAGGGTTGTCATTTTCGGGCTCCTTTCCTTGTGTCCTGCAGCAAGAATTCCTCTCCCTGCACACCCAAAATGTGCTCAGGCCAGTTCTGCCAGCAAAGCCGGGCTTAGGGCGGCTGGGTTTAAACCACACAGCCCCAGCTCGGGGCTCTTTGCTGCCGGGGGGATTTCTCTGCAATCCCGCAATCCTTCCACGCTCCTGGCCTTAAAAATCCCTGTTTGGACGCAAGAACCTTCTCCAGCCAGCGGGCTGGGCTTAGGGCAGCCTGTTTTTGTGGAGTGGGATCAAGGGGGTTTAAGGTCATTCCCACCAAACCCTTTTAGGATAAAGCTGTGGCTGAACCCCTTGGATGTTTCCCCTTGAAAAATTCTCCTTTTCCAGCAGTGCTCAAAGCTCCCAACTCAACTGATGTTTGGAGCATCAGCCAGAGCAGTGGGAATTCAGCCCAAAAAGGGGCTTTTTCGCTTTTCCTGCCCTTTTCCAGGAGGAGCATGAAGAAGAAGGCCACGTTCACCTGTCCCTTCAGTGGGGACTGCCACATCACCAAGGACAACCGGCGGCACTGCCAGGCCTGCCGGCTCAAGCGCTGCGTGGACATCGGAATGATGAAGGAATGTGAGTGTCCAGCTCCTGGGAATGACACTGGGAATGCTCCGGGGGCCTTTCCCACGTCCCTGCAGCCAGGGGTGGCACTTGCACCATCCCAGGGGAATGCAAAGGGCAGGGGAAGCAGCAGGTAATGATTGAGAGGAGCTGGTTTAATGATTCCTGTCCATCCAGGAGTTGTTTTCTCATGGGCTCTCCTGGTTTTTTGAGGAAAATCAGCTCCATATCTCCCAATGGCTCTGAAAATCCTCTTTTCCATGCTCCATGGGGAGAGCTGGATGAGCTTCCCCATCCCCATGGAGCCGGGTTGGGTTTTCCTCTTCTTCCTCTGGGATTTTTTTTTTCCTAAACCTTTTTTCCATGTGGGATAAAGCAGGGACTTAAGTCAACAGCAGAGGGAATTAAAGTGGTTTTAAAACCCAGTCCAAACACACAAATGTGGCCCAAATGTTTGTTTTCTCTGGGTGTATTTAGAGATAAGTGGCTTTTAAAAATAAATCGTGTTTGAGGTGCTGGGGAGGAGCTGGGTGCTCCTGGAGAGCTCCAACCAAATATTTTCTGCTGGGAGATTGTGGCCAGGGTGTCCATGGAGCTGGAAATTCGGGATATGGAAGCAGGGCCCTTTCCCTGATGTGCTAAACAGGGCGCAAACAGAGCCTGATGTCACCCCGGGGCCTCCAGAAAATCTGAATTTGTAGGTGTTTGCGGGTTAATAAATGCTTAAACTTTCAGTGTTCCTGATGGAAATCCCCGGATTTTATTCTTTGGGATTGGCAGGTTGATGAGGGAGGAGAAGGCCACACACCCACACTGGCTGTCCCCAGATTTTGAGGAGTTGTCCCTGGTTTTTGAGGAGCCCCTAATGAGGGAGGTGCTTTAATTTGCACCAGCAGCCAATAAATTAGCCAGAAAGGACTGGAAAGTTCCTGGGCAGTAATTCCAGGGGTTTTTCTCCACGATTTCTCCATGTTTTCCCCACAGGAGTTAACGTGTAAACAGCCCCGTTAGCAAATCCTGCTCGGATTAACCAAAACTGACCCAGAGAGGCTAAAAATAGCTAAAAATGGACTTTGCCGCAGGAAAAACGAGGGAGGACGAAGGGTTGGGGTTATTTTTAGGTGGAAAAAGGGAATTGGGAAGGTTTTGAGGCCTTGTTTTCCACAGGGATTCGAGGCTGGCAGTGTGGGAGAGGGAAGAGGAGCGGGGCAGAGCCCGGTGCCGGGGTTAATTTGGGCTCCGACCAAATTCCAGCCCTGAGCCATTCACTGGGGCAAACATGTGTGGGTTCCTACCTGTCTGGGGCCAAGCAGGGGGTGGCAGGCAGAGAAAATGCCCCTGCAGGCTGTGGGGATTTGGGAATTCTCCTGTTTGGCTCTTGGGGAGGGCAGGGCCTGTCCCCTCCTCTCTCCCTCCTCCCCTTGGACAATGGGGTGGGAAATGTGGCCTTTCTCACCTGCCGGGTGGCCAGAAAGTGTGGAATTACCCCTGTTCTGCCTTTTTTCAGCTGCTTGGAGCTGAGGGAGGGGCTCAGGGATGTTTGGGCTCCCTTGGATGCTTCCCTAATAATCCCTAAAAATCCTTCTCTGCGGATTGTTAACAGCTCCTGCTCTTTGTGCAGGGCCGGGGATGGGTGACCCAGAGCAGGCAGTACCCCCGTGGATCTGATGCTTTTTGTGATAAAAACTGGGATGGGGGAACAGCAAAATCCTGATTTTCCTCAGCAGCCATGGAGCTGTCAGTGCTGGAGGTGGGAGCGACCTTTCAGCCCCTTCTGAGTGTCCCAGGCCCCTCTGCGATTGTGCAAGGCTGGAGAATGGAGAATGGAAAATCGCCCTCGGCCAAAGGAGCAGGGGAGGCCAAGGGTTCCTTGCCTTGAGCTCCTTCCGCTGCCCTTCACCGACCTCTCGCCCTAAATTCCACCTTGACTCTCCCAGCCTCAGATCCCTGCACCCAGGGAATTCACAAACAGCCCCTGGAGGGTCTCCAGTGCCTGGAGAAAGGGCTGAGGAAAGGGAACCCTTGGTTTTAGGGGGCTCTGTCCCACCCTGCGCTCTCGGGAGTTGTGACCCCAGAGATTTCTGCAGCTCCCTGCAGCTTTTTTTCCCTTCCAGCCCCTCTCAGCTGCTCAGGGCTTGGAGCTATTGATAAAAAAGTGAAGATTTGAGCCCAAATTGCCCCTAGCTGCTCCTTTTCCCTAAATAAACAGGCCCAGCCTTCCGTGGAGCCCAACCTTTGGCCGCTGCTGAGCGCCACCACCCCAATAAAAACCATAAATCCCCAACCCTGAGGGCGGGGAGGTTTGGCTGTGCCTTGACCTTAAAAATCAGATTAAAGCTGCCCTGAAGCAGCGCTGGACACCCCTAGTGGCAGCTGGCAGCTGAGAGGAGCCAGAGCTGGGTGAACCCAGCAGCCCCAGAGGTTTTGGGATCAGGATTTGAGAGTGCTGAGCAAACAGGGAGGGAGCAGAGCAGGCACGGCTGGCACAGCCTCGCTGCCCCCAAAGCCTCACCAAAAAGCACCAGAAACCTCCTGGGCACAGCAGGAAAACGGGTCCAAGGGGCTGTAGGGGGGAAAAGGGATTTTTCTGGGTGGAAAAAGTGGTTTTCCAGGGGCTGGGTGTGGCATCCAGAGGTCTTTTCAATCCCTAATTCCAGCCCTTTTCCTTTCCCAGTCATCCTGACAGACGAAGAGGTGCAGAGGAAGCGGGAGCTGATCCTGAAGAGGAAGGAGGAGGAAGCACTGAGGGAAAGCCTCAAACCCAAACTCTCAGAGGAGCAGCAGAAAGTCATCGACATCCTGCTCGAGGCCCATCGCAAAACTTACGACCCCACCTATGCTGACTTCACTAAGTTTCGGGTACTGACCTCAAAATTCTCTTGTATCCCTCAAATTCCCCCCACAAAATTCACCAACCCCTTGCCCCGCCCTGCTCTTCAGGGAGTTTTCTCTGTTTTCTCCCTCAGCCCCCTGTGAGGAGCCACCCTGGCAGCAGAGGGGCCACGAAATCCTCGTCCCTGCTCACCCAGGACCTGTCCTCGGAGGATTCCTCGGATCTCTTCGGCTCCGAGGCCTTCAGCACATTCCCAGGTGTGCCCCGCTCCCTCCTGGCCCCAAAGTGGGACTGGCAGCCAGGGAGGGGACCCCAGGACTCACTTTGGGCTGGAGGTGATGCCCCAAATTCTAGGGGTGGGGAATGGTTGTGCCAGAGCCCAAATTAACCCCAGCAAGGGTCTGCCTTGCTCTTTTTCCTCCTCTTCATCCTCATCCCACATTCCCAAACTGGGATCCCAAACTGGCCCTGAATCCCAACATCCTGTGGAAAACCTGGCCTCAAAACCAGGTTCCCTTCTCTCACCCCTCCAGAGGTCACAGGGGCAGAAATGCAACACTTCCACCCAACTTTGGCATTCCAGAGTGTTTTTTCACATCCTGTGGAGGCTCACTGATGTGCACACAGGGTCCCCTCAGCGTTTCCCTCCCCACAGATTCCGTGGAGCCGCCGCCGTTTCCCAGCCTGGGGCTGCCTGAGGAGCAGGACGAGAGCTCCTCCATGAACCTGGAGTTCTCGCAGCTCTCCATGCTTCCACACCTGGCTGACCTGGTCAGCTACAGCATCCAGAAGGTGATCGGCTTTGCCAAGATGATCCCAGGATTCAGGTGAGGCCTGGCATTCCAAACCTGGTGTTTCCCACTCCCGGGAATCCTGTGCTGCCCTTCACACCCTTCCCTGTTTCCCCTTCCCAGCTCTGTTTTCTGTCTCTCCCCCTCCCTGGGGTTCTTCTCTTTCCCAAATGCTCTGGAAAACACACCCAAATTCCAGCAGGGAGACACCAGAGCTCCTGCAGCACTCGAGTGGCTCATGAGGGGCCTCAGGTTCTGTTCACCCCAAGATTTGAGGCAAAAACACACCCAAAAAAACCCTCCTGGAACGGGAATTTCTGAGGGGTGTCAGTTCCTCCTGGCCCTGCCCTGTGTCCCCTCTGTCCCCTGAGCATCCCAATCCCCATCCAGAGGGCAAATCCCCCTGCAGGGATCTGTCTGCGGAGGACCAGATCGTACTGCTCAAGTGCAGCGCCATCGAGGTGATCATGCTGCGCTCCAACCAGTCCTTCACCCTCGAGGACATGTCCTGGACCTGCGGCAGCAGCGACTTCAAGTACAGGGTCAGCGATGTCACCCAGGGTAAGGGAATCCCAGCCCAAATCCCGAAATTCCCTGGTTTTCACCGTTGAGCCTTCCCTCCACACCTGGTTTTGTGCTGAGAAAGGGGGTGGGTCCTGCCCCAAATTCTGGGGGTTTGGAGGATGACAAGTGGTGCCTTAATTTCTCCAGTGCCACCTCAGTGGCCCCTGTGCCACCCCAATGTGTCTGAAAAAATCCTTCTAGAGGAAATTATCTCCTTCTAAGGGAAAGGAGATTCCATTTCAAAGGGAAAAATCCCCTTGCAGAGGAAAAGAGCCTTTTCCAGAGCCCCTCTGAGGCTCCGTTCTCTCCACAGCTGGGCACAGCATGGACCTGCTGGAGCCACTGGTGAAGTTCCAGGTGGGGCTGAAGAAGCTGAACCTGCATGAGGAGGAGCACGTGCTGCTCATGGCCATCTGCATCCTGTCCCCAGGTAGGGACAAACCCATCCCAAACCCTAAAAACCCACAGAAGGGAGAGGAAAACCTCAAATCCAAAAAACCCGCAAAAGGGAGGGAAAACCCCCAAGCACAGCTGGCCCTAAAAAGGGACGAAAGGAAGGGACTCACCCCACAGCGGCAGGGAATCCTCTCTCCGCAGACCGGCCGGGCGTGCGGGAGCCCCGGCGGGTGGAGGTGCTGCAGGAACGGCTCTCGGAGGTGCTGCAGAGCTACATCCGCGCCCGGCACGCCGCGCCCGGCAGCCGCCTGCTCTACGCCAAGATGATCCAGAAGCTGGCGGACCTGCGCAGCCTGAACGAGGAGCACTCGCGGCAGTACCGCTGCCTGGCCTTCCAGCCCGAGCACAGCATGCAGCTCACGCCGCTGGTGCTCGAGGTGTTCGGCAACGAGATCTCCTGAGCGCCGGCCCTGGGTGCCCCGGAGAAGGGAAGAGCCGCGCCCGGCTGTGCTGGGAGGATCGGGGGGCTGAGCCCGAGCCGGGGCTGGGGTTTGGTGTCTCCGCTCGGGTTTTTCCCCTTCCGAGAGCTGGATCCCCCCGTGCTGCCCCGGGCTGCCTCGAACGCTGGGAAGGGGAAGTGCTAGGAGATGAACTCGGGGTGCTGCTGTGGATGCGGAGCTCTGATCCCCCCGAAATCCCACAGCAGCCGTGGGCTCAGATGCCCCAAATCCCAGCCAGCAGGTGCCATGGGCGATGTCCCCACAACTCCCACACGTCCCGTGTGCTGCTGCTGCCGGACTGGCATGAGCCAGAGGCAGTTGAGAAAGCCCCTAGAGCGGAAACTTTGTCCTCGGCCCTCAAAGGGAAGAGCAGGATGAGCTTTGTTTGCACTCCCTGGGAACGGGGGAGCAATGGGATCTCCAGGTGCTGCCCCCACTTTGGAGCTGGACCCCTCTGGGGGATGAGATGATGACCCCTGGGCTTGGGCAGGGACCCCAGTTCCAGCTTGGCTTCCTCCTCCTGCCACGTTCTGGAGGCAGCTCCAGGCCCTCGTTCCTACCCACAGCAAACTCTGGGAAGGGGGATTTGGCAGCTGAGAGGCTCCAGACCCCTGGGAAGAGTCATCACAGCCCCCCTGGGCCATGACCAATGGCCGGAGGGTTCCCAGTGTCCGGAGAGTCTTCGATTCTGGCCAATAAATTCCTGCTTGGGCAAATCAACTCCGCCCCAGGCTCGTGTGTGTGGCCATCCATCCCTGTGTCTCCATCCCTGTGTCCCCAGGGGGGCTGTGCAGAAGTGTGTGTGTCTATCCCGAAGGTAGGTGGAGGTTGTCCCGCTGTCCCGGTGTCCGTCTGTCCCGGTGTCCGTCTGTCCCGGTGTCCGTCTGTCCCGGTGTCCGGCTGTCCCGGTGTCCGGCTGTCCCGGTGTCCCGGTGTCCGTCTGTCCCGGTGTCCCCGCGTGCCCGGCCAAGGCCGCCAGGGGGCGCCCGCCACACCCAACCGGCGCCTTGACCCCGGCCCCTGCGCGTGCGCACTCGGGCAAGCGCGGGGGCGGAAATGGCGGGAGGGGTTGATGCTGATGGGGGCGGGGCCTCGGGGGGCGGGGCCTCCCCGCCGCCATGCGCGGGGCAGCGCGCGCCGCCCGAGCCGTGGTCATGGCGGCCACCGGGGCGGGAAGCGGCACCGGGCACAAGCGGCCGCACCCCGGGCCCGCCGCTCGCATCGGCACCCACGACGGCACCTTCCACTGCGACGAGGCGCTGGCGTGTTTCCTGCTGCGTCTCCTGCCCCGCTACCGGGTACGGCGCAGCGTGCGGGGGCACCGGCAGCGCGCCCGGCTCGGGGTTCCGCCCGGGGCGTGAACGGGACGGGGGAACCGTGCGGGCTCCCGGGGTCGCTCCTCTCTCGGTCCCACGTGGGGACACTTGAGCCCGCGCAGCGGTCCCCCTTGTGTCCCCGGTCCCACCCGGGGGTCGCCCCGGTGTCCCCTGTCCTTCCTCAGGGTCCCTCCCCGGTGTCCCTCGTCACCAGGAGCCGCTCCCGGGGGTTCCCGGTAGCCCTGAGGATCCTCACCGCGGTGTCCCCTGCAGGACGCGGAGATCGTGCGGACGCGGGACCCGCAGCGCTTGGCCGCCTGTGACGTGGTGGTGGACGTGGGGGGCGAGTACGACCCGGGGCGGCACCGCTACGACCACCACCAGAGGTGAGACACCGCCCCCCGGGACAGCGGCATCCCCGGGGGACCGCGGGGTGACCGTGTGGCCCCACAGGTCCTTCACGGAGTCCATGCGGAGCCTGCGGCCGGACAAGCCCTGGAGCACGAAGCTGAGCAGCGCCGGGCTCGTCTATTGTCATTTCGGGTCCCAGATCCTCGCGGGGCTCCTGGGGCAGCCCGAGGATGGGCCCGTGGTCACAGCGCTCTATGACAAGGTGACAGGGGGTCTGTCACCCTGCCAGGGTCACAGTCATGCCCGGGGCTTGTCCTTGGTGGGAAAGGGGACCAGTTTGTGGCAGCTTGGGCTTCCAGCCAGGCTGAGCTCTGCTGTCCCCTCACTGTCCTCTCTGCCCCGCTGTTCCCCCTGTCCCCCCTCTACTGCCCCCTTACTGCTCTGTCTTGCTGTCCCCTCACTGTTCCTCATGCTCCCCCTCCCTGTCCCCTCTTTCCCCCTCCCTGTCCCCAGCTGTACGAGAACTTTGTGGAGGAGGTCGATGCTATGGACAACGGGATTGCGCCAGCGGCGGGGGAGCCGCGCTACGCCCTGAGCACCACCCTGAGTGCCCGCGTGGGGCATCTGAACCCCCGCTGGAACGACCCCGACCAGGACACCGAGGTGGGGACAGCCCCCAGGGACACCCCTCTTAGGGACACGGTGCTCAGGGACACTGCTGACCCCCGTGTCCCCAGGCGGGGTTCAGGAGGGCCATGGAGCTGGCAGGCAGCGAGTTCCTGCAGCGCCTGGACTTCTACCACCGGGCCTGGCTGCCGGCAAGGGCGCTGGTGGAAGAGGCTGTCCGGCACCGCTTCGAGGTAATGCCAAGCCAGCCCAGCAGAATCTGGAATTCTGGGGGAGAATTGGGGCGTAGGGAGGCCAAATCCCTTTGGTAGAAACCTCCCGGGGAGGGGCCCCTGCACCCCTGCCGGAGGCCACTCGGATGTTTGGGGACACTGAGCCCCGGGTGGTTTCAGGAGTCACCCCCGTGTCCCCCGTGCAGGTGGATGCCAGTGGGCAGGTCCTGGAACTGTCCCAGGGTGGCTGTCCCTGGAAGGAGCACGTGTTCCAGCTGGAGCAGGAGCTGGCCCTGGCCAAGCCACTGCAGCTCGTGCTGTTCCCGGACCGGGGTGGGCAGTGGCGGGTGCAGAGCGTCCCCACAGCCCCCCACAGCTTCCAGAGCCGGTGAGACCCCTCCCCTGGTCCCACCACTGCCCCCCGTGGGGCCGGGGTCACTCCCAACCCCTCTGTCCCCCCACAGGCTCCCCCTGCCCGAGGCCTGGCGGGGACTCCGGGACGAGGCGCTCTCGGAGCTGGCTGGAATTCCCGGCTGCATCTTTGTCCACGCCAGCGGCTTCATCGGGGGGAACCAGACCCAGGAGGGGGCATTGGAGATGGCCCGAAGGGCGCTGGAGCTCGGGGGGGGCACCGAGAGCACGTGAGCCCCCTCCCCAGCTGGGACACCCCAAAAGGGGCCCAGTGTGGCGTCCCAGGAATGCTGCAGGGACCGTTTTCACACAGATCCTAGATTCTCCAAGGGATTTGCTGTGCTGGGGGTGGGAGCAGCCGCTGCTGGGAGTCTCAGAGCACCCACCCCCTGTGCTGGATGGGTGCCAGCCCAGCCAGAGACTTTTTGGCTCCATTTTCTGGGAGTTTGTTCCCATTCCTGTCATGTCCCTGCACCGAGACGCTGCCAGCACCAGTAAAAACCAGTGTGTGCCCAGTGCATTGGCTGTTGAGCGGTCCCAGGGGGGCTGCGTGTGACACTTGGGGGTTGCTGTGACTTGGGGACAGCTGTGATGCCCCCACAGCACAGAGACGGCAAGCAGTGCCACCCCCCTGCTGCCACCCCACGTGTCACCAGCTCCGAGGGGGGGTCACGGCGCGTCCCCTCACACGCCTCCTTGCCAGGGCCATGCGGGCGGCCGGGCTGCTGCTCCTGCTGCTGCTGCTGCTGCCGCCCCAGCACCCCCGGGGAAGCTCCCGGTGCCCCGGGGAGGCTCCTCTGGCCCCGGCTGGTGGCCACAACGATACCCTGGGGAGGGCCGTGGGGACAGCGCGGGTCCCCGACGTGGCCGCGCTGGTGGCCGTGGGGGGGTGGCTGGGGGCTGTCCTGGTCTGCGTGGGCCGCGTGGTGCGGCGGAGCCGGGAGGAGACGCGGCTGCACCTGCAGTACCTGCGGGCGCTGCCCTGCGCGGCACCAGGACGGCCACACGAGGAGCAGGAGCCACTCAGCCCCAGGAGCCACCTGGGCAGGCCTGAGGGGTGAAGCCCCCCAGCTCTGCCCCAGCAGCTGCGGTGGGTGTGGAGCTCGGGTCACCCCTGGATTCTGTCTGGCCCCGGGAAGGGGCTGGATGCTCTTTTGGGGGGGGGGGGGGCGGTCTCCCCTTGCTCTGGGGGGAATTTTGGGGGTCCTGGGGCTGTTGGGGTGGGGGGAACAGGGACCCTGCGCTCTCGCTGTGCTCCCTGCCAGCGTAGCGTGATCCTGGGATTAAGGGTGTGTAATCCCAGGATTTCACTGGGCTGCCCCCCTGTTAATCCCTTCCCTGGGGGGGTCCAGCTGTTGCTCCCACCCTGCGGGGCCAGGGGGGCTCACGTGGGGCAGCACGAGCACTCTGAGGCCCCCAGGGTTGGGGTTTAGGAACCCACAAGGGGTTTGGCTCACTTTGGGGCTTTTGGTTCACTTTTGTTTAGCCTGAAGACAAAACCTGGAGGTTGAGTGTGTGGCCAAACCCCCTGCCCCCACAAAACCCCTCCAGCCCTCACCTTTCCCCAAAACAGGGCTCTTTGACCCCAAAACAGCAGCCCTGTCCCATGGACTGCAGTGGGATCTGTGCAACAGGCTCTGTGAGGTCACTCCAAGCTCCTTCTGACCCCAAAAACCAACTCTGGAGCCCCCAGAGCCCCTCCAGACCCACAGGACTTCCCAAATTCACCCCCAAAAATCTTCCAGTCCCATCAAGGTGAGGAAAGGAGAGGGAGGGAAAATCCACCTTTAATTGGGGCAGGAGCAGCACAGCCAGCCCCTGAACAGGAGTGGGGGGCTCTGGAAGGAGGGCAGGCCCTGGGGTGCCAGGCTGGGCTCAGAGCTCGGAGAAGAGCGGCTGCTCCCTGACATTGCCCAGCACGGGCACGGGGCTGCGGCGGGGGCTGGCACGGGGCTCCAGGGCACCAACGAAGAAAAAGGGGATGTGGGAGATCTTCCCCGAGGACCAGCACTGCAGGGGTGAGCATCCAAAGCACAGAAATGGGAAAAATCCTTTGTGACTTGAGTCCAGCCTGTGACCTGACACCGCCTCATCACCCAGGCCTTGTCACCAAGTGCCACGTCCAGGCTTTGTTTAAACACCCCCGGGGATGGGGCCTCCCCTGCCAGCCCATTCCAGGGTCCAGTCACCCTTTCTGGGAAGGAATTGTTCCCAAAGTCCACCCCAAACCTCCGCTGGCTGTGTCTCCTGGTGCTGTCACTGGTAGCAGAGACCTCACCTGGCTGTCCTGTCCTGTCAGGCAGCCACAGAAAGTGGTGAGGTTCCCCTGAGCCTCCTCCTCTCCAGGCTGAGCCCGTCCCCAGCTCCCTCAGCTCCCTGGAGCTCCAGACTTTTCCCCAGCTCCATTCCCTTCTCTGAGCATGCCCCAGATCCCAAAATCCTTTCTGAACTGTGGGGTCCAGACCTGGACACAGCACTCGAGGTGTGGCCAGGGGGAGGAACAATGCCCTGCTCCTGCTGGCCACAGCACCCCTGAGCCAGGCCAGGATCCCACCAGACCTTTTGGCCACCTGGGCACACCTGGCTCACGTCCAGCGCTGCCCCTCAGTCCCTCCGGGGTCCCTCTGTCCCCAGAACACGGGACCCAACGCTTGGTCTGGTTAAACCTCCTCTCCTTGGAACCCCCCCATAGCTCACCCCAATCCCAGCCCCCTTCCCAAGTGCCCCCAGTGTCCCCTGGGACTGGGAATGCCCCGGGGGGGGACTCACCACGGTCAGGAGGGCGCCCTGAGGGAAGCAGGGGTGGAAGGAGATGAGCTGGGGCCGGGCACCGCGCTCGCCCCGCACAAAGCCACTGTGGGGTGGGGGAACAGCTGGGGTTATTGCCCAGGAAACACCACGTTCCCAGGGAACTGGGGCAGTTCGGGATCTGACAGGATGCACTGGGAAAGGACAACCCAAAGCGGGGGAGGTGGGGAGGGGACGATGTGGCCAAAGCACATTTGGGGGTGAAGCGGTGACGGGGATTGGAGGAGGAGCACAGGGGGCAGCGCTTCCCCATCACATCCTGGGGGTTAATGGGATTCAGTGAACCCAAACCGATCCCAAATCTGCTGCAGTGAACCCAAATCCACCCAAACCCCCCTGCAATGAACCCAAATCCACCCTGAGCCCCCGTGGTACCAGGGCAGGAGCTCGAAGACAGGGCTGTTGCGGGTGCGGAACACGGCGACGGCCGGCTGGCTGCTCGGGGACTCGGGGTGTCCTGCAGGGCGACAGCAGCACCGAGGCTCTCCCTTGTCCCCCCACGTCCCTTTTCCCTGTGGGCAGTGGGGGTCCCAGGCCAAACTGGGAACAGGGCAGGACTCACCTCTGATGATCACTGCCAGCCTCTCCCCAGTGGGGTCCCACACCATGGAATGAACCTCTCCTCCAATCCTGGAACAGCCCAAGTCCCCAAAATCAAGGGGCAGAGGCACCTGGCTGTTCCCAGCAGCAAGGGGTGGCTGCCAGGAGGAGCAGGGACCCCCCTGTGCCCCCCAGGTGCCCCAGCCAGACCCACCTCTCCTCCCCGTAGAGGGTCTCAAAGGTGGTCTCGGACAGGTCTGCCACGATCGAGGCTGTTTTGGAGCCTCCCACCTGCCCCTGCATCTCCCCTGAAAGGGGAGAAATCCACACTCCAGAAATCCCATCGGATTTCCCAGGTGATCATTAATTTCTTTCTTTCTCAGAGCAGCTGTGCTGGTGTCCCAGGATGGGATGGAGGCCAAGGGATAGCAAACACCCCTGAGCTGGCCCTGGACCCACTGGAGTCTCCCTGAAATCCCTTCAAGACCCCACAACCGTGACTGAAAGTGAGGGATGGAAAAACCTGAACTCCAGAGATTCCATGCTTGGAGACCCCAAAACAGCTCCTGTGTGCCCCAGCTCCTCACCCCAATGCTATGGGATCATTTGGGAACCCTCTCCCGGCCCTCAGGAAGCTCCAGGTGGGACAAACTCACCCCGGTACTCAGAGAAGGACAAGGAGTAGATGACGGACTCGCCCAGCACGGTGAAGAGCAGCCGGCTGCCATCGGGGCTCCAGCACCCTGTCTGTGTGACAGAGCCACCCTGTCTGTGTGACAGAGCCACCCTGCCACCCTGTCTGTGTGACAGAGCCACCCTGTCTGTGTGACAGAGCCACCCCTGCCACCCTGTCTGTGTGACAGAGCCACCCTGTCTGTGGGACAGAGCCACCCTGTCTGTGGGACAGTGCCACCCCTGCCACCCCAGCACCCACAGCCAGCCCAGGGAGGGCACAGCTGGCACGGGATCCCCTGGAACCAGCTGGGAATGGAGGATTTGGAATCAATCACCCCAGGTATCCCCTGGAGGCGACGTCTGCCCCACGCAGCAAGGGCACAGCAGAACCCTAGGCTCAGTTTGGGGTTTCAGATGGACACTGAGGGGCTGGAGCGTGTCCAGAGGGGGAAATGGAGCTGGGAAGGGGCTGAAGTCCAGAGGGAGCTGAGAGGGCTCAGAATGGAGAAAAGGAGGATCAGGAGGGACTTTTCACTCCACAAGTCCCTGACGGGAAGGGACAGCCAAGGGAAGCTCCCAGGGAGCAAGAGACAAGAGGACACGGCCTCAGGCTGTGCCAGGGGTGGTTCAGGTTGGATACTGGGAAGATTTCCACACAATTAAGGACAATTTTTGGGCTGGCTGCCCAAGGCAGGGGTGGAATCCCCATTCCTGGAGGGGTTTAAAAGCGCGGTGGCACTTGGGGACAGAGGTCTGTGGTGACCTTGGCAGTGCCAGGGGTTGGCCTAGGTGGTCCCAGAGGGCTTTTCCAGCCTCAGTTATTCCCTGGGTGGGGGAATATCCCATCCTACCTGGCAGCGTCCCCTGATCGTGGGCCAGCGCTCACAGGTCCACATCTGGGCCTCCCACACCCTGCAGGAGACAGGATTTAGGGAGCAAAATTCCTGGGAATTTGCCACAGTCCTGCTGCTCTGGAAATCCACCGTGTCCAACCCCATCACCCACCCATTCCCCACTCTGTCTCCACAACAGGAAGAGGAGCAGGGAGGGTATTTGAGATCCAGGTCGGCTTTTTGGATGGAGGATGATGGGGATGAGGAGCTCACCGGAACACGGCCGAGGGGGTGGCTGCCAGCACTTTGCTGCCATCAGGGGACCAGGCCAAGTAGGTGACACCACCACCCCCAAACCACTGCAGCTGGACACAGGTCTCAGTGGACACGTCCCACACCTGCAGGAGGGGACGAGGAGGATGATGGTGACACCGGGATTAGGGAACACAGAGAGAAGATTTTGGGCCCAGGTGAAGTCCCAGAGCTGCCTCTGTAGGAACAGTGCCTGTGCCCAGCCCGAGTGTCCCTTGGTGGCCCCAGGGGTGTCCCCAGGAGGGTCCTCACCAGCATGGCCGTGTCCACGGGTGACGCTGAGAGCAGCCGCTCCCCACTGGGCGCCCAGGCCAGGCTGGTGACAGGGCTGTGCCCGGGGCAGGACAGCACCTGGGCACAGCCTGACGAGGGCCTGCAAAAGAGGGAGAGGCCACCAGGCTTTGGGATTTGCTGGCAGGATGGTGGTGGTGTCCCAAAGCCAGCCCCAATGGGGTGACAACAGCTGGGAAGGGAAGGTGGGAGCTGTCACCTTGTGGAGAGGGAGGTGGGGTCCAGGTGCCACACGAGGACGCAGCTCTGGCAGGCCACGGCCAGGATGGAGGCGCAGAGCGGCTTCCAGGCCATGGCGGCCACGTTCCTCTGCAGGCGATGCTTCAGCGAGGGCACGGTGGCACTGCCAGGGAGGGGACAGGTGACACACAGGGCAGGTGTGGGCTGAGAGCCCTGGTGCAGCCAGTGTCCCCTGCCATCCCTGAGCACAGCGAGGGGGGACAGCAGGGTGACAGCACTGCCGTGTGCTTCCCGCGGAGGGGACAGGAATTCCCAGCCAGGTGACACTGAGGTGAGCCAGGGCACACCTGGTGTGACTGAACCAAGCTGTCCCCAGCCCAGAGAGGGCCCAGGCTGGCCAGAAATGCCTGGGGGGCTGCAGGAGCAGCTGGCAGAGTTCTCTCCTGAGCAGGGCCTGGCATTCCCTGGGGGAGCAGGGAGACCTGGGGACAGAGGACACTCCGCCCATGTCCCCCTGACTCTGTCATCACCCCCCAGGATGGCCCAAGAGCTACGCAGGGAAAGGAAAGGCAAAGCTCTTCAGGCTCGGGGGAGAGTGGGGAAGGAGCAGGGAGGGCTGAACGGGAGCCCAGGCATGCCCAGGTGGACAAGGAGGCCACAGACAGCAGGACCAGGGCAGTGCCCACCCTGGGCTGCCCAAATCCCAGGACAAAGCCCCACCTGTTGGAGTTGTAGACGCGGATGGAATCATCCAGAAGAGCCACAGCGAATTTGTTGGTGTGGGGGTGCCAGGCAAAGGCCCGGACGGTGCAGCCAGCCCTGGAGGGGGCACAGAGCAGGGTGAGACCCTCCCAGCACACCCTGGGCTAGCAAGGACCCTTCTCAGAGTCCCCACAGAAATTAAACTTCCTTCCTGCTGCTCAATGGGATGGTTTTCTTTGAGAAGTTGCCTGTTTCTTGGAATTATTCACAGGGCTCTGCTGAGGGGCTGGTGACCACCACCTGGAGCTGGAATTGGATCCAGGCTCTGATCTCCTTTAACCCTGATCTCTCTCCGACCAGGGCACACAAAACAGGGGAGCCAGAACCAGTGGGGAGATGTTTGTCTTTAATGGCTGAGTCCACCCAAACAGAGCAATCCCGTCCTTGTACCCCCACCCCTCACCCACCTGGAGGGGCCCCAGACCCCAGCTCGATGATTTTGGGACACCCAGGACTCACCAGTCCACAGCCTGGGAGAAGGCTGCGATCATGTCCTCACTGGTCAGCTGCAGAGAGAGAAGAACACTGAGCTGCCAGCAAGGACTCCCAGTGTCCAGCCCTTTTCCCTCTCCCCCACCTGGATTCGGGCCCCTCTTGGAGCCCTTTGCTGCCCGAACACCTTCCCAGGGTCCACTGTCCTCCAGCAGAGGAAGGAGCAGTGTCTGGAGCTGGGCATCACCAGGAGGAACATTTTGAGGGGGTTTGAGTGGGGCAGGGACCACCCTCCACCCCAAATCACGGCTCCCCTGGCCCCTGTCCCCTGCAGCAGCAGGGACCAGGCCGGAATGACTCACAGAGAGGTGCGGGAACAGGGATCCGTGCAGCGAGGCCAGCCAGCGGCACACGGCCAGAGCGTGGCTCGAGCCCTGGCGCAGCCACCGCAGCCCTGCCAGGCAAAGGACCCTCAGCGCCCCTGCCAGCCCCACAGGGGCCAGCAGGGCACAGCCAAAGCATGACAGCGAGACCCAGGAGATCTCCACAGCCCAAACTCACCCTCCTCCTCGGCGCTGGCGAGCTCCCTGAGCAGCCCGCAGAGCCCGGCGTCGCGCCTGCAGCGAGAGCGCGGTCACCACCCGGTCCCCCTGCCCGTGCTGGAGGCAGATTTGGCTGTTCGGGGACAGCGGGGACTCACCAGGCGCTGAGGCAGCGCTTCCACAGGGACTCACGGTGGTGGATGAAGGGCGGGCGGGCGCTGGGCTCCAGGCGGCCGTGAGCCTTGAGGGGCTCCTTGGGCAGGCTCAGCACGGGCAGGTCGGGCACCTGCAGCACCCACAGCCCCCCTGAGCCCGGGGGGAAAAGAGACCCCCAGGGCAGGGGGCAAACGGCGGTGGGAGGAAAGAAGGGGCACAAGGAGGGGCGAGGGAACAGCCTGAGGGTGCCTGGAGGAGGAGAGAGCCCGGCAGAGGGGACGAAGCTCTAGCCACAGCTGAGGGTGACAAATGTGGCACCGCCAAGGCTGGAGGGGCTGGCACGGCCCTGGGAGCAAGGGGGCTCTCCTGACTTGGGGGTCTCACCTGGCTCTGGAAGGCCAGCGGGAGCTGCTCGCTGAGGCGGCCGCAGACCAGGGCGTTGTTGAGCTCGTACAGGGTGACATCCCCAGGGGAAGGCGGCGGCGGGAACAGCCCCAGAGAGCACATGGCAGCGCCGAACCTGGGGGCGAGCCCGGGGTGGGAGGCGACAGCTGAAACCTCCGGTGCCCTGCGGATGCGCCGGCTCCAGACCGGCAAACCCCCTGCTGGTCCCTCCGCCTCTCACCCGCTCAGATTCCCCGGTGCCACCCGGTTTCCCCCTGGCTTCCCCTCGCCCGCTCCCCGCCCTCTGCCCCTAGCGCCGCCATCTTGGCTCCCCTCACCCCTTCCCGGTTCGCGCCAATCGCCGCCGCGAGCCGCCCTCACGCGTGAGGGAGGAGAATTAAAAGGGCCGCGGCTCGCGTGGGAAATACACGGGGTCCTCACTGGGAGAGAACACCACCCTCCAGGATTCTCTTCCGCGGAGAAGAGAGAATATCAGCGTCCCCTGCACAGACGCGCTCCACCGGTAACTTAGCGGCTCTCTCGTTGTAACGGGGACCGATTAAAATGAGGTCCACATTTTTCCTGTCGTTGCCCCTTTAGGAAAGGCGGAGCCCCTTGGAAGGCGGGGCGAGGGGCGGGGTGAGGGGCGGGGTGAAGGGGGTGGTGTCCGAGCTGGGCTGCGCTGGGACCGGGATGGGGACCCCCGGGACACCCCCGGGACACCCCCGGGACACCCCCGGGACACCCCCGGGACACCCCCGGGACACCCCCGGGTCCTGCGGGCACCCCGGGTCCCGCAGCCCCTCCTGGGCATCCCGATGTCCTGCGCTCGCATGTCCCCCGCTGTTCCCTGTCGCGGGTGCGCGTGTCCGTTCTCCCCGTGTCCCCTGGGTGCCGCTCCCGCCGTGTGCCCCCCCTTGGCTCGCTCCCAGCCCCTCTGCCGGGGCTCCCGCTTTTCTTGTGTTTATCTCCGTGTTTTCCTTAGCGGCCGCAAGAGTTATTTTAATTTTCTCAGGATATTAAATAAAGGCGGCGGGGGGAGCTGCGGCGGGGGGCCCCACATTCCTCGCCCGTTACGGAGCGAGCGGGGTTCGATAGGAGACGACGATTTGGGATGGCGCCGACATCAGAGCCACCGCAGGGCTGGCGTGGCCTCGTGGCGTCCCTCGGACCCCCCCAACCCGGCCCTGGTGGGGCAGCGAGACAGGAAAAAAGCCGGTGGTGGCGCAGGGGGGGGGTCCCCGGTGGGGTTTGGGGGGGTCGCTGAATGGGGTTGGGCTCTGTGGTTTGGGAGGCTCCGGGCGGTCGAGCCCTCGGTGGCCGCCGGGCGGGGGTTTGGCTCGGGGACGTGGCTCGTTGCCCTGCTTGGCACTGGCCCACCCACGGCGAGCGGCAGCAGGGCTGGCGTTTTGGGGGGGAAACTCCCGAAATGGGCAAATTTGTGTCGGGGAGGGTGTGGCTGGCTTGGGGGGGGCTATATGGAGAGGTGGCACTGCCACTCTAAATCCCCCGGGAGCCACCCTGGGGACAGCTCTGTCGCGCTCTGAGTGCTGGCATTGAGTTGCGGGTGCTCCATTGATGCCTCTGTGCCTCGGTTTCCCCAGCTCGTGTTCCCCCTTTCCCTGGGGACATCTGGGTCCCGGCCAGCTCGTGGCCACCGTGACTCACCCGGGGCTGGCACGGGGACCTGCTGCCATCCCTGTCCCCCCCGGGCCACGGGTGCCAGCAGCTGCCCCCACACTTCGTGCTGGCACAGGAGTTTGTTTCCGCCTCCTTTTGCCTTTTTCCGTGGCTTTTTGGGTTTTTTTTTCAGGAAAAGCCCCAAACCAGGGCTGAACGCATCAAAGGGCTGGCAGGAGCCCAGGGCATGGGGAGGGGGAGCTCGGGGGAAGTGCAGCAGGGTCCCCGCCAGCCCACAGCGCCCAAAATTGGGGTGTCCTTGGGGACACGTGGCCCCGCCGCGTGCCCAGTGTTGCCACGTGAGCCCTGGGATGTGGCTGGGGGAAACTGAGGCACGGGGCTGTGCACACGCATGTTCCCATGCACACGGCTGTGGGGGACACGCGTGTGTGAGGCTGGCAGGGGACAAGTCTTGTCAGACCCACAAATCCGTCCGGCTTTGGCTGTGCCTGAGGTTGGAGACAGAGAGCAATGGGACCAGGGGGACATGGGGGACGGGGTCTTGGGGACACAGGGCCATGGGGACAGGGAGATGTGGGACCGTGGGGACCACAGGACACAGCCCTACAGGCTCCTGGGGACACGGGGTGCTGGGAAAGGGGAGCAGCACAGGAGACTGCAGCCATATGGCACCCTTGAGCACAAGGGGACAGCCCAGCTTGTCCCCAGTCCCACTCAGCTCCTGCCACCCCCAGAGAGGAGGGACACAGTGACCCTGAGCAGGGCTGTGTCCCCCCCGTGCCTCAGTTTCCCTTGGAGCCCTGCAGGGAGGGGGAAGCTGAGGCCATCCCTGTGATGAAGCCACTCGGCCTCAGCCACAGAAGGGGGGCCCGGCTCCACTCTCAATCCTTTTATTGCTTTTTTCCAGGGGGGCAGGAGGGGCAGGCAGCTAAAAAAAGAGGGGGGAACACGTTATATTAGCACTGATGAACCAGGCCGGGGGAGGGGGCCAAACCCTGTCCCTGAGTGCGGGGGGCGAGGCGAAGGTTGGGAGACAAGAATGTTTGGGGGCGGTTGAAGGGAAAACAGAAAGGGGGGTTCTCACCTTGACACCCCCCTGTGAGCCCCAGAGCGCTCGGAGAGCCTCCCCCATAATTTAAGACATAAATTAGAATAGCTAATGAGGAGCTGGAGAATTGAGGGGGGGAGCCTGGGGGAGAAGCATCCCGTAATAAATATCCCCAGCGGCGCGGAGGAGGAGGAGGAGGAGGAGGAGGAAGACAAAGGCTAAAAGGCTCAAATCTCCAACAAACTCCCGGCTTCGGGACTGCCGCCGTCCTTGCCGGGCGAGGCGGGCGGCGGCCGGGGGGACGCGGGGGGCTGCTCGGCGCCGGGGGGCGGCTTGGGGGGGCCGGGGTCGGCGTGGGTCTTCTGGTGCTTGCTGAGGTGGTCGCTGCGGGTGAAGCGCTTGCTGCACAGCAGGCAGGTGAACTTCTTCTCGCGCGTGTGGGTCCGGACGTGGCGCTCCAGCTCGTCGGAGCGGGTGAAGCGTTTCCCGCAGAAGAGCCAGTTGCACACGAAGGGTCTCTCCCCCGTGTGCCAGCGCAGGTGCGCCTTCAGGTGCGAGGCTTTGCCGTACACCTTTCCGCAGCCCGGGATGTGGCAGCTGTGCACCGGCTTCCGCCGCGACCCCCCCGGGCCGCCGAGCCGCTCCAGCTCCTGGCAGTTGGGACAATCGCACGCCGGGCGCCCCCCCAAGGAGCCGCCGCGGGGACCCTTCGGGGTCTCGCCCGGCGTGGGTTTAGGGGCGGGGGGCGCCGCGGGGGCGTTGCTGTAAGGAGGGGGGTTCAGAGCGCCGAAATCGGAGCTGTAGCTGGGCAGAGGGGGGCTGAGGGTGGGCTGGCCCTGCAGCGAGCCCTGCAGCCCCTCGGCGCCCGCCGGGCCCCCGAGCCAGCCCCCGTTGGGGTGCACATCCCACCAGGACGGGGCCGCGGGCCCGGAGCCCCCCGGCAGCCCCCCACCGATGCCGCCCTTGTACCAGGAGCCGTAGGGGTGCGGCATCTCCAGCGAGGGGTACACCCCCGGCAGGCACTCGCCCGGGGAGTGGCCCTTGGCCGCCACCACCACGGGGGCCCCTAGCACCTCCTGGGCGCCGGAGGGAGCTGGGAAGGGGTGGCCGAAGGGGCCGTAGTCGGGGCCGTAGGGGCCGGGGGAGGCCTGGGGGCTGGCGGACGGTGACAGCAGCCCCGGGGCGCTGGGGAAGGCGGCGGCGTAGGAGTCACCCATGGCTGCGGTGGGGGCACCCCGAGGCGTGGGGGCGATGTCAGCGGGAGCTCGTGGCCATGGCACTCGGCAGCCTGTGGAAAAGGGCGACGGGGCTTGAGGGTCCCGAGGGGGGGCACCGTGTGCCAGGGGGTGACCTGGCCTGGGGGTCAGCACTGGGGCAGCTGTATTGGGGTGTCAGCCCCGCTGGACACCCAGTGCAGGCGCACCCAGCAGCACCCGCCAGTCCCCCGGTGCCACCCACCACCCCAGCGCTCCCCATCCCCTCTGCCTCAGTTTCCTCCCGCAGAGCTGCGGCCATCACATCACCCCCCAGCCCAGCATCCCCCCCAAAGGGGCTTCTCCGGGGGCTGCTGTGGGGTTGTGCTGGTGGCAGGGCCTCCCCCCAGCCCCAGTCTCGGCTCCTTCTGCCTTTATGGTCTTTTAATCGAATTATGCTGTGGCCTCCCCCCTCCCCGGGTGACTTCCTCTGCTTTTATACCCGTCATGGCTTTCAGCTGCACGGGCTGGGCTGGGGTGTCGCGAGCAGTCCCTCGCCCCCATCACCCCCGGCGTTCCCTTTATTTTAATTTTCTTAAAAATTCAACTCTTCACCCACTTTGGGGCATTTCCACTTTGGCTTTTTTGTTTGTTTGGGGGTTTTTTTTAGGGTGTCCCCCCCTCACCCCCCTTTCATTTTTTTTCCGTGGTTTTTGCGCCTATTTTTACGCCGGCCCCGGCCGTGGCCGCAAGCGCGCTCCCGGTTTTCCAAGGATAACAAGGGCCAGGCCTGTGCCCCGGGAACGCTGCCCTGCCGCGAGAGCCGAGGTAATTAAAACCAGGGCGAGCGGCAAACGGAGGCGCACGCTTAAAATAGTGTCAAACTCCCATAAATCAGCTCCGCTTGCGCCGGGAAATTAAGGAGCAGGGAAGGAGCCCCGGGAGCTGTGGGCTGAGGACGGTGTGAGCTCGCTGCACGAGTGGCCGCTGGCGTGGGTGACAGTCCCTTCGCGGCTCCTGCTGGGTCAGGGATCTTGACCCCTCCCATATCCCCTCCCGGCGTGGGAGGGGTCCAGCCCCTGCCCTGGGGGTCCCTGGTCCCAAATTCTTGGTCCTGAATTCCCAGTCGCTTGTCACTGACCACCAGTGTCCAGTTCCTGGTCCTCAGTTGCCCATTCCCTGTCCCCTTGTCCCCCAGTCCCTGGTCCCCTAAGTCCGCAGTTTCTTGGTCCCAAAACCCAGTCCTTGTCCCCAGTCCCAGTCTCCAAACCCCATCCCTGGTCCCCAGTCCCTGGCCCCAAATGTGCCCACAGCCTTTGCCTCAGTTTCCCCCACCCTGGCAGTGCCACCCTGTTCCCTGAACCAGAGGACACCCGGGCCTGGCTCCTCCTGCTGTCCCCAGCCACAGGGACAGTTTGGGGTGACAGTGGCACCGCCCCCCTCCCCGCTCCCCCTCTGGGGATGGCAGGGTGCAGTCCCTGCTGGGGCAGGGGACACCCGTGTCCCCCAGCACAGGGACCACAGAGGGATGCTCAGGGCCCACACAGGTCCCTGTCCTTGGGGGGGGCCTGTATCCCGGGGGTCTCCCCCATCCTGGAGTGAGTCCTTCAGCCCGTGGGTCCCAAATCCCGGGGTCGCTGTCCCCAGAGCAGGGATCCCCCATCCCAAAGTGTCCCTGTCCCTAGAGGGGGATCCCTCACCCCATGTTCGTCTATCCCGGGGTCCTCATCCCAAAGGGTCCCGGTCCCCAGGGCAGGGATCCCCCATCCCGAAAGGTCCAGAGTGGGGATCCTCCACCCCACGTTCCTCTGTCCCGGGGTCCCCGTTCCGAAGGGTCCCGGTGCCGGGGGTCCTCACCACGCTCCGGGGACGCCAGGGGAGGGTCCTGCCCGCGGGGATGCCGCTGTCGCGGTGTCGCGCTGTCGCGGTGTGCCGCTGGCCGGGATGCCGGTGTCCCGGGATGCCGGGGCTCGGTGCGGAGGGAGGGACGGAGGGACAGGGGGGGAGAGGGAGGGAGAGGGAGGGACGGAGCACCGCGGCCACCGCCCGCCCCGCTGTGCCGCTGCGGCGGGGCTGGGCCGGGCCGGGACCGGGAGCGGGAGCGGGAGCCCGGCCCCGAACCGCCCCCAGCCGGGGGGGCCGGGGGACCGCGGGAAGGGGGGCAGAGGAAGGGGAAGAGGAAAAGGAAAAGAGGAAGGAAAAGATGAGAGGGGGAAAAGAAAGAGAAAAGGGGGAGAGAAGAGAAAGGGAGAGAAAGAAGGGAAAGAGGAAAAATAACAAGGAATTGGAAGAAGGAAAGAAGTTAGAAAAAGAGAGAAAAGAGATGAGGGAGAAAGGGAAATAAAGGGGAAGGGGAAAAGGAATAGAAAAGTTTAAAAGGAAATTAAAAAGGGGAGAGAAGAGAAAAGAAAAAACATATAAGGAAATGGAAGAAAAATGAAAGAAGGGGAGAAAGAAAAAATTGTGAAGGAAGATGAGGCTGAGAGCTGGAGGAAGGAGGGGAGATGGGGGACAGGGACCAGTGTGGGGAAAAGGAAAGAAGAAGAGAGAGGAAATAAGGGGAGGAAAAGGGAAAGGAGGGAGAGGGGGAGAAAGGGATGGATAGCAGGAAAAGGAGGAGGAAGGGGCTGGGAAGGGGAAGTGGATGAATAGGAAAAGTGCTGGAAGGGAGGGATGGAAAGAAGGAATAGACGGATGGAGAGGGGAAAGGGGACAAAAGGAGAAAGGAGGAGGGCACAGCCGGGCACCCAGAGGTGCTCATCACCCCAGAAGGAGCCAGGATGGTGCAGGGATGGGGATGAGGGACTGGGATGGGGCTGGGAGAGACAAAGGATGGGAATGGAGCAGAGATGGGGACAAAACTGGACCAGGGCTGGATGAGGATGGGATCAGGGATGGGGACAGGAGGGGACAAGAGATGGAGATGAGACGGACCTGGGCTGGAGCTTCAGGTACCAGGAATGGGGTTAGAGGTCTGGAGATGGGAATAGGGACTGTGAATGGAGCGGGGATGGGGCTGGAGGGACCAGGGACGGGGGTCAGGGAATAGGGACAGAGCTGGGGACAGGGACAGGGGACATGTGCAGGGGGACAGGGACACGCCTGGCTCTGGTGATGGGGCTGGGGACCCCCCGTGCCTCAGTTTCCCCTCCCCCCCCCCCCCCATGAAGAAATTGTTCCAACCTCCGCTTTTTTATGTTACTACTCCTCCATCCTTCCCATTTTCTTTTCGCTTTCTCCCTTCCCTGCTTTCCCCCCGCCGGGGCCGGTCGGAGCCAGCGGGGCCCTTTCCCAGCCCTGAGTCAGGGCTTTCCGCTCCGCAGCCGCCGGCGCCGCCGAAGGCCACAACCACCGGCCCCCCCTCGCTGGGGCTTCCACTGCCCACAGACTGGGAGCAAACTGGGACGGCCACTCCAGCCCTCCTCCTCAGCCAGCCCGGCGTGGGATGGGGGGGAGCACCCCATGGGTTTTTTGGGGAGTTTCACTCCCACCAGCATCGCTCCCACCAGCGTCCGGTTTTTTGGGGATGTCTGGCGCTGCCCAGACGGCCGGGGCTGGGATGGGGGTGTCAGTTGGGGTGAGGGTCTCTCCCCGGCCCGGGGGCGGTGGGGACCCCCCCGTGTGCCCCGGGACCCTTCAAAGCGCGGCGGCGGCGGGGGGGCGGCGGCGGGGGCTGATTACAGGGCGGCGCCGGGCTCGGCCGCCCACGGCCCCGCGGCCGCGCCGGGCCCCCTCAATTACCGGTATTTATACCCGGCCGGACGCCGGGACCTCGCCAGGGCGGGGGGACACGGGCCGGGGGGGCTCCGTCCTCCGGCAGCCGGCCAGCCACTGTCCGTCTGTCCATCCCTTCCTCCATCCCTCCTGCCCTCCTCTGCCTCATTCACCCCCGTTTATCAGCCTGGGCAGGAACTGACACGAGTTTGAGGGGGCTCAGCCCCCTGAGATGTGTTTGGGGGTCTCAGCACGACAGAGATTACAGGGCTGGAAGTGTCCCTGTCCCCATCCCGGCCCCCAGAGTCAGGGGACGCCCCCTGCCCAGTGCGGGGGTCCCGGCGGTGCCGCCCCCCCGGGTCCCGCGGTGACACCGGGAGCACCGCGGCCCCTCGGGCTGGGGGGGAAGCGGAACCAGCCCCGAGTTCCTCCCACGTGTGTGCGGGGGCACTAGGAGGGGGGACACTGGGAGCGGGCACTGGGGACACTGGGAATGCGCACACCCAGCACTGTCCCCCCAAGCCCTCCCCCCATTCTGCCCCCAACCCGGGGACACCGGGGTGACCCCTGCGTACCCCAGCCCTCACCTGGCGCGGTGTGCCCCCGTGTCCCCCCCGGCCCGGCCCCGCCCGCCCTCTCCGGCCCCCGGATGTTTCCCTTGCGGTCGGAGGCCCCGAAATAGCGCAGCCCCCGCGCTGGGTGCGCCGGCCACGGCCGCCCACGGGCCCGGGGGGGGCCGGGGGAGGCTCCGAGGGCTCGGAACAGGCCTGAGCTCCCCCCGGGGTCCCAGCGATCGCCCCCAAGGTGGGGGACAGGGAGGGTCTGCGGGGCAGGAGGAAAGCAGGGGGAACATGGGGGGGCCAGGAGGAGCCGGGGGACGCGCGGGGACGTGGGAGGTGCAGGGGGCCATGGGGAGGGGGTTGGGGGTCCCATGGGACCGTGGGGGAGCCGGGGGGTCCCGTGGGATCATGGGGCATCCAGCGGGATATTGGGGGACCCAGGGGGACGTGGGGGAATCTGGAGGGACCCGAGGGGACACTGGGGATGTGAAGGGACCTGCAGAGATTGGGGGGGCACCCGGAATGGGGCTGGGGGGTTCCCACCCACGGGGAAGCCAGGGCAGGGTGGCCCCAGGGTTGAGCTGCGCCCACGGCCCCGGTGTTTCCTCCCACCCTTTAATTATCCCGGAATTATCCCTGGAAATAACTGCGGGGGCCGCGGGGGGGCGGGAGGGACACGGGCACTGAGCCGGGACGGACAGACCCTGGGACAGCCGGGGGGACAGCGGTGCCCTGGGGAGACAGGGATGGCCCCGGGGGGACAGAGGTGACCGCCGGGGGACAGGGGCGGCCCCCAGCACCGCACCCCCCCTATCCGTGTGCCCCCCCCGCCATGGGGCACCCATTGCGCTGCGGTGCCGAAGCCACACCGGAGCGGTGGCAAGGGCAGCGGCGGGGGCGGCACCGGGGGCCCGACCCCCCTCCGGCTGCTAAAGGACCCCCCCAGGTTGCCGAACGGACCCCCCCAAGCTGCCACCGTGCTCCGTGACCCCTCCAACCTGCCAAAGACTCCCCCCCCGTGCAAATCTGGGGTACCCCACGTGCCCCCCAAGCCTTGGGACGACCGCAAATTGTCCTGGGGATCCCCCCCCGGCTGCTAGAGACTCCCCCCGCCCCTGAGACCCCCCCGAGGCTGCCAGCGATCCCTCCCAAGCCCCCCAAGGTGCCCTGGCTCCCCGGCCCTGTGATTCCCCCCCCGCCCCCCGGTCCTCCGCCCGTCGCTGTCCCCGGGCCGGGCCGCCCTGGCTCGCGCCGCGCTGCATTTCTGCGGTTCCCAACCCAAAATT
The DNA here is from genome assembly GCF_049639895.1 of Pseudopodoces humilis. Lineage (NCBI taxonomy): Eukaryota > Metazoa > Chordata > Aves > Passeriformes > Paridae > Pseudopodoces > Pseudopodoces humilis. The sequence goes on from NC_142231.1 coordinate 99,838, forward strand.
GCTGGGAGTCGCCCGGCGTCGCCCTGATTCCTCCGCGGCCGCGACCTGTCGGGGGGGACCCAGGGGGACAATCGGGAGGTGGCAGCGGGGGTAGGGCACCCTAGGCTGGCCCCGCTCCCCCACCCCAGCTCGCCCCAGTTTGCCCCCAGTCCAAGGCTGAGGGTTCCTCTGTCCAAGTCCCGTGTCCCCTGAGCTCATGCAGCCAGTGGGAGGTGGGGACAGGGACAGCGTTAGGGACACTTTTGGGGACACGGGACAGGACAGCACCCTGATGTGAGAACCCCGGGGACAGGACAGGGCAGCTTTGGGGGCACTGTTGGGGGACAGGACAGGGTTGGTGACAGTGTTGGTCCCAGGACAGGACACTGCCGGTGGCACTGCCGGTGACACTGCCGGTGACAGTCGGTGGCACTGCCGGTGACAGTCGGTGGCACTGCCGGTGGCACTGCCGGTGACAGTCGGTGGCACTGCCGGTGGCATTGCCGGTGGCACTGCCGGTGACAGTCAGTGGCACTGCTGGTGGCACTGCCGGTGACAGTCGGTGGCACTGCCGGTGGCATTGCCGGTGGCACTGCCGGTGACAGTCGGTGGCACTGCCGGTGACACTGCCGGTGACAGTCGGTGGCACTGCCGGTGGCATTGCCGGTGGCACTGCCGGTGACAGTCGGTGGCACTGCCGGTGGCACTGCCGGTGACAGTCGGTGGCACTGCCGGTGACACTGCCGGTGACAGTCGGTGGCATTGCCGGTGGCACTGCCGGTGACAGTCGGTTGCACTGCCGGTGGCACTGCCGGTGACAGTCGGTGGCACTGCCGGTGGCACTGCCGGTGACAGTCGGTGGCACTGCCGGTGGCATTGCCGGTGGCACTGCCGGTGACAGCCGGTGGCACTGCCGGTGCCCGTCGCTGCCCGGGTCCCGCTGTGGCGCCCCCGCCAGGCGGCAGCAAAGCCTGTGGCACCGCCCGGCCGCGACCACCGGGGGGCGCTTGGGGACACCGGGGCCAACGAGGGGTTAATGTTGATGTTGGGGACGGGTCCCCGTGGAGAGCAACGAGAGGTTAATTGGGGGCGTTAATTGGGGGGGTCCCGATGGGGGCTTTGGGGACAATGGGGTGCTAATGGAGGGGTAATTTTCAGGGCCCTAATGGTGGGAGTTACTGGAGGGGGGTCACTGGGACGAGGATCCTACTGGGAGTGACGGGCTCAGGGGGTCTAAGGGGGGCAGGTACTGCCGTGGCTCCCTCGACGCCCCCAGCCCAGCCCCAGCTCCCGGGGCTCAGGTCCAGTGACAGGATGGGGACAGTCCCCGTGTCCCCCCAGCACTGGCGCAGGGCCTGTCAGGCCCTTTTGCCCCCAGGTGCCAGCGCTGCAGGTGACGAGGGGACACGGAGTGACCCCAAGGGTCGGGGGGGAGCAGGACAAGGGCAAGGACAGGGCAGGGCCAGGGCAGGGCCAGGTTGTCCTCAAGCCCCAGCGAGGGCGGGGGCGAGGCCGCGTGGCCTCCCCGGGCCGCGGGCCGGGAATTGAGCCGAAAACACCGGGAAATGAGAAGGTCACGGACCAGGGGGCGGTTTTAATGCTGGAAAGCGAAACCAAAGCCGTTCCGTGTTCCTTGCTGTTCGTTCTCCGTGTGTCGCCGGCCGCGATCTCCTCCCGCCGCGCCGCGCCCCGCCCGCCCCCAAACCGCTCATTTTTCTAGAAAATAAAGGATCTTGGCCCCAAGCCCCCAAGTCCTACAACGCCCCCAAACTCCCCAAGCCAGGTTCCCAGGGCAAGGGTGGCGCTCCCACGGGCTCCCCGCTGTGGCGTTGTGTCGTGACAGGACTGGGCGATGTCGTGACAGGGCTCTGGGGGTGTTCACACAGCGCCGCGGGCTCGTGAGGACGTGTCGCAGGGCCGTGGCGGCTGTCGCGACAGGGCCGAGCCCGCTCGTGGCATAGAACAGGGACTCGGGGAGGGAAGAGCCGCGGGTAACCCGCGGTACCGAGGGCGGGGAGAGCGCGGCCGGGCCTGAGGGAGCCCGAGCCAACATGGCGCCGGCTCCGCCATTCGCCGCGCCGTCCCTCCAAGGGCGCAGCCCGGGCGCTGGCCCCGCCTTTCCGCGGTGCCCATTGGCCCGTTTGAGACAGACCGGCGCGCTGATTGGCTCTGTGCCGCGCCGCTGCTGCCGCCTCCGCGCTCGGATTAGCCGGCGCTCCCGTCAATATCCGTGCCTCTCCCGCTCCGCGGCGCGGCAATCGCAGCCGGTTGGCGCTGCGCGCTACCAATTACGGCCACAGCCCGCCTCCCACACTCCACTGGCCGCCGGGCACGCTCATCACGCCGCGGCCCGCGCCGCCGCGGCCGCGCCCATACGGGGTCTCCCTGCGAGCCCGCGCGGGCGCTGATAGGCTGTGCCGCCGCCCGCCCCTTCCCCCCCGCGCCCCCATTGGCCGCCGCCCCGCCGCGCTCCCCCTCCCCCACGGTGCGGGGTCCGCCCGCCCTCCTCTCCCCCCGCACCGCGCCGCCCTCGCTTCCCATTGGTCGCACTGTCCGTCGCTCCGCGGCCCGCGCGGCGCCCATTGGCTGCGGGGGCGGCGGGGGCGGGGGGCGGGGCGGCGGCCGCGGCCCGCGGCCCCTCCCTCGGCAGCCCCTCGGCGGCACCGGCGGGTTCGGCCGCTCGCCCGCCCGCGCCCCCGCCCCGCCCCGCGCGCCCCGCCCCGCCCCGGCACCATGAGCGGGAAGGACGGGGCCGGGGCCGGGCGCCGCGCGGGGCCCCGGGCACACGCAGAGGCGGCGGCGCCCGCCCGCCCGGAGGGGCCAGAGGCGGCCCCGCCCCGCCGGGCCGGGCCCCGCCGGGCCGGGCCTCGCCGCGCCGCGCCGGGGGGACCTGCCGGGGGAGGGACCCGGGGGAGGGGGGAAGGCCTCGGGGGAGGGACCGGCGGCCGCGCCGGGCAGGGCTGGAGCGGAGGAGGGGGCGGCGGGGAGTGATGGGGAGGCCCCGGGAATCGGGGCTGGGGGCGGGGGGGGGGGGGCGAGATCCCGGGGGATCGGGCGCGGAGATGGCGGTGGAGGTCGTGGGGGTGGGCGGCTGCGAGCGCAGGCACCGGGGGGCTTTCCCCCATTCCCGGGCAAGGCGCCCTGCGGGGGCGGATGCGGGAGCCGGGGGCGGGAGGGGTTGTGCGGGAGGGCGGTGGGAAGGTGAGAGCGGCCGGGGCGCGTTCAGCGACCCCTCCCCAGTGCAGACCCCGGTGAGGGGTGCTGAGGTAGAGGGCAGGACCGGGGGATGCAGCCCCGGTGGCCGGCGGAGGACGAGGAGGCTCCTGAGCGCTGGGAGAGGAAGGATTTGGTGGGAGCGGGGACCCCCGCGCTGGGCGGGTCGCGGGAGGGGCGGCCCCGGGCCGGGGGTCCCGCGGGCCGGACCCACGCGGGGGAATTCCGGGGTGGGTCCGCGGGGCCGCGGCGGGAGGTGTGTGCCCCGGCCGGCGGGCAAGGCGAGGGGGAGGCCCGGGGAGGACCCCGGCGGGGGCCAGGGAGTGTCCCGAGCTGGTGGGGAGGAGCTGGGCCCTGGAGCGCGGCCGGGTCCTCCCCTCCCCGTCCCGCTGCCAGCTCCCCTTTGGCAGCTCCCTGCTCTTCGCAGCCCCTTCCCGGCTGCACCAGGAGCACATGGTCCCCCCAGAGCCGGCCTGCCGTGTCCCTTCGGGGCCCTGCCTGGCCCTCCCGAGCCTCGCTTTGCTGCCCTGCCCCGAAATGTCCCTAACCAGGGCTGTCGCTTCCCTCCTGCGCAGACCAAGAGAGCACCGAGGAGATGTCGGCTGTGAAGCCCGACAAGGGCGAAGGCGACGCCAGCAGCACAAGCAGTGCCGGCGGTGGGGAGGCCCAGGTGAGTGGGGGGAGGATCGGCCCCCGCCCGGCCCTGCTGGCCCCGGGGAAGTCGTGGCAAAGTCCAGGGCCGGGCCGAGCTGTTTGCTGGGCCCAGGCGAGCGTTTCAGCGCGGGCAGGAAGAGGAGGGTGAGCGCTGCCAAGCAGCGCCCGTGGCTTCCCCTCCTCCCCGGCTCTCCTCAGAAACTCGCAGCTCCCCTGTGACACCACGGCCCCCGCTGGCCCCTCTCCAGCTTGTGGAGCCCAGGAACCACCCTCCTTCCCGGGGGCTTGTTGTGCTTCAGGGGGATTCCCTGCCTTTGGGGTGGAGGAGCTCTCTCCTCTCTTGGCTTTCCCAGGCAGGCTCCCTCCCCTTTCCTCCCTTGTGGGTTCGGGCTGTCCCCGCCTGACAGCCCTGTGCCTGGCAGTTGTATTTTTCCGGCTGTGGGTAGGTTTGTTCAGGAAGGAGTGTTTATCTTTACCAAGTACGCTCCTCCCTATTTTCTTTTTTTAAGGTTTTTTTGTTGTTGTTTCCCCCTTTGTTTTTTTTCCACTCCGGGCCTGCCCCTCGGGCCGCCTTCCACCCTGGTAACTCCTCCTCTCATCCCCAGGAGTCACAGCCATCCCCGCTGGCTCTGCTGGCAGCCACCTGCAGCCGCATCGAGTCTCCCAATGAGAACTCCAACAGCTCCCAGGGCCAGCAGGGCGGGAGTGGTGAGCTGGACCTCAATGCGGCCGCCGCCCAGCTCACCCAGTCGGCCAACGGCTGGCAGATCATCTCGGCGGGCTCCAGCACCCCCACGGGCTCCAAGGAGCCGGGCAGCAATGGCAGCAACGGCAGTGACGCCTCCAAGAGCCGCCCAGTCAGCACCGGGCCCTACGTGGTCACCTCGGCGTCTGGCCTGCAGAACCAGCAGGTGCTCACAGGCCTGCCGGGTGTCATCCCCAACATCCAGTACCAGGTGATTCCCCAGTTCCAGACCATCGACGGGCAGCAGCTGCAGTTTGCAACCACCCCGGCGCAGGTGAACGTGCAGCAGGATGCCTCGGGGCAGCTGCAGATCATCCCCGGCTCCAACCAGCAGATCATCACGAGCCGCGCGGGCGGCAGCAATCTCATCGCCATGCCCAACCTGCTGCAGCAGGCCGTGCCCATCCAGGGCGTGGGGCTGGCCAACAACAGCCTCTCTGGGCAGACCCAGTATGTGGCCAACGTGCCCGTGGCCCTGAACGGCAACATCACCCTGCTGCCGGTCAACAGCGTGGCTGCCAGCCTGGCCCCCACGTCCCAGACGGGCACCCTGAGCAGCTCGGGCTCGCCGGACAGCAGCTCCCAGCCTGCCACCTCGGGGGCTGCCAGCAGCTCGGGCAGCACGGCCACGTCCCAGGCCAGCTCAGGCGCCTTCTTCACCAATGCCAACAGCTACTCCACCACCACCACCACCAGTAACGTGGGCGTCATGAATTTCTCCACCAGCGCCACGGTGGGCACCAACGTGCAGGCGCAGACCCCCCAGAGGGCCAGCAGCGTCCCCAGCTCGGACTCTCTGCAGACCCCGGTGTCCGGGGTGGCCCTGCAGCCAGGGCAGCAGAAGGAGGGGGATCAGGGTCAGCAGTCGCAGCAGCAGCAGCAGCAGCAGATTCTGATCCAGCCACAGCTGGTCCAAGGAGGGCAGACAATCCAAGCCCTCCAGACCACCCCTCTGTCTGGCCAGACCTTTGCCACTCAAGCCATCTCCCAAGACACCTTGCAGAACCTGCAGCTCCAAGCCGTGCCCAACTCTGGCCCCATCATCATCCGCACGCCCACGGTGGGTCCCAACGGGCAGGTGAGCTGGCAGACCATCCAGCTGCAGAACCTGCAGGTGCAGAACCCCCAGGCGCAGACAATCACGCTGGCCCCCATGCAGGGAGTGTCACTGGGTCAGACGGGCAGCACCAGCACCACGCTGACCCCCATCGCCACCCTGCCCAGCGGCACCGTCACCGTCAATGCCGCCCAGCTCTCCTCCGTGCCGGGCCTCCAGACTATTAACCTCAGTGCCTTGGGAGCGTCCGGGATCCAGGTGCACCAGCTGCAGGGGCTGCCCCTGGCCATCGCCAACGCCCCCGGTGAGTGCTCGGGTCCCTTTGGCAGCCAGGCACGGGAAGGAGAAACGCTGGGACCCCGCGGGGCCGGAGCTGGGCTGGGCTGGGCGTGGTTGATGCCAAATGGTGTTGGCGAGTGGGGTGGGGCTTGTGCTGGACCTGGCACGGAGTGTGTTGATCACCAGAATACACTAGAGGTCTTTTTGGGGAGTTTAAGTCTTGGAAAGAAAGAGGGGAGGTGGCTGCGGGGTGGAAGTGGAGAAGAAGGGGGACATCTGGTTTTGTGCCACTGTCCAGCCCTGGTGGCCACCCAGGAGTCCCGGGTCAGGGCTGGGGTGAGGACCCGAGTCCAGCTCGGCTCCTTGGCTGCGCCTGCAAAGAGTCATGGCCATAAAACACAGGGATTAGCTGAAAACCCCATGAAAACAAACACAGTCACGGAGCCGCGGGGAATTTCCTCACAGGGGCGGAAGAAAGGGCTCATTAAGTGTCTGGGTGCTGGCGCGGGACAGCGTGACCTCAGCGTGGTCCAGACGGTCCCGTGGGCACAGGACACCCTGCTCAGATCCCCAGGGATCCATCCCGCCGGCTCCCACAGCCTGGGAAAAGCGGGATACGTGAACGTGGGAACTGAGCTGGAGCCCACTCGGCTTCCGCCGCGGAAGGGATCGATTCTGGGAACGCTCTCCACTTGCTTTTCCACTGTTTTCCTTGTTGGGTTTTTTTTCGGGTTTTTTTTTGTGTTCTGGCTCTGGCTAAAAGGGGCTGTTGCTGGATTTAGTCACAGTTGAGAGGCAGCAGAAAATGTTGCTCAATCCAGCCGGTGCTTCCCTCTCGCGAGAGGCGGCGGCTGCTCCCCCGGGCTTGTTTTGCAGCATTATTTTGGGCTGTTGCTACAGCAGCTTGGCTCGCAGGCAAGCCACGGGTCACTTTAGCCTCGGGATTAGCCTGATCCTTGGATTTCGCGGAGCGCAGGGACCCGCAGGGGCTCCCACAAGCCGGGGCTGGCAGCCGGGGGGACACGCGTGGCCTCTTGGACCCGCGGGGTGTGCCTGGGGCAGCTCCTGCCGCGGCTGGGGCTCCTTCCTTGTGCGCTCCCGGGCTCCTTCCTTGTTTTGAAGGTGCTGGAGAAAGGCATGGGCGAGCCCCAGTTCCTGTATTCGTGCCTGGCTCTGCCCTCAGAGGTGGAACAGGGAGGAACGTTCTAGAGACCACCCACCCAACACGCTCACGCTGCGGAGCAGCCGCCGCCTCCTCCTCTTTCTCCTCCTCCTCCTCCTCTCTTTTTTAGCTCAGCAGCTCTCAGCCCTTGATCCGCGGTGAAGGCTTCCCCGCAAGCGGCGGCGGCAGCAGCGGGGCCTCCTGGCTCTGTCCCCAGCCCCGAGGACATGACGCTGTCGCTGTGACACGGGGACATTTGGAAAGAAAAGCCAGAGCAGCGTTCAAAGCGTTTTTTGGGGAGCCCCAGCTCCGTGGGTTGGTCCGGGAGGCTCCCGGGATGAAATGGGGAAAGCTGTGGCCAGGACAGAGCTTTCTGACACCAGTCCAGCAGCAGGATTTGACTCCAAGCCGTGTCCCTCAGACGTGGCAATGGGTCCCTTTGTCCCCCCAGCCACCACCAGCCCCTCTCCAGGGGGCTCAGCCCTTCCAGACCTGCGTCCTTCCAGATCCGAGCTCTCCGGTGGGAATTTGAGGGAGGGGTTTGTTCCCAACGCGTCCCAAATCCCTGAACATTTTCCAAGCCTCCACGTGTGCTGGAACTTTCTGCTCCAGACAAGGAGCTGGGAGGGATTTTTGGAGCAGGGAAAGCTCCTCTGCTTCTGGGGGGAGGCAGATGGAAAATGAACCCTTGCTGGGGAGGGGACTGTAGCTGGTTTTCCTTGGATCCTGCTGCGTGTTCCGGGCTGGTGGGGAAGGAGGAGGTGCCCAGGCAGGGGTGTGGTGGCCCCAGCTGCCGCCTGGGCTGGCAGCACTGCGTGTCCTGCCCCTTCCAGAGCTCAGCTCAGCCTCCTGGGGCTTCTGTGTCCCTTCCTGAACCCCGGGGAAGGGGGGCTTTGGCTCCCAGCCCTTCGGGTCTATTGCCAATGAGGTTTTCTCCAGTTTTTTTGGCAGGGGAAAGGTCCCTCAGGGAGAAAACAACACCTGAAAAGGTCTTTAAAACTCAGATTTTTGTGCTGCTGGGTGTGACGCAGAGCCCAGCTCTATGTTAACAGGGTGGCTCGAAGGCTGTTTGTTCCCCCTGCCTGGCTGGGCTGGCAAGGAGCAGGGGCAGGGGCAGGTCTGTGACCACCAGGGCCCCGCAGAGCCAGGAAGGGGGGACTTCCTCAGCTGGCAGCACCCCAAAACCCCCCCGGGGCAGCTACCAGCGCTGCCCACATGGGCGGGCATCAGGGACCTGTGCGGTGAGGGATGGGGTGTGTGGCTCACCTGGGGGCTGCGACACCTCTGTGGGGTCTGAGAGCCACCTCGGAGTCACCTCAGCCCCAGGGAGGGGACATCCTGTCTGAGGGGGGTGATGGCAGGGATTTTGTCACGTCGGTGTTTCTCTTCCTCTTTTGTCATAGGGAGGAGGAGGAGGAGGAAAGGGACTGTTCTGAGCTCAGTGGCCTTATAGTGGCTCTGTCCTCATGTCCCTGTCCCTGTCCGAGCCCTGCTGTCCCCACATCCCTGCCCCTGTCCCAGCCTTACCTGGCCAAGGAATGTGCTGGTGACCACCAGGCAGGTCAGCACTGGAATTAACCCCCCTTGTTTTGGGGGCGCTCAGGGGATATCCCTCTTTTCAGGATGTTTGATTCCAGGGCTGGATGGAGCTGTTGGGTGGGATTGGGATTTTCTGGGCAGCTCCAGCTCCTTGGATGGAAGATGTGGGGGAATTGAGCAGTGGGTTCAGGGCTGTCCTGAAAGGAGAAGCCCTGGTGGGTGCTGGAGCCATTGGCAGTGTGTTCAGCAAACCCCTCCTGGCTCCCCCTCGGTCCTTCCAGGGCCCTTCCCAGCGTTGGGCCAGCGGCACAAAGCCCTGATTGTGTCCTGTTTGCTGGTTTTTAAGGGCAGCTTTGTAGCAGGGCCTGGATAAGGCATCCACATGGCATCGAGTGTGGCAGGGAGGGGAGTAGGGGAATCGAGCCCCGGCAGGATCCGCCCGTGACGCGCAGCCTTGTTTGTCTCACCGCACCCGTGACATCACGGCACAAACCAGCATATTGTGAAACTTCCTGCTCTAAATCCCAGCCAGGCTGGACTTTACGTTCCCTCTGGATTCCTTGGCCGACCTGGTCCGTGCCGTTCTCTGTGGGCCTGACAGGAATCCCCAGGGTTCACTTGGGAGGAGAGGGAGCAGAGCCTGCTGAGCAGTGTTGTCGCAGTTTTGGCCGGGTGAGGTTGTGCCCCACACAAAGCCCCCGTGGGTTCACCCTGTGGGTCCTGGACTCCATGGGGCAGCCCTGCTCCTCCCCGTTTTCCTCTCCCTGCTGCTGCTCCAGGCCAGGCTCAGTGGGGCTGGGAAGGGCTGGCAGCCGTGCCGGTCGGACGGGTCGGGTGCGCGGCACCCACCCCGTGACTCCTCCCGGGAGAGGTCCTGGCTCCAGACCCGTCTGCCAGGCCCTGATCTGCCTCTCCCTTTTATCTGGGCCAGCCCCAGCCCTGCTGGAGCCCCGTCCTTATCACCCCACACAGGAGACGCGTCCTGGCTCCTGGCTCTGGGGGAGTTTCCGCGTGGCTCCCTCCACAGCAGGCAGCGTCCCGACAGCTCCTCAGCCCCTCCAGCCCATCCCAGGACGCCTGGGTTAGATCCTGGGGGTGATACAGGCATCAGTTCCTCCTCGAGACTAAAAATGGGATTTGTGGCTCGGGAAAGCATCCACCCTTGATTGTGGTGAGCAAGAGGCACACAGAGGTTTGGGAGATGCCTACTGGGGCTCCCCACCTTGGGAACTGCCCTTCCCTGTCTCATCCAGGAGTTTCCTTCCTTCCACAGCCCTCACACAGGGATTTCTGCCCGGGTGTCGGGGGTGCTTTGGTGGGACCTGCCTGTGCTGCGGGGTGAGGTGCTCTGGGTGCTTCCACCCCAGCAAAGGCAAGGCAGGACCAGAGGCTACATCGCGGTTTTGTGACAATTCAGACGGGAATTTAAAGGGCAAAGGGGCTCTGTCTGTCGGTCTGCAGCATGACAGAGGCACTGGGGCATTCAGGGATCTGGCAAAGTGGATGCTGAAGTGATTCCCTGCCTCAGCTCTGTCCCCTTTTACAGACCACCTCACTCATTCCATCCCAATTTATCCCCTCTCCGTCACTCATCCTGACACACACAAACCTCCAGCAATTACAGGAGCTGCCCAAGGAGTGGCTGCTGGAGTCATCAGAGTCCAAATGAAAGCCCAGTTACTCACTGGGCTGCAGACTTCCAGCCTGCCCCATCCCCTGGTTCCTTCTCCACCACCCTGATCTCCAATTGCTGAGCCAGAGCTTGGCTCATTTGTGTGGATGAGCTCCTGGTACAGATTAACTCATTTTGCAAATCAGGGAGGGAATCAGATGGGGAAAAAACCAAGGGGACGTCCTTCCAAAGCCACTTTGTCCCTTTGTGCAGCTCTTTGGTGTGTCTGGGCAGCTGGGGTTTGTTCCGGGCAGGGCAGTGACCCCAAAAACTGGGCAGGAAATGGGGAGAACTCAAGCTGTGAGCTAGAAAATGTGGATTTTGGAGATATTTTCAGGAGCACACCCTGAGAGCTTGGGGCTGCGTGTCCCCAGGTTTTGCTTTTCTTTCTTTTCACCTGAAAACTTCCTCGTGCTTGGTGCCAGCTCTCCCCCCTCCCTCACCCTCTGCTGCCTCTGCCCAGGCAGAGCTGCCAGAGCTACGGAGTTTGCACAATCGGCCCCGGTTTGTTGGTTTTGGGTTTTATTTCAATCTCTTCCCCTAAAAATGAACACGGGGTCTGTTCCCCTGCCTGAGGTTGGCCAGGGCGGGTGTGAGAGCTCCTCTCTCCTCCCCGCCGGGCATTTTTCACCTCCTGGTCGTTTGCTAAATAAAGCAAACAAACCCCAGCTTTTTCCTGCACAAGGAGCACCTTGTCTGCAGAGAATTCCAAAGCCAAAGATTCCAGGCTTTGGGGTTTTTTAGTGGGACACCAGAAACTGCTCCATTCCTGGGGGCTCTCAGAGGTCGCTGGTGGAGCAGGGCCAGGGACAGCTCCCCTCTCCTGCCTTCCCAAATCCCTCTTTCTCCCCAGGCTTCTTCCAAGGATCAAACCTCCTCTTGCTCTATTAATCACATATTTTTCCAGGGCTTTGCTGACCCGAGTGTGGAGCTTCCAGGGAAGCTTTAGTCTTAACAGGGATAACAAATGTGAATTTTCCCCTGAACCTGTTGTATCCCAGAGATTTCAGAGCTACTGCTTGGGGTGGGATGATCCCTGCAGGTCCAGGAGCTGCTGCCCTGGATTTATACCTCGCTGAGAGGTGGCCACAGACTTCCAGCAGCAGGATTTGGGTTTGTTCCCCCCACACCAAAAGGCCGGAAAACTCTGCATAGGCTTTTGCCTCTTGGAGGATCGAAGCCATTCCAAGGCATCCTGGCTGGATTCTCCCTCTCCTTGGTGTATTTCTGGGGAGAGAACTTGTGTTTTCTCCTGGCTTTTTTTTTTTTTTTTCTTCCCTTTCTTCCGTTTTTTTCCTGGTTTGTTTTTTTTGGTTTTTTTTTGTTTTGTTTTTTTCAGCAGCTCTTCCCATCCGGGGAAATCTCTAATCCGTGGCTGCAGCACAAAGCTGCCTGCGCTGGCTTAGGAAGCTTAAAAACCCCTTCAGGCCCCCCCGCCCCGTGCGAGGCTGTGACTGCAGACACGTCACGGGAGCTGCAGGGAGGGACAGGGAAGCTCCTGAAATCCTCAACTTCGCAGGGAGCTCGGGAATGTGGCCCCGAGGGCCGGGCTTCAGATGGTGTCACCCTTGGCGGTGACAGCTTCCTTCTCCAGGCCTGGCTGGGACAGCATTGCTGTGCTCCAGGGTGAGGGGCAGAGCCCAGGGGCCGCTGCCAGGCTGGGTGAGAGGAGCATCCTCGGGATATCTGGGTTATGTGCCAGGTGACAGCCCCGGTGACATCCTGGCTGCTCCTGCCCTGTCCCCCACTGTGACAGGATCGGGCTCTGCTCCTGGGGAGTGCTTGGAGCTCTGGGTGTCCTCGCCAGGCCAGCACTGCCTTTTCCCAGGGAGTCTGGATCCCTGTGGATTCGGGGGCAGCAAACCTCCCAGTCTGCTCCTGCCTTCTCTCAGCTGTCAGGACCTGCTGATGGCAGATGAGAAGGGATTGCTCAGCCCCGGCCGCCCCCAGGCCTGCTCCAGCTCTGCCACGGGGACACTGTGCAGCCAGGAGGGTGGGAATGGGACTGGGGAAGGGATGAGAGGGATAAACTGGTGGTGAGCAGGAAAAGGCTTCAGCCCCACCAACCCCCTCAGGGTGGTTTCTCTTCATCTGGGAGCTGTCCCTGTGCTTCCCTGGCCCTTGGGAGGTGGGAATTGTTCCTGGGCAGAGGCAGGGACTGCCTTCAACAGCAGCTCCTGAGGATTTCCCAACTTTCTGTGTCTTTATCCAGCTCTGTAATGGGGATAATGTGGTATCACTGGAGGATTCTGCTCTTCCAGCCTGCTTTCTTTACCCTGGGCTGGAGTTGTGCTGGAATTCTGCTGACGTAGTTGCAGTAGTTGGCAGGGGGCTGTTTCTTGGGAGAGCTGCAGCTCTTCCCTCTCCCCTGGAGATAAATGGAAGACCCAGACCAAAATGGGGGCGATCCGGAGGCTGGGGAGTGTCAGGAGAGCCGAAGGAGAAGGGTGGGATTGACGGCTCCGTCCAGCAGAGACAGGTCCCCTCCTTTCCAGGTGAGCAGCTGCCGTAAGCTCCCGTGTTCTCTTGCAGGTGAGCACGGGGCCCAGCTGGGGCTGCACAGCGGCAGCGGGGACGGGCTGGGGGACGAGAGCGCGACCGTGGAGGAGGGGGAGACCAGCCCCGACCCCCAGCCCCAGCAGGGCCGGAAAACACGGAGGGAAGCCTGCACCTGTCCCTACTGCAAGGAAGGAGAGGGCAGGTGAGGCTGCTGCCCACAGGTCTCGAAGTGCCTCGTTTTGTGGAGTTGTTTGGGTTGGAGAGGGTCCCTCGGATCATCAGGTCCAGCTGTTCCCCCCGCTCTGGCAATGCCACCCATGTCCCCAAGTGCCACATCCGTGTGGCCACCTGGGCACCCCCAGCTCCTTTCCCAGCTTTCCAGCCCTGGTTCCCCCCTCCCCGTGCCTGGAGCGCCCCATGGGGCTGCTGTGACCCAGGGGCAGGACACAAACCTCACCCCAAACCCATCAGTCCCACAGGGCCGACCAATCCCAGTCCAGCAGACCCACACCCCCCAGGCTGCTGGGATTCCCTCGGCTTTAACCCTTCCCTTCTTGCAGGAGCTCTGGGGATCCAGGGAAAAAAAAGCAGCACATCTGCCACGTGCCAGGCTGCGGGAAGGTGTACGGAAAGACCTCGCACCTGCGGGCGCACCTGCGGTGGCACACGGGGGAGAGGCCCTTCATCTGCACCTGGGTGCTGTGCGGGAAGCGCTTCACCCGCTCCGACGAGCTGCAGCGGCACAAGCGCACGCACACAGGTAGGGCTGGGGCTCCCGGCCGCCCAGGAAATCCTGGGAATTCCTCGGGCTGCCCGCTCCGACGCCTGGTGCTGCACGGGGCAGCCACGGGGATCCCCGTGCCGAGCTGAGAGCCTCTCCAGAGCCTGGGCATTGTCAGGGGGAGGCACCTTTTCCCAAGATCCCAACTTTTCCCAAAGTTCCAGCGTGTTCAAGCATTGGCCTTGATGTCTTTGACCCCCCTCAAGGGCAGGAACCTCTTCCCAAATCCCAACCTTTTCCCCCAGCCTCAGCTCCCCATCTCTCCCCGTTCCCGCTGTCCCTCACACCCCTGTCCCTCTCCCCCAGGAGAGAAGAAATTCGCCTGCCCGGAGTGCCCCAAACGCTTCATGCGCAGCGACCACCTCTCCAAGCACATCAAGACCCACCAGAACAAGAAGGGAGGCGCCACCAACGTGGCCATGAACGTCTCGGCTGTCCCCATGGACACGGCGGCCTCGGGCGAGGGCAACGGCGGCGCCACGCCCTCGGCGCTCATCGCCACCAACATGGTGGCCATGGAGGCCATCTGCCCCGAGGGCATCGCCCGCCTGGCCAGCAGCGGCATCAACGTCATGCAGGTGGCCGACCTGCAGTCCATCAACATCAGCGGCAACGGCTTCTGAGCCCGCGGCCAGCGCCGGGAGGCGCCGGAGCCGGCGGCCTCGGCACCTCCAGCACTAACCCAGCCCGGCACCGCCGCCACCTCCACTCGAAGGCCAGAGCTATATATATATATTTTTTAATTTTGGCTTGATTTTTTTTTTCTTTTTTTTCTTTTTTTTTTTTTTTGTCCCTTTTTTTTGTCCTGTTTTCCTCCCTGTCCCTCCCGCCCGCCTCCCTGCCCGAGGTCCCTCGGCGTCATCACGCCTTGGTCCTTTTAGCAAAAAAAAAAAAAAAGAAAAAAACAACAACAACAAAAAAAAAAAACAACAACCCAATGACAGAAATACCAACAAAACAACACAAAAAAAAAAAAAACCAACCCAAAAAAACAAAAAAGAAAAAAAAAAACCACAAAAAAAAAGAAGAGAAAAGATTCTATATTATTATTATATATATAAAAATATAAAATGTGTTCGTTTGAGAGAGGAGAGATGTTGCTGCGACCATGGCGTGGTCCCTCTGATGCCTTATCCTGGAGCAGGTCAGACGATGCCCGAGCTCTCCTCCCCTTCCTGGATCTCATTTTCCAGCAGGATCCCTAAACTCCCCCTCCCCGGGCTGTCGGACGCTTTGCTTTGAGGTGACTCTGTAATTCCTTTGGCATTCTCGGGGAGAGATCCCGCTGGATTTTTCACCCTTGGACTCCCACTGCCCTCCCCTGCCTTGGCAGGTGTTTTTTTAATTTTTTTCTTGGATCTTGGTTTTTTTCCAGCCGTTTTTTTGGCAAGGTTCCCTGTCCCGTGGGAGTGGAGTTGCTCCATGGGAAGGTCGTGGACAGAGGGGCTGGGACACAGCCCTGGGGGGAAAAATTGGAGCCCCCTCAGGGGGGAAAAGTTGGTGTTTTCTTTTTATTACAGCCAGCGTTGGAATTAATAATAATAGTAATAATTGGGGAAAAAGGAGAATCTGCGGAGCTCCGCCGGTCTGGAGCAAGGGGGAAGCACCACAGGGACACGAGAGATGCTCGGGGGTTTTCTTGTGGCACCGCTGGAGGTGGCTCCTGAGAAAAAAAAGAAGGGTATTGGAAATAGGGACAGCTTGGGAAAAAAAGCCCAGAAAGGGTTTTCCAGGATCCTGCTCTTCCTCCCGCGGGAGGGCTCGGTCCTTTCCGTTCTTCCTCCCACACCCTCCTCTTCCTGCCCCGGGCGCATCCCGGCTGCCCTGCATGGCTTCCATCCCAAAACGCGGCTGTGGGGTGCGGGGTGTGGATCCCCCAAAAAGGGGAAACCTGGGATTGTTCCCAAGCTCTGGGGTGAGCCCAGCCGGGTGTGAGCGGGCGGGGGCCTGGAGCTGCCCAAGAACTCCCCTGCTCCGCCTGTGGGCTCGGGGCTGGGCCCCCGGGATCGCCGCTGACCCACCGATCCCACCTGCCCAGGAAAATCGGGCGTTTTTCCCTGCCCCACGCCGCCGCCCAGTGCTTCCCACTCCGGGTGTCCCCCCACCCTTTTCCTACTCCCCCTTTTCCCAGGAGAAGCTCCAGCAGAGCCAAGACCATGGGGCAGGCGCTGGCGAGGTGCCGGGATCCCTCGGGAAGCCTCTGGATAGGACCTGACCCGGCTGCCCCGTCTCCGGCCCCGAGCTTTTCCATGCTCGGGAGCTCCAGGAGCCAGTGGGAAGCGGGAATCTTGTTTTGGGATTTTTGGTAAAAAAAAAAGACAAAAAAACACAAAGAAAAAGGAAAGGCAGCAGAAGCTCCCTGGGGAGGGGGCGCAGGGCCCGGCCCCCCAGCCCCCCCGGCTCTCTCTCTCAATATCTATTTTTGCATTTGTATATTTTTATATAGGAAACTTTAAGCATTTGTATTTTAATAACCCTGTGAAGCACTATGAGCTCCCCCCACCCCCAATCCCCCCAGCCCAAAACCCACAAACGACTGGGACAAAAAACAGGAGGGTTCTGTATTTAATGGTCAATTTGATGATTCTGCCCCCACCCCGAAGCCCCCCCGAGCCCGACTCCGTCCCCAGCGGGGATCAAGTGCCAAACCCGGTCCCGGGTCCGGTGTTGGGATGTCCCCGTGTCCCTCCCCACGGACTGGCCCCCGAGGAGCTTGGCTTTCCTATGGAAATGCAGCCGGGAGCGGGGGGCAGCGAGGGACCCCCGGGGGGGCTTTTCCCCGAGCCTGGGCTGCTCCCCTGCAGCTTTTGGGGGGATCAGAGCGTTTAGGGGAAATCAGAGCATTATCTTAGGGGGAAACCGGAGCATTTTGAGGGGCTCACACCACCAGCGCTGCTCCCAGTGCCGGATCCCACACCCCCACTTTGGCTCTGTTGGCACCGGGGTCCCCGCCCTGCTCCTGGCGCTCCCCACCCGCCCCAAACCCCCCCCGCAGCCCCCAGACCCCCCCCCAGCCATTCCCGGGACACAGAACACAAACGTGCCTTGACAAGGGGGTGACGGGCTGGGGATGAGCCCCCCCTGCTCCCCTCCCACCCCCCACACCCCGCAGAGAGTTTGGGGGGGCTCTGGGGGCTGTCCCCGAGGCTGCCCCCATCTCCCAGCTTTAATCAACTGTCACCCCTTCATTCCGGGGGGGCTGGGGCCGGTTCTCTATGCAGCGGGGGGCCCTGGGGGGTCCAGCCCCCCAAACTTGCAATAATTCTCTCCCTGTTTGATCTCGTCCCATCTCTGTTCTGTTTTAATTTGGGAAAGGGGAGGGAAGGGGGGGGTTGGTTTTTACAAATCCGGTGGCTGATGTCATAAACCTCCCTCCCCAAAGGCGATTTTTTGGGGGGGGAGGTGGTGGATGTCTTCTTTTTTGGGGTCCCAAAGTGCTATTTTTTTGTACAAAAAGACTTAGATGAAACTGTTAGTTTTGGGGGGCTCCTTTGTAAATGGGGAACGACGAGTTTTTGTAATAAACACAAGTCGCTGGCGTTGTCTGGAAGTCTGCTGGGGGATCCCTTTTGGGGGAGCACAGCCGGTTTTTGGGGGATGGCAGGGGTGCAGTCGGTCCCAGAGTGTCACCGGGGGGGGACTGGGGACACTGAGCGCGATGTGGGTGACGCAGGGAGGGGGGCCAGGCCTGGCTGTCCCCCCCCCCCAGACACCCTGGCTCTCTCCTCCCTAGTGCGGGGGCAGCACCTTCTCCTCCTCCTCTCCTTCTCTTCCTCCTCCTCCTCCTCCTCCTGCTCCTGCTCGGCTCCGCTTCCCACCCGCGGAGGCTCCCATGGGGCGCCCAGGTGGGTGCTGGGGGGCGCAGCCGGGGTTGGGGGGGCCTTTCTGAGAGAGTTAAAAGGCACCCCCAGTGCGTGTGTGTCCCCTGCCAGGCCCCCACAACCTGACCTGCGTGTCCTACAAGCACCCGAGCGTGCGGGGGGCGCTGGGGGGCGCGGGGGGGGCGGCGGCCGGCGCCGTTCGCTGCCCCCCCGGGCAGTGCTGCGTCGGCATCTGGAACCGCAGCCAGGCTCTGGTGCAGGGTGAGACCCCCGCGACCGGGGGGCTTTGGGGAGAGGGAAAGGGTGGCTGCGCTTTGAGCCCGGGACGGGGGTCTGGAGGAGCAGAAGGGGACGGGGGAGGCCGGCTTGGTCCTGCCCCGGGGGGATTTTGGGGCAGGATGGAGGGGTTGGTCCTGCCCCGGGGGGATTTTAGGGGAGGATGGAGGGGTTTGATCCTGCCCCGGGGGGATTTTAGGGGAGGATGGAGGGGTTTGATCCTGCCCCGGGGGGATTTTGGAAAGGCAGAAGGAGCTGGGGCAGGTAGGGTAGGATGGAGGTGTTGTGGGAATTTTGGGGCAGGATTGAGTGGCTTGGTCCTGCCCTGAGGGTCTTGGGGAGGCAAAAGGGGTCTGATCCTGTGCGGGGGGCAGGGAGCGGGGGCTGATCCTGGCCGGGGGGAATTGGGGAGGTTTTGGTCCCTCCCCAGCGGCTCCGCTCGGCCTTGGCCTTGAGGAGCGGCGGCGCTGGGAGGAGCGGCTGCGGGGGGGACCCGCACGGGGGGTCCCACCTGTCCCCCTGCCCCCTCCCTGTCCCCCGGCGCCCGGGGGTGACCGTGCCGCTGTTCCCAGGCTGCTGGGGCGGCCGGGGGGACGCCTGTCCCTCGGCCACCTGCGCCCCCAGCCCCGCGGGACACCCCGGCAGCTCCGTGCTCCTGTGCCTGTGCCACGGCCACCTCTGCAACGGCAACGCCACGGGGACAGCGGCCGTGGGGCTGGGGGGAACCCGCCAGGGCCCAGGTGCGGGGGCCAGGGGGTTCTGGGGGGCACTCGGGGATGGGGACACAGAGGGGGCCCACGGGGGATCCTGAGATCTTCAGGGGACCCATGGGGGATGGACCCCCAGGTGGGGAAGGTGGGACCCAGACGGGATTGGGGAGGGACTGAGTGGACCTGGGACTCACGGGGGACTGGGGAAGCCATAGGATCCCCTAAAATGCCCCCCCCCCAGCACCCCGGATACCTGGGGGCCAGGGGGACTCTGTGTCACCGCAGTCTCTGTCCCCAGTGCCCGGCCAGGGGGGATCCGTGGGGACCCTGTGGCTGTGGGGTGCCGGCCCCCTCCTCCTCATCCTCTTCACGTGTCTGGGCATCCTCGGTAGGGACAGGGGCACGGCGGGGACGGGGGGACCCCCGGGCACAGACACCCCCTACCCGATGTCCCCCGGGTGTCCCCAAACGCCACATCTGTGGCGTCCCCAGAGTGCAGGTCCCCAAGTGTTGTGTCACCCTGTCCCTGGGGCGGGGGTCCCTGCTGTCCTAGTGACCCCCTGGGGTGGGGTGTCCCAGGCGGGGTGTCCCCAGTGTCCCGGGGATCCCGGGATGCCACATTCCCCGTGTCCCCTGCGTGGTGAGGGGGGCTGCTGGTCCCCGGTGTCCCCAGGTCCGCGTCCCTGATTCGGGGGCGTTCCTCGGGGGGGGTCCCCGGATGGGGGTGTCCCTGGTGTCCCCCATCCAGGACTGCGCCGGACAAGGGCCCGCACGGGTCAGCCACCGCGGGGGGGGCGGAGAATCGGGGTCCCCCCGGAGCCCCCCAGCCCGGACCTGCCTGCGCTGCATTTCCTGCAGGTGCGGGACACCCGCGGGGCGAGGGGCAACCACGGGGAGGGCACCCATGGGGCGAGGGGCAGGCGGGGGGGGCGCCCAGGTAAGGAGGCGACGCTGGGAGGGGATGTGGGGACGCCCACGGCAAAGGGGGCATCAGTCCGGGGGTGGCACAAGGGCGCTGAGAGTGCCCGGGGAGCCCCAAAAGGTTCCCGGATATGAGGGTCCCTGCGTGGGGGGATGCCGGGGGCTGGGGACACTCGGTGCCAGCTGTGTCCCCTGTCCCCCCCCCGGTGTCCCCGCGGGGCAGGTGCTGCAGTCGGGCCGGTTCTCGGCGGTGTGGCGGGGGACGCTGCGCCAGCGGCCCGTGGCCATCAAGGCGTTCGCGGCCGGGGCTGGCCGGAGGTTCGCGGCCGAACGCGCCGTGCACGCGCTGCCGCTGATGGAGCACGAGAACGTGGCCAGGCTGCTGGACACCAGAGCGGCCGGACCCCGCGCCCGAGGGGGACTCCTGGTCCTGCAGCTCTACCCGGCCGTGGGTCACCTCGGGGGATGACAGGGGCGCACAGGGGTTTAGGGGGCTCGGGGATGTGCAAGGGGATGAGGAGGCTCGGGGGGAGGCGGTGGGACGGTCGGGGAGCACATGGGTGGGGATGGGGGGCTGGTGGGGGGAGATGCGTGGGAGATACTGGGGGGTGCCCCACGCCCCCACCCGTGTCCCTCGCGTGTCCCCAGGGCTCCCTGCGCCACTTTCTGGGGCAGCACGTGGGGACCTGGGCGGGCAGCGTGCGCCTGGCGCTGTCCCTGGCCCGCGGCTTGGCCTTCCTGCACCAGGAGCTGTGGCGTGACGGTGAGGGTGGCCCTGTCCCCGCTGTGCCCTGGGCTCCCCCAGCCCCGTCCCCCCCCGTGACCCCCGGTGCCCCCCAGGGCTGTACAAGCCCAGCGTGGTGCACCGGGACCTGAGCAGCCAGAATGTGCTGGTGCGGGAGGACGGGACCTGCGCCATCGGCGACTTCGGGCTGGCGCTGGCGCTGCCACCGCGCGCCCAGGACGGCACCGGCGCCCGGCACGCCGTGACCATCCGGAAGGTGACGGGGCGGGGTGGGACGGCGACAGCAGCGGCTCGGGAAGGGGACAGCCCAGGGTTGGGGATGGATCCGCAAATGTCGCTGGCGGCGAGGGCTGTGGGTGCCGCCTGAGCCCGTCC
Organism: Pseudopodoces humilis; assembly: GCF_049639895.1. NCBI lineage: Eukaryota > Metazoa > Chordata > Aves > Passeriformes > Paridae > Pseudopodoces > Pseudopodoces humilis. Next base: position 120,266 of record NC_142231.1, read on the forward strand.
CCGGCGCGGGGGGCCCGGTGGCCCCGCCGGCCCCGAGCTCAGGCCCCGTGGGGCGCAGGCGGGCACCCAGCGGTACCTGGCACCCGAGATCCTGGACGAGAGCCTGGACCTGCGGGCCTGGGGCCGGGCACTGCGCCAGGCCGACGTCTACGCGCTGTCCCTGCTGCTCTGGGAGATCCTGTCCCGCTGCCAGGCCCTGAGCCCCGGTGAGCTCCGCGGGTCCCCCCGCGCTGCCCGCGGCCCCCCGGCCCCGCTGACCCCCGGCCGCCCCGCAGGAGCCCCGGTGCCGCCGTTCCGGCTGGCGTACGAGGCCGAGCTGGGCTCCAGCCCCAGCGGGGCTCAGCTGCGGCGTTTGGCTGCGGACGAGAGGCGGCGGCCGCTCATCCCCCCCGCCTGGCACCGCGCCCCCCAGGTCAGCCCCCCGGGCCCCCGGGCCGGGGGGCCGCGGCTGCTGGGGGCGCCCGCGGGGGTCCCGGGGGGTGCAGGGGGTCCCGGGGGGTGCAGGGGGTCTCGGGGGTCCGCGCCTCGGTGCCCGGGGGTGTTTGGGGGGGGTCGCTGCCCAGGGGTCCCTTCCCCGCTGCCCGGCGATGACCCTGGGGGTACCGGGGGGGTGTCCCCGTTCGCGGGTGTCATCCCCGGGTGTTTCCCCCGCTGAGCCCGGGGAGGGGGGTCCCACAGCCCGGGGGGGCTCTGCCGGAGCTGCTGGAGGATTGCTGGGACCCGGACCCCGAGGCGCGGCTCTCGGCCGAGCGGGCTCTGCAGCGGCTCCAGCGCTTGGCCGCGGGGCCCGCACCGGCCCCGGAGGACCCCGGCCCGGGGGTCGCCCCCCGCCAGGTGCGTGCGGGGAAACTGAGGCACGGGGCGGGCAGGGAGCGGCCGAGGAACCTAGCGGGGACTTGCGGGGAAACTGAGGCACGGGGCGGGCGGGGAGGAACCGGGAACCGGGCGGGAGGGGCACGGTCCGGCCCCGCCCTCGCTTCCTGCCGGGAGGGGCCGCGGCCGGAGCGAAGGTGGGAACGGAGCCCCAGGATCCCAAAATCTCCACCCCAAAATCCCCACCCCAGAATCCCCCTGCGCACCCCCAAACCTTCGACTCCCCCATTGTTCCCCCGGGACAGTCCGGGGGGGACCCCCCAAAGCTTCCGTGACTCAGTTTCCTCTTCCCCACTGCCAAGGGTGGGGAGCTCGGGAGGTCCCGCTCACCCCCTGTGCCCCCCCAGGTCCTGGAGTCTCCCACCATGTGGAACCCTGGTGCAGGTACAGGGGGGCACCCCGGTCTGGGGGGGCTGCCTTGACCCCCCCCAGGGTCAGACCCCTCCCCTCAATCTCCTCATTTTCCCCCCTCAGGACAGCCGCCCCCCCCCAACCCCGTGTACCCCCCGAACCCCACGTACCCCCCCCAGGTCCCACCCCCCAACCCCGTGTACCCCCCCCCCGCGGCGCCCCCCAACCCGCTGGGGGGGCCTGGGCAGCCCCCGTACCCCGCCGGGCCTCCCCCGTGTCCCCCGGGGCCACCTCTGGCCCCCTCGGGCCCCCCTTTGGGCCCCCCCCTGCCGCAGCCCCCCCACCCGGGGGTGCTCCCCCACCCCGGGGCGCTCCCCTCGTGCCCCCCCGCGCTGGACAAGAAGGCGGCGAAGAAGATGAAGAAGAGGATGAAGAAGGCTCACAAGAGGCACAAGGTGGGGGGGGGACCCGGGGGGGGACACAGGGGGGTCACCCCCAGTCCCCCTCGGGGGCTCATGGCTCTGCTGTCCCCCCCCAGCGCTCTTCGTCGTCGTCCTCCTCCTCCTCCTCCAGCAGCTCCGACTGAGGCTCCTGGGTGTCCCCCAGGATCAGATGGGACCCCCCAGGATCAGATGGGACCCCCCAGGACCCCCGGGACCACCAGGACCGCTCGGGACCCCCCAGGACAACCAGGAGCCACCTGGGACCTCTTGGGACCCTTGTGACCACCCGGGACCCCCCAAGACCCCCAGGAGCACCCGGGGCCCCCCTCCCCTGGTGCCGGGGGGTCCCAGGGGGTGCCCCCGCTGTCCCCCAATAAAGCTCTAGGACACCCCCATGTGTGTCAGTGTCTCCTTCGCGCCGATGGGGGCTGAGCTTCGGGGGGACACAAACCCCCAGTGCTCCTCGGGAGGGGGAACTGCCCCCCGCCCCCCATTGCCCCCCATTGCCCCCCATTGCCCCCCATTGCCCCCCATTGCCCCCTTTTGCCCTCCAGTTGCCCCATAGCTCCCCACACACAATTAGTCACCTTTAATCGCTCCCCTTTACCCGCAGCTCCCCCCGTTTCTCCCCAGAGCTGCCCCAGTGTCCCCGTTGTTCCTCAGAGCCCCCCAACGCCCCCCAATTCCTGCCAGCGCCCCCCCAGCGCCCCCGCTCCCCTTCCGGACCTCCGCGCCGCTGGGGGGCGCCGTGCGGGGCGGCGGCCGCTCTGTCCCGCCCCGCGCGCGCGGTGCGTTTCCGGGTCGGGGCGGGTGTAAATCGGGCCGCGCCCGCCGCCCCCTCCCAGACCCGCGGCCGCCGCAGCCGGAGCAGCCGCGCCCGCGCCGCCGCCGCCGCCATCCCGCGCGCCCGCCCGCCGCGCTCCCTCCCCGCCTCCCCCCCCCTCCCTCCCGCCCTCCCTCCTCCCGCTCCGCCCGGAGCGCCCTTCGCCCAACGCCGTTACCGGCGCCGACACAGGTAGGCCCGACCCTCGCCCCCCCCCCCCCCCCCATCGCCCCCCCACCGCCGCCCCCCGGGCCTCCCCGCGGGCCCCCCCGCGCCCCCCCGGCCGCCATCCGGGTCCGATTCCCCCCCGGCCGGGCCCTCGCGCGGCCCCCCCGCCGCTCCCCCGCCGGCCGCGCCCTCACGGCGCCCGCGGCCTGCGCGGCCTGGGCGGCCTGTGCGGCCCGCGCGCCCCGCGCCGCCGCCGGCCGGAGGAACGGCCCCGGGGCCTCGGGGGCCGCCGCTGCCGCCTCCCGCCGCCCCCCCTCGCTGTCCCCCCCGCCGGAACCGGCCCGGGGGGGTTCGGGCCGCCGTGTGCGTCACACGGCGCCGCCGCCCCCCGCCCGGGCCGGGTGCGGGGGGGCCCCGAGGGGCGTGGGGAGATTTTTTTTTCTTTCTCTCTACTCCGTTTCCTTGGAGTTTAAATTTTAATTATTTTTTTCTTTTAGGTTTTTTTTTTGTTTGTTTGTGGATTTTTTTTTTTTAATTTTTTTTTTTTTTTTTTTTATTATTCCAGGAGTTTTTCTTTTCCCGCCCGGGCCCGGTTTTTCCGCCATCCCGCGCTGTTGTTTTTCCCCCGCCGGAGCGGGAAGGGGGAGCACGGACGGGTCCGCGCGGAGCCGCCGCCCCCTCGGTGGATCCGGGATCTTCCCCCCGGGCCTGCCCGGAGCGGAACGGTGATCCCCGGTCCCGCGGGCGCCCGGAGCCCCGGGCCGGTGCCCCCCGGCCCGGTCCGGGAGCCAGAGGCCCATTTCCCCCCCACGACCCCAGCTCCCCGCGGCCCCCCCACGACCCCAGCACTCGGCCGGCTCCCTTCGCCGGGCTCCGGGTCCCGTTCGGAGCCGCCGGCCCGGGATCCCCTTCACCCGCCATGGGGTCGGGTCCCATCCGGGGGCCCCATCGCGGCTCCGGGGGTCGCTCCGGGACGGCCGCCCCGGTCCCGCTCCCCCCGGCCGAGTTCGGAGCCGGGACCCCCGGCCCGGCTCCCCCCCCCTCCTCCCCCCCGCGCAGGGCTGAGCTGGCTCCGGAGCCGCGTCCCTGCCTCAGGGACGGGCTCGCCTCGGAGCCACGTCCCAACCCCGGCAGCCGCGTCCTCAGCTGTGGGACCGGGGTCCCCGGGCGGGCGCGGGGCCGAGCCGCAGCTCGGGGAAGTTTCCCTGCGGAAGAGCCTTCGCGGGAGCCCGGCCCGGGCCTGCCGCATCCCCGGCGGGTGGGCTCGGGGCCCGCTCTGCCCTCCCCCCCCCCCGATGCCGGGGCTCCGATCCCGGCTCTGCTCCCCGAACCGAGGGGATGTCGGGCTGAGCTCGTGGAGGCCGCGGCACAACCCTCCGGTGCCAGCGAGGCAGCGCAGCCGGGCCCTGCCCCGGCCGTGGTTAAACTTAGATGGGGCAGAAGCGGTGGCCGAAGTGGGTGTTTATTTACCGGATTCCCATGAAACGCTCGGCTGGGGCCGGCCGGGCTGTTTTGCAACCACTGCCCGACTCAGGTGGTTTGAAACCTGATCGTGCGCTCATGTGGCCTTATCTGGGTCTGAGGGAATCGCCTCGGAACCTGCTCCGAGAGGCCCCGCGCAGGCTCAGGGCTCGGGGAAGTGGATAGGGTTTATTTTCTCCGTAATCCCGGTTTCCCAGCGGGCCAAACCACCGGGACTGGGGCACCCGCTCCCATCGGGCAGCTGCAGGAAAACTTGGGCAGTGGAAAGTGTGGAGCTGACAGAGAGCAGCGGCTTCCCCAGACCTATAGGGACCACGATTAGTCCTCAGTGCCTTCTCGGGATCCTTGGTTGTGTCCGGCAGCCCTTCGTGTCCCCTGTGCTACTGGGGGTCACCCTAAAGCATTCAGTTGTCCCTCAGGGAAGCCCCTGCAAAGAACTGGGCTGGGAGGAGGTAGGGGCTGAGTGGGACCCCCGTAGCCCCAAGAGTTGCTGGATCCAGGTTGGGATGGGGCAGTTCAGCCCAGGAAATTCAGAGGAGGAGCCAGACCAGCCGTGGATCAGCCCAACACTTGCAAGGGGAGAAGCGGCACAGGGAGGCTGGAATCCTGCCTGGATGGGCCAGGGGGGATTGGCACAGCCCCTCAAGTCACTCACCCAGCCCCTCTCCCCCCAGCCGAGGCCCGAGCGCTGCCGCAGCCTGAGCCGACCCCGCACTGCCCACCATGGACACCGGAGTCATCGAAGGGGGTCTCAATGTCACACTCACCATCCGGCTACTCATGCACGGAAAGGTTCGTGTCCCCAGCCCGCCGTGCGGAGCCCTGGCCTGACACAGGGTGGGCTGCGTGTTTCCCTGGCCGTGGGATCTCCTGGCGCTGCCGTGGAGTTGGGAACGTGCTGCTGGTGCCCAGGCAGATCCTGGGGTGCAGCCAGCGAAGAAAATAATTATGGGGTGGCAGGGGAATGACCTGATGGGAGCCAAGGTGGGAGCAAGATCAGCACAACTGGGATAAACCTCAGTAATCTGAGGGGCAGGTCTCAAGTGCTCAGGAGCTTGATTTGACTGTGAAAACAGCTGAGTTTTTAGGCTTGGGGCTCCAGGAGTTTTTAAAATGCTGACTAATGGTGCTTTTGTTTCCATCCCAGGAGGTAGGAAGCATCATTGGGAAGGTAAGTGAGGAACAAACTCGCCTAGCCCTCCCTTTCCCCTTCTCCCCTCATCCCCCCCCACCCGTCCCTCCCCACAGCCGCGCTGACGCCTCTCTCCCTTCTCTCGTCCCTCACAGAAAGGGGAGTCCGTGAAGAAGATGCGTGAGGAGGTGAGCGCTGGGGCTGCGGGAGCAGGGGGATGGCGGCCCGGCCAGGGCTCCGCAGGCAGCGCGGCGGCGGCGCGGGGAATGCCGGGAGGTGTGGGCAGGCGCGGCAGGAAGCCGAGGAGGAGAAGATGGCTGCCCGTGCCGAGGGAGGGGAGGAGGAGGAGGAGGAGGGAGGGCTCTGTCCCCAGCGGCGGCAGCGGGGGATCCAGAGGAATCCCGAGGAGCTCCGGGCGGGCGGCCGGAGCACTGAGGTGGCGTTTGCCTCCCGCAGAGCGGAGCTCGCATCAACATCTCGGAAGGGAACTGCCCCGAGCGGATCATCACCCTCGCGGGACCCACCAACGCCATCTTCAAAGCTTTTGCGATGATCATTGACAAACTGGAAGAGGTGTGTCTGGGCCCCCTGCAGTCACTGCCCCCGTTTATCCCCTCTCTCCGGATGAGCTGACCCCGGCACGAGCCCCAGGGCTGTTGTTCTGCACGGGCAGCTGGCGTTTCCCCGCCTGGCCCCCGATCTTTGTCCAGCCCTGTGCTGGGGCAAGGTCCAGGCAGTGCTGGAGCCAGAGCCCCACAGGGATTTCCTGCCCACAGCGTGAGACCGAGCAGGGCTTGGAATTGTCCCAGCTCTGCTCATGCTGGTGCCACTTGCCCCCAGGACTGAGCTCTATGCCCGGCCCTGCCAAGGAGGAGCAGGCACTGCAGCTGTGTGGGGCTGGAGGAGCTGCATTGCATCCCTGGTCCTGTTAAATCGGTGACTTCCAGGGGGGCTTTTACTGCTGGATAACCTGGATCTTGCAGGTGATAGGGCCTGCTCAGGACTGTGATGTCAAGATTTCCATCCTGCTCCAGGTTGGAGGGAGCAGGAGCTGGGAGAGCTCCTTGCCTGGAGTGGGGCAGAGCTCTGTGGCCCTCACCTTGCTTGTGGGGGTACAAATTCAGTTGCCCTTTGGATTTGGGACACTACCCAGGGAGAAGCAGCCCTGTGCTGGCAGCTCTGTCCCCAAACCCCCCTGCCCTCACCGCAGCCTTAAAAGCTGCAGAGCTTGGAGCTGTTTGTGCCGAATGCAGGGAGCCAGAGTCCTCCAAGGGCTGCACGGCTCTGCAGCGCTTCTGGGCACCGGCCTTGGAGCTGAAGCTTTGCTTTTAGTAGGTCAGTTGAGCCCTGGCCTTGTGCCTCCCCTCCCCCTGCCAGCACATGACCGTTGTAATCGGCGCCGGGATTGTTTTTCCCGGAGCTGCTGCCTTGATCCCTGGTGCAGCGGGAGGCTCCGTGCTGACCCTGGAGCCGTGGAGCCCCTGAGCCCCCCCTGTCCCCCTCCAGCACCGGCTCCTGCTTGGCTGAGGTGGGACCCAGCCTGGAGCAGTGCCTCAACCCATTTCCTTTGAGACAGCAGTTTGGCCTCTGCTTCCCCAAAATACATCTGTTTTTTCTGGGCTGCCGAGGAAGTCCTGGGAAGTGGGACTGGGAAAGCCCCGAGGTCACCTTGGCCTGGGCTGCTGGTGCCAGCGTCACCTCCCTGTCCCTGTGCCAGGCACGTCCCCAGCGCGTGCCATTCTTCAGGGCTGAGCCCTCAACACCTCCTCTTCCTCGCAGGACATCAGCAGCTCCATGACCAACAGCACAGCTGCCAGCCGGCCTCCGGTCACCCTCCGGCTTGTGGTCCCTGCCAGCCAGTGCGGGTCCCTCATTGGCAAAGGAGGCTGCAAGATCAAGGAGATCCGAGAGGTGTGTGGTGCCCGCCTCGGGGGGGGGGATCAGCTGTCCCCAAGGGCAAATCCCTGCGTTGTCCCCACCCCAGGGATGTGGCATCACTGGGATTTTTTGGAGCTCCTTGTATTTTTAGTGCTTGGCAAGCTGGGACTCGAGGCAGACCCTTCTCTGCCCGGGGTTTCCCTCACAGCTGGATGGATGCCTGGGTTCTAACCCCACCATTCCCATGGCACCTGACTGCCTCCTCCCCAGCCTTCTCCCAGATTTTGGAGAGGGAGATCTGATCCAGGCCAGCACTGCTTTGGCCATCCCGTTCAGCACTGGGTGCTGTTGGATTAACCCTGCTGGTGTGAGGACTGGCTTGGGTTACAGGGACAGGCTGAGGCCAGGTCTCCTCTGCCACCTCAGGCCCCCGGTGACCGAATTGTATCCAGCTGGGATTAAAGGACTTTATTTTGGGGGACAGGAGGAGCCGGGGGGGCAGTTCTGGCTATGTATAACCACGCGCGGGGTTCGTCGCTGAGGTCTCGGCCCTGCCCGGGGTCTGACGGGCTATTTTTAACCCTGGACTTGGCAGAGCACGGGGGCACAGGTCCAGGTGGCAGGAGACATGCTGCCCAACTCGACTGAGCGAGCCATCACCATTGCTGGGATCCCACAGTCCATCATCGAGTGCGTCAAACAGATCTGCGTCGTCATGCTTGAGGTAGGGCCCCTCCTCGGGCCCGTCCCTGGGAGGCTGCTGCTGCTGCTGCGGGGGGATCCCGCTGCCCTTGGAGGGGTGGAAATGCTGAGGGGGGAGAAGAAAAGAGCTGCTGGGGGATAAAGGGATAGCTGGGGATTTACAGCCTCATCCAGGTGAGGCTTGGAGCTGCTTAGAACCGGGGTTGAACGGGGCCTCAAGGGCAGCTCGTGGTGTCGCCCACGGCCCTGCCGTGCTCCCAGGTGCCCTCCCTCGGCCCTGAGCCCAGGATGGGAAGTGGCAGCGCCCCGGGTCCCCAGGGGCCAGCCGGGGGGGGAGGGGGCTGGCACAGCCGTGCTCAGTGTCTGACCTGGCCTCTCTGCTGTCACCCAGTCTCCCCCGAAGGGTGTCACCATCCCGTACCGACCCAAGCCATCCAGCTCTCCCGTCATCTTTGCAGGCGGCCAGGTAAGGCCTCTCCTGGGCTCCTGGGGTGCGGGGTGGGGAGGGGCGGGGGTCGTACGGAGCTGCTCCGCGTGCCCGTCACCCGTGCTGTGCCCTCGGTCCCCCAGAGCCAGCTCCAGCCGTCCCTGCTCAGGGATGGCAGCAGGGAAAAGGGCCGATTTGGGAGGAGAGGGTGCTGGAAAACACTCCTGGAATTAACCAGCCAAAAAAACATTTGCCAGCCTGGTGGCGGCAGTAGGGGTTTGAATTGGGCCGAGCTGCCTAACCCGGGCTCTGCCCTTTGCCTCGGGCTGGCTCCAAGGACTCGCTGTGACCTCCTGTGGGTGACTGGCCCCGAGGTTGAGGGATCTCCGCTCTCTGCTGCTGGTTCTTGGGGTGCAGAGGCTCAGCCTGTGCCGTGGGTAGGGTTGGGGTGTGCAGAGGTTTTGTCTCGCAGGAGGGGAGGGTGTCAGATAGGAGTAGCATCAGGGGACAGGGCTTTAGGCCCTCTTGCGCTGAGCTGGGGAGTGGCCCGAGCCCTGCCCTGGGCCACCTTGCAGGGGACTGGACAGGTGTCCCTTGGGATCCTGGACCGCCCGGAACCCCAGGGCCGGCGGGAGGTGGGGCCCAGGTGCGGGTCAGCTGCTCCCACCCTGCGGCCCCCAGGGCTGCCCCAGCGCTCGGAGAAACCACAGTGACAACGCATCCGCTGCCTTCCTGCTGCCAGGGAGAGCCCTCGGGGTGGGCAGGGCCTGGCTTTGTCAGTGGGGGCCTCAGTAGGCAGGGAAGGGGGTCAGGGAAGGGGTGTAGCTGCCGCCGGCCTCCCCGAGAGCCAGGCCTGACTCCGCTCTCCCCTTTCCCAACCCTGCCACGCTTGTCTTGGGGACGGACCTGCCGCCGTCCCCTTCCTCCCCACCCGTGCCCCTCTCCCTGCCTCTTCCTCCCCACCTGAACCCGGTCAGCCCCGTCCTCCCGCCTCCCCAGCAGCTTCTCCCGCCGCTCTGCACCCCGGGGGAAGCCCCCGCGCCCCTGGCCAGCGGCGGGGCCGCAGCGTGCGGACCCCCGGGGCGGGAGCCGGCCGCCTTCCCCGTTAGAGCAGTGAGGAGCAGGCTTCCCACAGCCACGCATCTCTTCCCTCCCCTTGCCCCTCGTCTCCCCCTTCCTTCTTTCCGCCCCCGTCCCCAGCCCAGGCCCGCAGCAGCCGCCCGGGCCCCGCTCCCGGTGGGCCTTGCGCTCTCTGTCTTCGCAGCTCAGAGTCGTGCGTAGAGCAGGGCGAGCCCTCGATCAGCACTGAGCTAATGTGGATGTTGAGTTTGGTGTTAGCGAAAGGTTTCGGATTGACAGCCCTGGAGACTGAAGTCCTCTAATTTATCCACAGGACAGGTACAGCAGCGGCAGTGCGAGCTACCCCCACACCGCCCCATCCATGTGCCTCAACTCTGACTTGGAGGGACCACCTCAGGAGGTGAGAGGGGAGTTCAGTCTCCACGGCCCGTTCAATCCTTGGCCTCTCTGAGACTGCCAACAAGGGTGGCACCCCTGTCCCCGTCCCCCAAAACCGACAACGGTGGCTTTTTGTGCTGTGGACTCCTGTCCACTGGGAACTGGACTCTGAGCCCACCAACCTCTCCTCACGCAGGCCACCCGGCAGCCACTGCATGGCAACGAACTTGGGCCAATTCCAGCCTGGGCTGCAGTTCTTCCGGTGACCTGGAAGTGAGGCTGTGTACCCCCCTCTCCCCTTCCTCTCCCACCCGCCCCCACCTGCCCGGCCCCCCCAGACCTCCCCAAACCTTAGCCAGCCAGGCCCCAGCCAGTGCCTCGCCCTTTCTGGGTAGCTTCAGGAGGAATCTGAAGTCTGTGGCTGTCCCCTGTAACCTCGGGGACACGGAGTTGTGGCAGGTCAGGCCCTCGCCTCGTTCCCCTCCGAGCACTGGGCCGTGTCGAGCAGTGGTAGCCAGCGCCAGCACTGACCTGTAGCTTGCCCGGCGACGTTGTCCTAGGGTGTGGAGTGACGAGAGGACTCGGAACGGGGCAAACTTTTTTTTTGGGGGTGGGAGGGGAGGTGGGGGAGCTGCCGGGCCGGGGCAGAGAGGGGCCAGGAGCAGCAGCAGGGCCGGCGGGGGCGTTGGAGCCTCCCTGCCTGCGCGGGGGCGCAGGGATAGCAGCATTGTCGGACTCACCACACCATAACATCTTCATCAAGATCCCAGCCGTTCTCTTGTTGGTTTTTCGTTTTTGGTTTTCTTTTTTCTCTTTTTTTTTTTTTTTTTTTTTCCTTATTTTTTTGTCTGCCACCTTTTTTTTGGGGGGGGGATGGCACGGATTCTGCCCACCCCCTCCCCGTTCCCGCCACGTCAGGCCAATTCGAGTAACCGCCAGCCTAGAAACTGCTTGTGACAGCATTTATCCGTCCCCGCCTCTCCTGCCCCACTTCCCTCGCCCCGGAGAACTCTCCACCTTGGCTCTCTGACTTCCTGGCTAGTTGAAATCTGTCTGTCCCTGGGTGGCTGTCCGATGGTTGTTAATAGGACTGTTTTCCTCCTTTTGTAGGCCTATACCATTCAAGGACAGTATGCCATTCCACAGCCAGATGTAAGTTTTTATTTACAACTTCTTGTCTTGAAATCCACCCTTTTCCTCCCCCACCTTCCAAAAATTTTCTCCATGCTTTCTCCACTCGAGTTGGCTCAGCTTGGGGCTGAATACTCGATCTGATCTGAGCTCCCCAGCACCTCCCCTCCCCACAAAAAAACCTCGCCCCCCCCCTCAGCTGGCCCTCCTGCAGCCAGCTTCAGCCGGCCTCAGATCTCTCCTTGGATCCTCCCCCACCTCCTGACACTTCCCTCCTCCTTGTTACATTTTTTTTTCCAAACCCACCTCTCCCTGGCTTGGCATTTCACACCAGCTCTGGCTTTTCCTTTGCCCCCCCCGCCCCCCTCAATTTGGCACGAGACCCCCCCAGCCAGCACACGGTGGCTGTGTCACAGTGGCTCTCCCGGGGCAGGGGACAGCTGGCCCAGCGAGCGGGCACAGGTGGCAGTCGGGGAGGGGGTTGGACCCGGCCCAGCCCGGCGGGAGCGGAGGGACCATCCCGGCAGCGACCGGCGCTGTCGGACACCTCCATCCTCTGGCACCCATCCTCATCCCGTAGGGGCTGATCTCTGCTCCTGGCACCCGTAGGGCAGCGAGGGGGTCTGACGGGGCTCTGAGGAAGCCGGGCTGGCACCACAGAGCCGAGCGTGCTCCGTGCCCGGTCCCCGTGCTCCCCGTGGTGCCACCGGCACCTGCTCCCTCCTCCCACTCCTCTCTGCTTCCGTTCCTGCGCTCCTCCAGCCCTCGCTGCACCGGGGGGGTGGGCAGAGCCCCCCGCCCGCCGTGGCCGGGGCAGCGCGGAGGGGCCGGGGCGGGCGGCGGGGCCGTGTCCGTGCGGGTGCGCGCGGCGAGTCCTGGCCCCCGGCCTCGGGAAATGGCTAACGCCAGCCTCTCTCTCTCTCTCTCTCCCTCTCCCCCTCTCCCTTCTCTCTCCTCTAGCTGACCAAGCTGCACCAATTGGCAATGCAACAGTCACACTTTCCAATGTCTCATGGCAACACTGGATTCAGTGGTATGGAAACTCCTTCTCTCCGTGTGCGTTCGCGCGCGGCCCGGGCCGCTCCCGGCTCCGGCGTTGGGGCCGTGCTCACAAAAACCTAAACCCAAACATTGCCCCGGGCTGGCCAGGTAACCTCTGCTGTTGGGACGTGTCTGGGGCCGCAGGGGCACGGCCTCCACCCATCCCCGCTGCTGCCCTCCCTCCCTCGTGTCCTCGCAGCTCTGCCAGCGCACTGGGGACCCCCGGCCTGCAGCACCGCTCTCTCCCCTCCGGCTACTCCAGGCCTAACGCCGGCGACTGCCGAGTTGTACCAAATTTGCTGCACATTTGCTAAGATGGCTAAAAAGAACCAAACCACATTAAAAAAAAAAAAAAAGAAAAAAGAGAAAAAAAAAAAATTACCCATTTGTGGCTCTAAACTTGAGACAGCCAAACTCATTGTGACTTGTATCTTAACAGGCATTGACTCCAGCTCTCCAGAGGTGAAAGGCTATTGGGGTAATGATCCAAACACACGATCTGTAGTTACTCTGTTGTGTATTGATGCTGCCTGGACTGGGGGGGAAAGGGGGTTGAAGGGAGCCCCAGAAGGGCCGGAGGTGCAGCCTGGCTCGGCTGGCTGGGCCCTGGAGCGCAGCTGGACAGTGAAGAGCAGCAGGACTGGGTGGAGGCTCGGCTGTCCCAGCGAGCTGTGGGCCCCGAGCTTTAATCCCCCCACCCAAAAAACACAGAGAGGGGAGCAGCCCCTGGCCAAGGAGGTGCTGGAGCTGTCAGGAGCTGCGGGGACAGCGCCGGGTGTCACCTGTTGTGTCCCCCTAGAACTGCCCCGGCGCGAGGCCTCGAGGCCGCTGCCGCTCCCTCTTGCAGGGAGTGAGCTGGGGAACGGGGAAAAGTGGAAAAACGTCTGCAAAACGCCCGAGTCAACACGAGCTCAGCCCTGTGTGGGGTGTGAGCAGCCTCCCAGTGCCCGCCGGCGTAGCACGGCCCTGCGGGGTCAGGGAGGAGGAGGAGGAGGAGGAGGAGGGGTACTGTGGCCATTGAAAGCCGGACCCGGAGTGGGAGTGGAGCCGAGTGCCCGGCTGGAGCCCCCCAGTGCCAGCCCCCTGCTCCGGGATTGTCCCACCTTGATGGAGAATCCACACGGGGAGGGGAGAGCTCCAGGGGTGAGCGAGGAGAGGGGAAGCAGGGAGGCAGGGCTGGGGAGCAGCGGGGTTCGGAGTCACCGCCCAGGCTGCTGCGCCCTCCCCGCCCGCTCGGAGCCCTCCCAGGCAGCCTGAACCTGGCAGCACTTGGGGTGCTGCACCCCCCGGCTGCCCCCACCCTCACCTGGGCCCCCTCTCTCTGTCTCCGAGCAGGTTTGGATGCCTCTGCCCAAACCACCTCCCATGAACTCACCATTCCAAACGATGTGAGTATCCCGGGGGGCTTGGAGGAATGGGGGGTGGCTGCCCCTCGGCTCTGAGGGTCCACAGGGGCAAAAGAAGCCTTTTCTCAATCCCTTAAGCCCCCCTTTTCCAGCTCCTTACCACTCCACTCCCAGGAGTTCCATAATCATGGAACTGTTAAGGTTGGAAAAGGCCTTCAAGGCCACCAAGTCCAACTGTCCCCCCACCACGGAGCTGTGTCCCCAAGGGCCACATCTGCACCAGTTGGGACGCCTCCAAGGACGGTGTCCTCCCCTGTGGGACAGCCCTTTCCCTGAAGGAGTTTCCCGGTGTCCCCCCGAGAGGTGCTGGGGCAGGGGTGACGCCGAGCTAACCCCGTTTCCCTCCCCAGCTGATTGGCTGCATCATCGGGCGTCAGGGCGCCAAGATCAACGAGATCCGCCAGATGTCCGGGGCTCAGATCAAGATTGCCAACCCCGTGGAGGGCTCCACTGACCGGCAGGTGACCATAACTGGATCTGCAGCGAGCATCAGCCTGGCCCAGTATCTAATTAATGTCAGGTGAGTCCCTGCTGGCGGCGCGGGCTGCCCTCCCTTGGGGTGCTCTCCCTCGCCGCGCCCCGCATGAGGGAAGGGGTTTCCTGTCTCCCGCGTCCCCTTCCCGTGCCTGCTGTCCCCCGTCCCTGCTGCCACCACCTCCAGGGATGCTGCAGGGTGAGGATGGGGCTGGGGGGAGCCTGCGGAACCTCGCGGTGGCTCTGCTGTGCCCCCGAGGGGTGACAGGAGGGGCTGCCCAGCCCTGTCCCGGGGATCCCGAGTGTCCCGGTGGGACGCTGCCGTCCCAGAGAGCTGCAGGTGCTGCTGGCAGCGCCCGGCTCTGCGCTGGGGCCGTGGGGGCCTGGCCCCCGATGGTGTCCCTGTGTCCCCTGCTCCCTGCCTGGAGCTGGGAGCGGCATCCCCCGGCCGAGAGGGGCTGGGGTCCCTGGGCTGTGTCCCTGCTCCTGCAGAGCAGCAGCTGCTCCTGGTTTTCTCTGGATTTGGCTCCTTCCTGGTGCACGGGGGAACCTTGGGGCCGAGCCGGGCTCCTCTGGGGGTTGTGGGGGTCCCTTGTGCAGCCGGGCCAGGCCTGGCAGCACCATCCCTTCCCTCCCTCCCTCCCTGCCCTCCCTCCCTGCGCCCTCCCTCCCTCCTCCTCCTCCCCCAGCTCCTGCGCAGTTTTCGCTGTTTGTCCTGTGCTTTTTTTTCGCATTTTGTGCTGTTCCTTCCCTCCCACCCACACCCGTGTTTTTTTTCTTTTTTTTCTTTTTTTCTTTTTTTTTTTTCTTTTTTTGTTGTTGTTTTCCTTTTCTCCTCTGTTACAGTTTAGAAAGCGCTAAACCCTCCTCCCAGGCAGCCTCCGTCACGATCCCTGACCACCTCAGCATCAACCTCTCTCAACCCTCCACCCCTTCTTCTTCTTCCTCCTCCACCACCACCCCCTCGCTCGCCACCGCGGGGGCCTCCGACGCACCCTCCAGCCTCCCCAACCCTCTTCCGACCGCCCCTTGTGTCTCCAGTCTGCTTGGCATGAAACCTGTCCCTCTCCTGGCGCTAAATGTCGTGTCTGCGGCCAAAGGCGCCGCGGCGCCCGCCGTGCCCTGTGTCACTAACAAACTCAAAGCGGAGAAGCAGAGGTTCTCCCCGTACTGAGGCTGCTCCAGGGGGTGGCAGCACCGGGACCCCGGAGAGGAGACTTGGAACAGCAATTTTTTTTCTCTATTATTTTCCTCCTTTTTTTTTTTTTTTTTTATTATTATTTTTGGTTTTTTAAATTTTCCTTTTTACTGAGCTCACGTTGCCCTTGCAGCAGCAGAGCTTTTCTTGCCGGCCGAGAGACTGTGTCCCTGTGTCCTGTGATCGATCGGTCACAATTCCTTCTCTGCCTGCCTGTAGTTGTTGCTTGTAACTTTTTTTTTTTTTTCCATTTCTCCTCCTTTTCCCTTTTTTTTTAATTTTTTTTTTTGAGTAGTGTGGGTGCAGTTGCGGGGTTTGGGGCGGGATAGGGGGTGGAGGGAGGGAAGGGACTCTGTGACTTTTTTTCGGGGAGGGGGAACTGCATCCCCGGTGCCCCGGGGGCCTCTCCTGTCCTCTCTAACTGTCTGTACCTGTAATAAAGTTGCCACGGTGAGAATCTGCTCTGGTAGATGTGTGCCGCAGCGGGCCCGGCCCGGGGGTCCCCCCTGCCTCAGCCCCCCCACCCGCACCCCCCTCTGCCCAGCCCGGGGGGGGTGGGCTGTCCCGGGGGTCCCTGCTGGCTCAGGGGCCCTCTGCGGTGTCCGTGCGTCCCCTGCACCCCGGGGTCCCCGCTGGAGCTGCCCCCTCCTCCCCGCCCCGCCCGGGGGTCCCCCCCAGTGCCTGGGGCAGAGCCCCCCGCGCTCGGCCCGGCCCAGGGCCCCCCGTCCCTTCCCCGGCCGCTCCTGCAGCCCCCGCGGGCGCCCCCGGCGCCGCCGTTCCTGCCCCGCAGCGAGGGCCGCGCTCCCGGGGCCGCCGTTCCTGCCGGGGCTCCCTCTGACGCCCTTTTCTCGTTGCAGGCTCTCCTCGGAGACCGGGGGCATGGGCAGCAGTTAGGGGGGCCCCGGACCCCCCCGCCTCGCCATCCATCTGCGGCCCCTTAGCACCGACCCAGGTTTTAAACTAGTTTGTACATTTTCGGTTCCTCCAGCCTCGCGCCACTCACCGGGTTCAGTTTGTTTCGAATTTTTTTGGTTTTTTTTGTTTTTTTTGTTTTTGTTCTGTTTTTCGGGGTTATATTTTTTTTCCTCTCAAATTAAAAGCATTTTAATTCCTTCGTTCAGCTCTTAAAATTGCTGAACCCCAAATCTTAGTTTTATAAAGCTTCTCTCTCCTCTCCCCGCCCTCCCGGCACCTTCTCCCCTGTCCCCGTTTTTTCGGCTCATGAAGTTTCTGTTTTTGTCATGAGTTGTAAGAGTGGAAGAAAAATGAAAAAAAAGCAAAAAAAAAACAAAAAAAAAAAACATTTCAGTTTAGTTCTGTAACGTCAGGAAATTTTTCAAAAAAAAACTGAATAAAAAGATGGACTGGAGCTTTTCCTTGTGAATAGAACCTGCAGGATATTTTGGTTAATGGATCTGCCTGTCTCAGTCTTTATTTGAACCCCCCCTGGCTCTTCCCAGTGCTCCCAGTATGTTCCAGTTCAGTTCTGGAGAGGAATGAACCACCCCACCCCAGCTGGTGTTTGGGACCCTTCCAGAGGGTGGAGAACCAACCCAGTGCTCCCAGTATGGCCCAGTTGAAGTCCCCCCTGGAATGGCATGAACCAGTCCTGGGGGAGGGAACTTTGACCCTCCCCAGGCTCAAAGAATTGAATTTTTGGGAGATCTTTCCCATTTTTCTTCAAACTGGTTTTAAACGGTAACCTGCTGTTGGTTCTGTTCCCTCTCTGCCCTCCCCCCTAAATCCCCTGGGCCCCCCAGGAGTGACAAAAGCCCCTCCCAGTCCCGGGCTGGTGCCCCCAGCCCCTCCCGGTGCCACAGGGAGGGCTCAGCCCCTTTAACTCCCCCCGTTACCCCCGGGCTGGCTTTGGGGGGCAGCTCCCTCCCGCCCCGGGAGCGCTTCCAGCAGGACCCGCACGTGGAAGGGGGGCCAGGAACGCCCCCTCCCTCCCCGTCCTTCACCCCAGAGCCCCCCAAGGCAGCAGCAGCAGTAGAGAGCCATAGATATTTATATAAATATTTGGGGCTGTACAAGTGAGGGAGTGCAGGGTGGGGGTGTGGGGGGCACGCAGGTCACAGGCCCGGGGGGGCTGTGGGCCGGGGGGGCCCCTCGCCGCTGCCTGAGTGGTCCAGCTCCGCGCTGTCACAGTCCGAGTCCTCGGAGACCTGGGGGACAGACGGGGCTGGGACGTCGCCCCCTTCCCCATGGGGACCACCCTGGGGGAGCCAACCCCACCCGGGGGGCTCGGGGGACCCCCCCCGCCCCACGGTGACCATTCCTGGGGAGCCCAGGCGACCCTCCCCACCCCACGGTGACCGGGCCCGGGGGCGCCCCTGGGTGGGGGCATCACCTTGGTGGGGCTGAGCCCCCCGTGCCGGCGGCCGGGCCCCTCGGGGGGGGCCGCATCCAGCGGGATCTCGGAGCCCTGGGACAGCAGGTCCTCGGAGCGGTCGTCGGGCCGCTCGTCCGTGTTGGTGCTGCCCACGTCGGGGGTGGCACTGTGCGACGGCTCGCTCGTGTGGCCCTCGTCACCGTCCCCGTCTGAGAAGTTCTCCGAGCTGAAGGTCGACAGCGACTGGCGCTTGCTCATCCCCGGGGGCCACCTGGGGAGGGGGCGAGGGGGGCGCGGGGTGAGGACACGGGGGTCCGAGCAGCCCCGGACCCCTCGTGGGTGTCCCCAGGCACCCGCGGGGGGGGCAGCACCCACCTCTGCCGCAGCGGCAGCTCCACCTCGCTGTCCACTTCGCCCTCCTCCTCCTCCGACGAGACCCCCCGTTTCTGGGGGCACAGGGAGGGGTCTTGGGGTCCTCCTGATGCCCCTCGGGAAGGACCCTCGGTCCTGACCCGCTCCCCCCCGACCCAGCAAAGGACCCGGGAGTCTCCCGGAGGGAATCCACCCCCCTTCCACTTCGGGGACGGTCCTGGGGTCTCCCCGCTCGTCCTCGCCCCCACAAAGGGACGCGGGGGTCCGGGGGTCTCACCTGGCCGCGGGTGACGGCCGCCCGGTACAGCAGAGCCGCGGGGGTGAGGTGCTGCCCGGGCCCCCCTTTCCCCGCCCGGCCGGCGCCGCTCTCCCGTTCCGGCTCCCCGGGAGTGGGGGGCTGCGGCGGGGGGGACCCTTGGGAGCCCGTGGCCCCCTCGGGCCCCACATCAGGTGCCGTGGCCGGGGGGGCCCCTGCGGCCTCCAGGGTGCCCCCGAGGATGTCGGGGCTGGCGGCGGTGGCGGGGGGACCCCGGGGGGTGCCGGCCTCGGGTCCCGGCTCCCCGCAGCCCCCCCGGGGCCCCGCTTTGCGGTGGCGGCCCTTGGTCCGGCGGCTGCGCCCGGGGGACGGGGGGCCCTTGGGACACCCCGGCAGGGCCACCTGCGCCATGGCCGCGTCCAGCTTGGGCAGCAGCACCTCCGGCTTCAGGATGTCGGGGCTGGACACAGGGAGGGACACAGGGAAGGGCTGTGGGTGGGGATCCGGGACCCCTGGGATATCCACAGCCCCAAAGAACCCCCCTCCCTCCGAGGAACACCGGCGCCCGCAGCCCCAGAAGTCCCCCAAAGGACCCCAGGCCCCACTCCGAGGTCCCCAAGCACACCCGGAGCATCTCCCCCCTCTCCAAATAGCCCAGACACCCCCACCCCAAAGAACGCAGTCCTCCCAGTCCCCTAAACGACCCCAGGTCCCCAGACCGCCATTTCCCCCCCATCTCCCCCCACCGCAAACGCCCCAAGGTGCCCCCCCGGGGCCCCCAGCCCCCGCTCACCGCTTGCCGTGGGGCGAGAGCTTCTGCGGGACGTTGCGTTTCTTGATGAGGGTCTCGACGGCGTTGCCGTGCAGGAGCCCCCGCGGCACCCGCGGCTTGAAGAGCCCGGGGTAGCGCTTCTCCAGCGCCTGCTCCCGCCTGCCACGGGCCACGCGTGGGCACCCGCGCCCCCGGCCCGGGCAAGCGGGGCCTGGGCAGCGGCCACGGCGGCGGGGAGTGGCCACGGGGTAAGGGGAAAGCACGGGGTGGACAAAGGGACTGGCCTTGGGGTGCGCGCCGGGGGCGCTGGGGGTGCTGTTTAGGGGCGGTATTTGGGTGTCATTTGGGGGGTGCTGCCCACCCACCTGAGCAGCTCCTTCTCCTTGAGCTCCAGCTGCAGCATGAGAGCGCTGAGCTCCATGTAGAGGTTGTTGGCGCGCTCCAGTTTCCGCTCGTAGTGCTCCCGGATGTCCAGCGCGTGCCTGGGGACACGCGCGGCGTCACCACGCGGGGCCCGGGCACCGGGACAGGGTGGCCCCGCAGCAGGGACAGTGACCCGCGGCCCTCCCTGCGCCCCCCGTCCCCCCGCAGAGCCCCCAGCACGGCCCCACCGCAGCTCCTCTCGCCGGCGGTTGATCAGCTCTTCCTCCAGCCGGTGCAGACACGTCCCCTCCGATTTGATCTTCTCGAAGTGCAGCTTCACCTCCTCTCGCCACTCGGCCTGCGGCACAGGGACAGCGCTGTCACTGCCCCGGGCTCCGGCCGAGCTGCCCACTGCAGCCGTGGGTGCTGGGGCCCCGTGGGGCTGGAAGATCGGGCTCTGGGGTGCTGGGACCCGGTACCTGGGATTTGAAGTAGGTTTCCTGCGGGGTGGAGAGGACATCGGCCGAGGCGATGTCGAGGTGCAGCAGGATCTGGCGGAAGGACGGCCGGTTCCGGGGTTTGCTGTTCCTGGGGGATGGACACGGCCCTGAGGATGGGCTGGGAGAGTCCTGGAGGTGCTGGGGGGGTCTGGGAGTTCTCAGGAGGGTTCTGGGGGGTCCAGAATGTTCTGGGGACCAGGGACAGAGTGCACAGGACCCGGGGGGGGGGCAGCGCTACAACCAGGAGTCCCCCCGGCCCTGCACGGGGCAGGTTCTTCGTGCTGGCCCCACGGCCCTGCCTGTGGTGGGGTCCCCCATGGCACGGGTGCCCACAGAGCGTCCCCAGGGTGTCCCCACGTGTCCCCTGGGCACTCACCAGCACTGGCGCAGCAGCACCTTGAAGCCATCAGGGCAGCTGGAGGGGACGGGCAGGTGGAGGCTGTTGCTGCCCACGCCCCAGATTATGGCCGACGAGTCCACGTCCTTGTAGGGGATCTCGCCTGTCAGCAGCTCCCACAGCACCACCCCGAAGGACCTGTGGGCACCCGCAGCCCCCGTCACCCACAGTGGCCTCCTGCTGCCCCACGTCCCCTGGCCCTGCAATGTCGCTCCCAGTGTCCCCAGTGTCCCGATCTCTGGTGTCCCCCCGTGTCCTTGGTGTCTCCACAACGCCTCCCGTCCCCACTGCCCGCCACTGCTGTGTCCCCAGTGCCACCGGAGCTGCCCAGTGTCCCCGATGGCCGTGCAGCCTCACCAGATGTCCACCTTCTCGGAGACGGGCTCGTTGCGGATGACCTCGGGGGCCATCCAGGCCACGGTGCCGGCGAACGACATCTTGGTGCTCTTGTCGATGAGTTCCTTGGAGGTGCCGAAGTCCGAGATCTTCACCACGTCATCGTAGGTGATGAGCATGCTGGGGACACGCGCTCAGCGCCACGCCAATGCCACGGCCCCGCCGTGCCCGCGCACCCACCCCGTGCTCATCCCCGCGCCCGGGGGCACCCAGGGGTGCTCTGAGCCCCGTCCCCGGCTCACTTGGGCGACTTGAGGTCCCGGTGGATGATCTTGTGCAGGTGAAGGTAGTTCATGCCGCCGGCGATGCCCATGGACCAGTCGACCAGCAGGGAGGGGGTGACCTTGCGGCCGGCGCGCAGCACCTCGTAGAGCTGCCCCTGGGCGCAGAACTCCATGATGATGCAGTAACAGGGGGCCTGGGTGCACACGCCCCTGCGGGCACAGCGACACCTCAGCGCCCACCGCGGGCCCCCGGGGCCACCGCTCGATCCAGGACACCCCACCAGGCTGCCCTGAGCGTCCGTGCCCGGATCCTCGCCGTGTCCTGCCCGCCTTGGTCCACGCCATGCTGCCGGTCCCCGTGCCCGTGGTGTGTCCATGACCTCTGTGGCCGTGCCCGTGCCATGTCCATGCCATGTCCATTCCATGCCATTCCATGCCCATGCTATGTCCATGCTGCATCCGTGCTATGTCCATTCCATGCCATTCCATGCCAAGCTGTGCCCATGCCATGCCCACGCCACGTCCATGTTCCAGCACGCTCCATGCCCCGTGCCACGCCTGTGCCCCATTCCTGCAGTGTCCCCATGCCCACGGTGTCCCCCCGCTCACTTGAAGGTGATGATGTTGGGGTGCTTGAGCTTGCGCAGGTGTTTGATGTCGGTCTCCTTGAGGTCCCGCACCTTCTTCACGGCCACCTCCTCGCCGTGGAAGCGGCCCAGGAACACGGCGCCCTGCGCCCCGCTGCCCACCCACTGCAGGTCCAGGATCTCCTCGAACGGCACCTCCCAGGGGTCTGTGGGCACCCACGGCCATGGCACCCCCACCCCAGCGGGACCCCCAGCCCTGGCACCCCCAGTGCACCCCCATCCCCATGGCAGCCCTGGTGCACCCCCAGCCGTGGCACCCCCACCCCACACACCTCCTTCACCCCCTCTTTCCTCCTCTCACCCCCTCCTTTACCCCCTGGGACCCTCCTTTACCTCCCCCTTCACCCCATTCTTTACCCCTCACTCCCCCTTTATCCCTTCTGCCCCCTTTACCCCCTCAGCCTCTCCCCCTGTCCCTGTCCCCGCTGACCCTCGGGTGGGTGTTTGTCCCCTGTCCCCTGTCCCCTGTCCCCTGTCCCCTGTCCCCTGTCCCCTGTCCCCTGTCCCCGTCCCCTGTCCCCTGTCCCCGTCCCCGCTGACCCTCGGGTGGGTGTTTGTGCTCGGCCGCGTAGGCTTTGCCGATCATGGTCCACACGGGCTTCAGGCACCCGAAGAGCCCCTCCAGGAATCCTCCCCCGGCCTGGCAGCGCAGGTGGGCGGCATCGGCCGCCAGCGGCCCCGCGGCCTCGGGGCCGAGCTCGGGGGGCCGGGTCCCCCCCCGGCGGGGCCAGGCCTCGGGGGGGGCGCTGGGGGCGGGCAGGACATCGCGCAGGACGCACTGGGTGGGGGTCAGCTCCTGCTCGGGGGTCCCGTCCGACGGCAGCGCCAGCGACGGCGACGGAGTGCGGGTCTCGTGCAGGCAGGCCATGGCCGGAGCCTGGGGACAGCGGGACCGGGGCTGTGTCAGCGGGGCCGGGCACCCCGGACCGGGTCAGCGGGGCCGGACACCCCGGGACCGGGGGCGAGCCCTGCAGCACCCCCGGGAGCCCCTGACCATGGGCTGAGCCCCCCCGGCCAGACGTGTGACCCCTCCGGGACCCCCGGGAGAGCTGTGACCCCTTTGCGCCCGCTCCTCCCCCCCGTGTGCCCCCAAAGTGCCGCGAGGGCGCGTGCCAGGTCACCCCCGGCCACGCGCAAACCTCTCGGGGTAAACTGAGGCACGAGGGGTCCCCGGGGAGGGGGGGGGAGTTGCCATGGCAACAGCGCGCCCGGCGATGATGTCATCACTAAAACTGGGGGGGGCTTGAGTCACGGTGGTGGCGGGGGAGGGGCTGAACGTCACCCCGAGGGACCCGCGGGGGAGGGGGACACGACCCGCCCCTCCAGGTGTCGCGCGTGTCCCCCCGTGGTGACATCACGTCACACGGTGACGTCATCCCGGTAAGGGATGGAGCCTGCCCCCCTCCCCAGCCCCCAGGGAAACTGAGGCAGGAGCGGGGGAGCAGCGACCCGGGGGGAGGCGGGGGGGGCTCGGGACAAAGCGGGGGCAGGTTTGCGACGTGCGACAGCGCCGGCCCCGTGTCGCGACAGCGCAGTGCGGGAGGAGGGGAGCGGGGGCGAAACAGCGCCCCCGCCGGCGCGTCATGTCGGGACACGGCGCCCTGTCGCGACATGGGGAGCGGGCGGGGGCGGGGAGGTCGCGCGCGCTCGCACCCGCCCCCGCCCGCCCGCGCGTGCGTGAGAGGTCACGAGCGCGCGCACGGGGCGCGAGCCCGGCCGGGGGGGGCTCGGGGGGGTCACGCGCGTGCACGCGAGCGCGCAAAGGCCGCGCGTGTCCCCTCCCCCCCCCCGCCCCCCCCCCGGGGGCCCCCGCGGCCGAGGGGGGGAGGGGGCGGGAGAAGCCCCCCCGGGCCTGGGGGGGACCCGGCCATGGCGGGGGGGCCGAGAGCGCCCCGGGGCCGCATCCCGGTCCTGCCCCCACCCCCGTCCCGGTCCATCCCCCCCATCCCGGTCCTGCCCCCCCCCCCCATCCCGGTCCATCCCCCCCCCCATCCCGGTCCTGCCCCCCCCGCCGCATCCCCGGTGCTGCCCCCGCCCCCCCATCCCGGCACATCCCCCCGCTCTCCCCGCTCTGCCGGTGCCGGTACCTGGGGGGGCTCCGGGCCCCTCGCCCGGGGATGCGGGTGATGCCGGGGGGGTCCCGGTGCCGGGGGGGTCCCGGCGGTGCCGGTGCTGGTGGGGCTGGGCCCGGCGGGCGGGGCCGGGACCGGGGCCGGGGCCGCGGTGGGGGCGGGGGGCGAGAACGGCCCCGCCCGACGGGAACGCCCCCGCCCCGGCCCCGCCCCGCGCACCGGAGAGACCGGCACGGGCACCGAAATCCCCCCCGGCAGCGCTCCGGGACCCCGGTACCGCAGCGGGACCCCCCCCGGTACCGCAGCGGGACCCCGGTACCGCACCGGGAACCGCCGCACCGCAGAGACCGGGACCGGGACCCAGATCCTGCACCGGGACCGCGACACGACACCGGGACCACGGAATGACACCGGGACCCCTCCCCCGGCACCGAGACCCCCGATACCGCACCGGGACTCCGATCCAGCACCGGGGGAGACCAGCACAGGCACCGGGACCGCCCTGGTTCCGCCCCGGGGCCCCGATTCTGCAGCAGGACCCCGATGCTGCACCGGGACCGCCCCCGGTACCGGAGAGATCGGCATGGGCACCAGGAGCCCTCTGATACCGGGACCGGGACCCCTCCCGGACCTGCACCGGGACCGGCACCGGCACCGGGACCTCCCGGCACCAGCACCGGGACCGGCACCGGGACCTCCAGCACCGGCCCCGGCGGTGCCCCCATGGCCCCGGCGGCACCGGGCCCGCCCGGCCCAGCAGCACACGGGGCACCAGTGCGATCCCAGTGCTCCCAGTACGGGTGTCCCTTCGAGCCCAGTGCTCCCAATCTTATTCCAGTGTTCCCAGTACGGGTGTCCCTCCGTCCCCAGTTCTCCCGGTGTGATCCCAACGCTCCCACTCTGACCAGCGCCACCTCTGCCCCGTCCCCATTGTCCCCATTGTCCCCCATCCCCCCACGTCGGGGGGAAACTGAGGCAGGACCACCCCCCACCTCCAGCACCACGTGACCCCTCCTACCGCCTCCACCACCTTCCCGCCCTCTTTTTGGCGCGGGGGGTTGTGGGAAGCGTAGTCCGCCGCAGGGTTTGACGGCGGCTGCGCGCGGTGCGGGCCGCGCAGGGCGGACTACATTTCCCAGAGTCCCCCGCGCCGCGCGGCGCTCCCGTGATGCCGCGCGCCCCCTGGCGGCGCGGGCGGCGGCCGGAGCGGCGGGGATGAGCGAGGAGGGGGCGGGCGGGGCCCGGCGGAGCGGCGGCGCCTTCCCCAGGTACCGGGACCCCCGGCGCCCCCCGGCACCGCCCGGGGCTGCCCCGGCACAGCCGCAGCCCCCCCGCGCCGCGGCCGTGGCGGGCAGGGGGAGGGGGCGGCCTAGGCCGGGCCTGGGCGCGGGGGGCGCGAGACGGGGCGGGGGGACCCGGGGATGGCCCCGTGCGGGGCGGGGGAGGGGGACAGGGCTGTCCCTGTGGCGTGTGGCGGTGGCATCCCTGTGCCCGCATCCCCGGTGGTGCCACTCGTGTCCCCGTGTCCCCAGTGCCACCCGTGTCCCGTGTCCCCAGTGCCACCCGTGTCCCGTGTCCCCAGTGCCACCCCTGTCCCGTGTCCCCAGTGCCACCCCTGTCCCGTGTCCCCAGTGCCACCCGTGTCCCGTGTCCCCAGTGCCACCCCTGTCCCGTGTCCCCAGTGCCACCCGTGTCCCCAGTGCCACTCGTGTCCCCGTGTCCCCAGTGCCACCCGTGTCCCCGCACGCGTGGCAGTCCCCACACAGCGCAGGGGCTCCATCCCTGTCCCTGTGTCACCGCGTCACACACAAATGCCAGCCCGTGTCCCCACACTCCATGGCAGTGCCACCCCTTGTCTGTGTCCCCAGTGGTGCCACCCCCGTGCTCACGTCCCAGTGCCGGGTGTCCCCTCTGCGCCCTGGTGACAGCCCTGCCCCAGCCCTGTGGTGACAGCCGTGTCCCCACGCCTCGGTGTCCCCACGCTTCGGTGTCCCCACGCCTCGGTGTCCCCGCCGTGCCGCAGGGGGGGTGACAGCCGTGTCCCCTGTCCCCAGCCTGGAGCAGATGGTGGCCGCCAGCCCCGGGAAGACGCCCATCAGCCTCCTGCAGGAGTATGGGACACGCTTAGGACGCACCCCCGGCTACGACCTGCTCAAGGCCGAGGGCCAGGCCCACCAGCCCAACTTCACCTTCCGCGTCACCCTCGGGGACATCAGCTGCACCGGTGGGACCCCCGGGGACCCCCCGGGAGCCCCCACATCCAGCCCGGGCCAGCCCTGTCCCTCCTGTCCCCTCGGGGACACCCCCTGCGCTGCTGGGACCCCAAATCCCTGTCCCCAGGCTGGGACCCCCCCTCTGTCCCCGAGGGTCTCCCCCGTGCTTTGGGGCGGGGACACGGAGGGGGATCCCCAAGAAGCTGGGTGCTGCTGGGGGGTCCCTGGGGCCCGCGGGAGGTGGGCAGGGGTCCCGGGGTGTCCCCGGGGTGTCCCCTGACGCGCGGTGTCCCCCAGGGCAGGGTCCCAGCAAGAAGGCGGCGAAGCACAAGGCGGCCGAGGTGGCCCTGAGGCTGCTGAGAGGGGGGGGGGCCATGCTGGAGCCCCTGGAGCACAGGTGGGGCCGGGGGGGCAGCCAGAGGAGTTTGGGGTACCCAGAGGGGCCTTTGGGGTCCTGTGGGATTCGAGGGGTCTGGTGAGCTGTGGGGGGTTTGAGGGGGTCCCCAAGGGGGTCTGGGGGTCTCCGAGGGGGTCTGGGGGTCCCCAAGGGGGTCTGGGGGGGTCTGGGAGTCCTTAAGGGGGTTTGGGGGTTCCCAGGGGGGTCAGGGGTCCCCATAAGGCCTGGGGGGGTGGCTCTGACATGTCCCCCTGCCCCCAGCTCTCCGTTCCCCCCGGAGCCCCCGGCACAGCCCGGCCCCACCGCGCCCCCCCCGGCCCCCGCTGCGCCCCCCCCCTCGCCCAGGTAAGGGGGTCCCCGTGCCCCATCCCACCCCCCCCACCCCTCTGTGCCCCCCGAGGGGGCCGCGGGTGCCCCCCTGGGCCCCCCGCCCCCACAGGGCCCCCCCCTTGGAGATGAACCCGCCGGTGTCCCCCCCCCAGTCCGAGTGTAACCCTGTGGGGGCTCTGCAGGTGGGTGACACTGCGGGGGACACGAGGGGACAACAATCCGCCCCCTCCCCCGGTTTGGGACCCATTCCCATTTTGGGGGTGATGACCTGGCCTGGGTGGGGGGGACACGGCCTTTGGGGGGGTGACTTTGCCCATTTTTGGGGGAAACATGAAGGCATTTGGGGGCTCTTCCTCCTTTTGGGGACAGTTACCTCCATTTTGGGGCTGCTTCTCCCCATTTAGGGACCATAATCCCTGCTTTGGGCTGGTTATCTCCGTTTTGGGGACAGTTATGTGCCTTTTGGGGGTGGTTATCCCCATACTGAGAACAATTATCCCCATTTTGGGGCCATTATCCCCATCCTGGAGCGGGTTATCCCCCTTTTGGGGACAGTCATCTTCCTTTTGGGGCCGGTTATCCATTTTGGGCTGGTTACCTCCACTTTGGAGCCCGCTGCCCGCCTTTTGGGGCCTCTGCGGGGCTGTCCCCGTGCTGTGGTGGCCCTGTCCCCACGCCGGGGTGGCCGTGTCCCCACGCCGGGGTGGCCGTGTCCCCACGCCGGGGTGTCGCTGTCGCTGTCCCCAGGAGCTGGTGGTGCAGAAGGGCTGGCGCCTGCCCGAGTACACGGTGACGCAGGAGTCGGGGCCGGCGCACCGCAAGGAGTTCACCATGACGTGCCGCGTGGAGAGATTCGTGGAGATCGGTGAGGGGGACGGGGCCCCCGGGGGTCTCGGGGGCGCTGCCGGGGGGTCCCGGCTCACGCCGGGCCCCCTCCCCAGGCAGCGGCACCTCCAAGAAGCTGGCCAAGCGCAACGCGGCCGCCAAGATGTTGGTGCGGATCCACAACGTGCCCATGGAGCCGCGGGACGGCAGCGAGGCCGAGGGCGAGGAGGACCAGTTCAACATGGTACTGGGGACACTGGGGACACTGGGAGGGACGTGGCCACCCCAGAGCGCCCCTCTGCACCCCTGCCCCAGGGCGCATAGGGGATGGCTTCGGGGTTGTGGGTGGGTGTCCCCCCCGTTCCCTGTTCCCGGGGGGGGTTCCCACACCTCGGGGGGCTCGGGACGGTCCCCGAGCGCCCCGTGCCCCCTCCCCAGACGTGCCCGCGGCTGGAGGGGCTGCGGGGCCGCGCCCCCGGCTGCACTTGGGACCCGCTGCGCAACTCGGCGGGCGAGAAGCTGGGCCAGCTGCGGAGCCGGGGGGCGGCCCCCGCGCCCGGCGGGGCCTGCGCGCTCCTGCAGGAGCTCTCGGAGGAGCAGAGCTTCGCCATCAGCTACCTGGACATCGGTGAGCGCCGCCGGCCCCGCCCCGGGCACCCGGCGGGTGCCGCACCCGCCCGGGGGTGACCGCGCTGTGCCCCCCCAGGCGCGCTGAGCCTCAGCGGGCTGCACCAGTGCCTGGTGGAGCTGTCGACGCAGCCGACCACGGTGTGCCACGGGACCGGGCCGTCCCGCGACGGCGCCCGCGCCCACGCCGCCCGCAACGCCCTGCAGTACCTGCGCATCATGGCCGGGGGCAAGTGAGGCCTGGCCGGGGGCAAGTGAGCCCTGGCCGGGGGCAAGTGAGCCCTGCCCGGAGCTCGGACCGCGGCCCCCGCCCGCCCGGACCTCGGGCCGCAGCTGCCGTGCTGACCCCGCTGCGGGGGATGGACACACGGACCTCGGGGCCTCCCTCCGGCCTGGCCCCCGCCCCGCTCTGGAGGGTCCCCGGGTGCCATCGGCCCCCCAGGAATAAAGCTGGGGGGGTTTGTACTCCCCGTGTCGGCGTCTGCTTGGGGCCGGGGGGGCTTGGGGGGCAGAAGAGGGGCAGGACCCACATCGCCCCCGGGGGCGGGAGCAGAGCGGGGGCTCGGGGCTGAGCTCTTTGTGGACGGACGGAGCCGCGGGTGGGCCCGGGCCGGGCGCTCAGCGGTGGCGGCCTGAGGGGGGGGGGGGGGGGAGGTCACGGCAGTGCGGGAACCGGGGTGCGACCCCCCGAGCCCAACCCCGAGCATTCCCCCACAGACCGAACCCCCCTCTCCGACCCCGGGACCCCTCCCTGTCCCCAGCCCGCCCCTCGCCCGGTCGCGTTTCGCTGTCGCCATCCGGTGGCCGCTCCGCGCTCCTGCGGTTCCCCCCGACCCCAAAACAGCCGAAATCGCCCCAAAAAACGCCCCCGAGGGTGCCCCGGGCCACTGCGGTGCCCCCACAAGCGGCTCCCCCCGGGCAGGGTGTCACCCTCCGTCCAGTGCCACCGTGAGCCCCCGGGGACACCCAGGGGAGTCCGTGGGACAAGGTGACACCGCGGTGTCCCCAGCCCGCACCCCCCCAGCAAAGGGCAGCAGCCGGCGGCTCCTGGGTAATATTTTAATGTGATACCTGCAGCATAAATAAAAGGCACGTTACATGTTTGGTATGACACGGCCGAGGGCTGGGGAGGCTGGGACGTGTCCCCCGGGTCCCCCCGCGGCCCCGGGCCCCCGCGGGGGCTGTGAGGACCCGCTCACAGGAGCCGGGCGGGGCCGGGGGTCCCTCGGGGGCTGCGGGGCTCGGGCCAGGCCCGGGCGGCCGATCTGCGCTATATGGGAGCGTATACGCGTCGCTATGGACTGATAAAATACTACACAGGTACTGGGGGGTCCTTTTTTGGCTTCTTCCATTATTGATCGTCAAAGCTCGTGGCACAAAGCAGCTGCGGGTGGGGGGCACGCCCGGGACCCTCCTCCCGTGTCCCGTCGGCACCTCCGGGCTCGTTCTGGGGGACGGGGGGAGCAGGAACGGGTCCACAGTCCCAAAGTGACACAATTCCCACCTGAGCCAAGAATTCCGGGCAAAAAAAACAGACTGGGGGGGAAAGAGGCACCAAGTCTTCCCACCCCGCCCAATCCTGGGGGATTTGGAGGCTGAAAAGGGAGGAAGAGGAGGGAAGGAGCAGGAGCTCCCCCATCGTGGGGCTCCCCCGCTTCGCAGCCGTTTGTTCCTATTCAAAGTCACAGTTCTGATAAAATGCAGAAACCCCGAATCCCACCAGCTGATCCCGCTCCTCGTGTTCCCCCGGCCCGACCCTAACGGAGCCCGTTCAGCCCCGCTGAGCTGCCGTGAGCAGCCCCCGATGTCCCCCGGCTCCAGGGATGGGGTCGGGGACAGGAGGGGACTCGGGACCCCCGGGGCTGGCAAAGTGCAGGTGCCCGGCGCTGCCGAGCGGGGCCAGGGGCTGCCAGCCCCGGGAGCCTCGGGAAAACGGGAGGAATCACCACGGGGCAGAAATCAGCGGGGGTTTGCCCCAAAACTGGTCACGAAGTGAGGAGCGGCTGCTTTTTGGGGTAAAAGAGGCCTGGAATGGGCACGGGAAGCTCCAGGCCTGTGAGTGAAGCAACAACAGACCCAGCTACAGCCCAGCCTGTCTCCAGCTCATTTCCTCCTTGTCCCTGACCACGTTTGGAGCTTTCCCACCGACCTTTCCAGGATTTGCGGAGTTTTCAAGGCACTGGCGATGGCGGTGTGGCAACGGGGAACGTGAGAATCCCGGGGCTGGGTGTGACCCCGGGCACGGAGAGGAGCTGGGATGAGCAAGGGGAAAAGGGGAGCGCGGGAGCAGCAACACAAACCCAGCCCAGCCCCGATCCCCAGCCCCGATCCCCGTCCCGATCCCGGCTGAGGATAAACGGCAAAAGAGGGAGGGGGAGAAGCCGGATCCCACTGCTGGAAAAACCCCAAATCTCGGGGCTTTCCCGCCCGTGCCGGGACCCCAGGCTCCTGCTCAGCCTTTGCTTTGGGTTTTGCTGTCCCTGGGAACCTTCCAAGTGTGGGGAAACCAAACAGAATCACCTGGACAAACCAACCTGGCTCCAAAGTGGCGAAGTGCGACCTGAGGGGGGGCTTGGCTGAGGAGGGACCTGTGAGGGGCAGGAATTCCAAGGGCTGGAGCAGTTCCACGGACCGGGACAAGATTCCTTCCAAATCCCAAAAGCACGCGGGAGCCCTTCCCATTTCCCGGCTGCTGGCTCCGCAGCCTCGGGAAGCACCGCCGGCCGCAGGAGAGCCCAGCGTGCAGGAAAAGGGACCGGATTTTGGGAGCTGGGATCTGACCTGCCCAGGATCCTTTGGCTGCTCCGGCTGGGGAGCGACGGAGGCTCGGTGACCAAACGCTGCCGTGGGAGCAAAGCCCGACCCCGTTCCCGGCTCCCTCCCCTTGGAACGGGCAACAATTCCATGATTTAAGGCCACCGTTACCGAGGTGCCGTGGGCGGGAGGCGATCCCGGCGGTGCCGGGGTTGGTGCCGGGTTTGGGGTCTCACGGTGTCGCTGCCGGCTGGGCTCTGCCCCGTGTCCTGACCCCGTTTCCATCGGGAACGCGGGAGCAGCCCTGGCCAGGCCGTACCTTTCCCAGCCCCTGCCTGGGAGCAGCCCCCGGGAGCCCGGGGACGCGTCTGTCCCCAGCCCCACGCTGTCCCCTTGTCCCAGGGCACAAAGCCGGGGCAGTCCCGCTTCCCCTCGTGTCCAAAACCCACGGCTGGGCTGGGGGAGGGAGCTCAGAGCTCCGGGCGGCTCCTGGCGAAGGTGCAGCGGTCCGGGGAGCGGGGACGGGGCTGGGAGCAGACGGGGACAGCTCGGAGTGTCACAGCGCCCTGCCCAGGGCAGCTCCGAGTTTAGTGTTAACCCCACGATCCCGGGATCCGCCCTGCCCGGGGGCTCTGCGGGGGCTGCGCAGCGGGGAAAGCGCCAGAGCTGCCCTTAACTCAAAACAAAACAACAACAAAAAAAAAAAAAAAAAAAAAAAGAATAAAACCCCAAAAAAGAAAAATCCCGGCGGGCCGCCGCCGGTCAGCGCCGGGGCTGTGGTCAGTCCGTGCGGCCGCAGCGGGCGCTCCTCGGGCCCGGGGCCATCATCTGCCGGCAGACTGCGACTGTGGGGCCATGATGACGTGCGAGGCCACGGGCACGGCCAGCTCTGTCCTTTGCCCGGCCATCTGGGCCAGCACCGAGGTGGCCACGGCCTCGGCGGCCGAGCGCGCCGCGCTGAGCCCGTTGGGCGCGGCCGAGGCCGGGCTGTGCTGGATGACGGGCGCGGGGGGGCCCGTGGGCTCCGAGCTCTCCTTCGGGCTCTCTGCCCCGGGAACCGGCAACAGAGAGAGGAAAACGTCAGGGCTTGGAGCTGCTGGGCTGGGCTGGGAATGGGGCTGGGGTGGGAGAGGGGCTGGTTTGGGGTGGGAACGGGGCTGGTTTGGGGTGGGAACGGGGCTGGTTTGGGGTGGGAATGGGGCTGGTTTGGGGTGGGAGAGGGGCTGGTTTGGGGTGGGAACGGGGCTGGTTTGGGGTGGGAACGGGGCTGGTTTGGGGTGGGAATGGGGCTGGTTTGGGGTGGGAATGGGGCTGGTTTGGGGTGGGAACACTGCTGGGCCAGAGTGGGATCAGGGACCATCGGGCACTGGCTGGACACTGACCATTCCAGCCTGGAGCAAGAAGCCAGCCCTATGGAATATGGAACCCTCTCCCTTCTGGCAGGACTGGACAGAACTGGGAGATAACAATCCTCCCCTCCTGCTGGGGATGGCCGGCCCCATCCCTTGGAGAAGCAGGCTGGAACCTTCCAGAATTCCAGGCCGTGGAACCCTCCGGAATTCCAGGCAGGAAGCAGCACAGCTTCCCGAGGAGGGCAGCACTGGCACAACCTTCATCCCCACCGTTCCTTCCCAACCATTCATTCCTCGTACAAGGAATTAATTTCCCCTCAGGTTACCGAGCCCGAGGCTGAGCAGCTCCTTCCCCACCTGCCAGGGGGAGCGGGATCCCCTCAGCAGGGCCAAGAGCTCGGCTTCTGGGGGCATTTTTTACCTCAATCACCTGCTCTGCTCTTTATTACTCCCCGAGACACTACAATCCATCCGAGCCCATCACCAGGCTCTGCCTGCTGTGTTTTTTGGGAACTCGCAGCGCCGGGAGGGGCAGAGCCCTCGCTCCCGGTGAACCCCGGCTCCGGAGCTCTCTGCACCCACAGAGCAGGAGCAAATTCCAGTGGGATGGAATTTGAATTGAAAGGTTTGATTGGGAGAGCAAACAAAGGCAGGAGCTGGGATGTTTCTCCCACGTAAAACCTCCAATACTGGGGAAAAATCAGGTTTGGGGTTCAGCACACCTCCGGGGGCACTGGGGAGTGGACTCGGGCTCGGATTTCCTTCTCCCTTTCCCTGGAACAACCTTGGCCTGGGCTTGGAGAAGGTGCACAGAGCAGTATCCTGCCCTGGCACCCCAAAAGGCAGGAGATTTACAAGGCACTGCAAATAAAGCCCCCGAGTGTCCAGAGGCAGCTGCAATTCCATCAGGGACCTGCGGCTTTGTTCCGGGGCCTGCCTGGCCACAAATCTGGGCCATAAAAAGGGGCAGAGGGGAGGGCTGGCTCTCATGTTCAGATTGCTGATGAATCCCTGCTGCCGTGGGGAGCGGGGAGAGGAGCCCAGGGACCCAGGGGTGGGGACAGCCACTGCAGGAGTGACAGTGGCTGTGCCAGCACGTCCCTGTGCCTCACCGGGCAGCACACAACTCCAGAGATGGGACCAAGACACAGCCCCCAAGGACACCGAATTGAATTTTTTTTTTTTTTAAATAATTTTTTTTTCTTTTTCTCCCTCGTTTTTTGCAGTTTCCCGTTCCATTCTCTCAGCTCATCCATCCCTGCCTCTCCTCCCATTTTTCCAAGGAACACTAGAGGACTCCAGCGTCCTCCCAAAGCCTGACAGCAGCCTGGAATTGGTATTGCAGGGAGGGCAGGAGGACCCAGATCGTGTTTAGCTCCCGGGTTGGTTATAATGAAATAGGCAGCATTAAAAAAAAAAATGAAGGGAAGAAAAGGAGATAAAAAAGAGCTTTTTTTTTTTTTTCCACTTCCAAGCCGATCCAGCTCGATGGGAATGCAGAGCAATGGAGCTCCATGATATCATGGGGAGAGTCTGGCCCTTCCCGACTCTGCCTCTGCTGTGCAGCAGCGAATTTTGGATTTCAAATGGATTATGGAGGGCTTGGCTCGCTGCCGGGAGCAGGGAGAGCTGGATCCACACCAAATCCCCAGCCTGGAGAGGCACAACCCTGGGCAGGGGCCACCCCGAGCTCCAAGGGACCCCCAGAGCCGGAGATGGGCAGAAATGGGGGGCTGGGGGTGGGGGTGTCCTGCGAGGGGCCACGGGGGTCCCTCCCAGCCCAGGGGGGCTGCAGTCCCTGCCCTGTCCCTGCCCTGTCCCTGCCCTGTCCCTGCGCTGTGACAGCCCTGCCCAGCAGCACCCAGAGGTGACAGGGAGGTGACAGGGAGGTGACATGGAGGAGGTGGCAGGGAGGTGACAAGGAGGAGGTGACAGGCACAGCCCTCTGCAGGGAGTGGCACAGCCATCACTCACCCAGGTAGCCCTGAGTCTTCTTCTGCAGGGCCGTGACAGGACAGTCCTTGTGGGCCAGCAGCAGCTGCTTCAGCTGAGCCACCTCATTCCTCAGCAGCGTCACCTCGTTCTGAGGGCACAGACACACGTGGCTGTCACCTGTGGCTGCCACCCGTGCCAGCTGCCAGGGCTGAGCTGCCCCTGGCCCAGGCACCTCCACCCACAGCAGTGTCCCTGTCACTGTCCCCGAGCTGCTGCCACCGGCCCAGGGACAGCTGGAGCGCCACTGGCTCTGCTGGGACTCGGCAGTGCCCGGTGGGGACATCCCAGCTCCTCCTCACCCGGAGAGCGGCCGTGAGCCAGGTCTGCTTCCCAAAAACCCACTGGATTATCCCTCTGACGCGTGTGGGGAAGCAGCTGAAACCCAGACAACTGCATCCCAAAAGTGCCCAAGGAAATCGTTTCTAGAATTGTCTTGGGAGGGAACAAAACCACCAGGGTGGGGTTCCAGCAGCTGCAGGGATCACCCACCCGAACCAGCCCAGCTCAGCCCTGGGCAGTGCTGGGAGCATTCGGGGAAAACCAGGAGTGGAAAATCTGCGTTTCCTGCACACTCCTGGGCACAGAGAGCCAGGGAAATGCGGGAAAAGCAGAGCAGGCACAGAGCCTCCCTCTCCCCCAGCCAGGAGAGGAAATCCCGCTGGGAAAACAGCGAGGACGCAGCACTGGTGAACCCCGAGGACGGGAAGGCAGGAGCGAGGCGCGGGCAGGGAGCAGCTCCGGGGAGAGCGCCGTGCCAGGGCCCAGCCCCAGTTACATACTCACGCTCAGCTGGATGTTCTGGCTCGTGAGCTCCTCGGCTTTCTTCTCCAGGGAGGACACCCAGAGCTTGCGCTTCTGGCGGCAGCGCGAGGCGGCCGCGCGGTTCCGCTCCAGGAATCGCTGCCGCCGCTCGTCCGGGTCCTCGTCCACCGCCCGCTTGCGGCGCCCGCCCGTGCTGGGCGTGGGCTGGGCAGGGGACACCTGGGCAGGGGACAGGGGACAGGGGACAGGGGACAGGGGACAGGGGACAGGGGACAGGCTCAGCAGCAGCCTGGGGCAGGCAGGACACGGCGGTGGCACCGCAGAGCAGAGCAGAGCTCGGTCCTGCTCGGGCTGGAAGCAAAGCCCGCTTTTTAAACGGGTAATTTGCTTTAAAAATTAATTTTCCCCTCAAAACCTTCAGCCAAAGAAGCCCTTGCAGGCGATGGGAACACGGATTCTGCAGGGCCGCACATCTCCCGGTTCTATTCGGGAGAACAAAGGAGAAGCAGCGAGGGCCGGCAGGGGAGAGGGGGCAATGCCGGCCCCACAGAGGGGACACAGCCCCACGGCGGGGGCACAGCCCCACGGAGGGGACACAGCCCCATGGAGGGGACACAGCCCCATGGAGGGGACACAGCCCCATGGAGGGGACACAGCCCCACAGAGAGGACACAGCCCCACGGCAGGGACACAGCCCCACTCCCGCCCTCGCTGTCGGACGGCATATGGAGATTAAACTCCTGGAAGCCACGCGAGCCTGGAGCAGGTGGCCACGCTGATGGAAGGCTGGCATGTGGCGGGCTGGCAGGAGCCAGCCGAGCTGATGGCCCGAGCGGGGAGCGCTTAACCCCCGTAATTGAGCGGGAGAAGAGAGGGGAAATGCTCCTTCCCAACCCCAGAGCTCGTCAGGCAGATGAGCAGGGCTGGAGCTCGTGCCTGCTGGGCCGGGAGTGCCTCAGTGCGAGGTTTTAACCCGTTCTGCAAAGCGGGAAGGACACTGGGAGGTTTTCCCAAGCCCTGGGAGCCGCAGGTGATGCAGCCCAGCCCGGGGCGGCAGCAGCAGCAGCAGCAGCAGCAGCACAGACCTGTGGCTGGGCCGGGGACGGGGCGTCGGGGTGCTGCACCAGGAGCTGGCTCTGCTCCGGCCGCGCGCTCACCATGGTGCTGGCCGAGCCCACCACCAGGCTGCCGCCGTTCAGCGAGGATGATGCTGCCAGGCTGGCCTTCAGCCTCTGCCAGGGAAGCAAAAGGGACATCAGGGGAGCTCTCAGGGCCCTCAGCAGCTCCTGTCACCCCACAGCCGCCCCGCTGGCAAAGGGCACCGCGGCTGACTCGAGTCCAGCCAAAGCTGTCCCCAGCTGGGCTGCCCGAAGGGACGGCAGTGTCCAGCCCAGCCCAGCCCAGCCCAGCCCAGCAGTGTCCAGCTCAGCGGGCAGTGCCCAGCCCGGGCTCCAGGGATGCCCAGGGACTGAGCAGGCTGAGGAACAGGCCCGTGACCCCCTCCCCACCACTCACCATTTTGGCTTCGGACTGTGCCGGGAGTCCCGAGGGCGAGATGGACCCGCTGCTGTTGATGGGGGGCCCGGGAATGCCAGGGATGTTGGGCACCATGGCCACCGGCCGGGCCAGCTGCAAGGGGAGCGGGCACAGCAGGGTTGGGGAGTGGAGCAGCTCTGCAGGAGCTCCTGACAGAGCGGGTCTGCAAATGCTGACAAACGCCTGAACTCCATCCCATATCTCCCTCCCCTCCCCAGCAGTGCAAGGATCAGGCACCAAATCCGCTCTGGTTCCGTGGCAAAGCTGCCACTGTGCCTCCTCTTTGAGCTTTCTCCCTCCAAAAAAGGGAAAGAAACCAGAATGTGGAGGATTTGGAAATGCTTTTAGCCCCTCAAAGGGCTCGGAATTGTGAGGGAAGGGGTGAGGAGGCTCGGCAGCGCTCGGGCAGCTCCGTGTGCAGAGCCCAGCCCGGGCTGGAGGTGACATTCCCCGGCCGGCACAGCCGGCCGTGTTCCCTGCAAGCTCGGCTGCCCTCGGAGCAGCCTGTTCCAAATGGAAGCAGCTAATCAGGGATCCTGCGGCTCCCAGCCCCGGCCCGGCGGCGCCAGCCATCTGTCCGGGCACGGATTTGGATTTTTCCAAACTTATTGCCCTCTGGTGTGATCCCCACGTTACTGCTGCCCTGCCAGAGCTGCCCCTCCTCTCCTCCTCCTCCTCCTCCTCCCGCAGCCTCGCAGGGACAGAGATCCAAGCGCTCGTGAACGGCAGCGCTTGGCAGGGCCAGGCCCGTTCCCTGCTCCGGACAGGGAGTTCTGGAAGTTTCTCTCACCGAAATGACAGACGGCATCTGCATGGGGGGGCCGGGCAGCACGGGCATGGCCTGGCCGTTGGCGAGCTGCACCACGAGCGGGAGGGAGCCGGTGGGAGACCTGCAGAAACAAACAATTCCCGAATCGTTTTCCAGGTTTGTGCCTGTCCCGAGGGCTCAGGACCATCCCTGCACCCTCAGGCTCCTTCCTTCCCGAGCAGGCCCTGCCAAGCCCGGAGCCACAGCCTCCAGAGCCTCCAGGGCCAGACAATCCCTGAGCAATTCCAGCTCCAGGGACAATCCCTGAGCAATTCCAGCTCCAGGGACAATCCCTGAGCAATTCCAGCTCCAGACAGTTCCCCACCGCCGGGCACCGCCGTGCTGAGCTCAGGGAGCGCTTTCATCTCTCCCCACGGCGAGTTTTGTCTCGTTTCACTGAGCTCTGCCTTGTTCCCTCACTCCAGGACAATCAGTTCCTGCTTCCTGCACTCCCATCCCAGCACTGCTGCAGCCGTGAGCAGCCATGAGCAGCCGTGAGCAGCCGTGAGCAGCCTCCAGCAGCCCCTGGAGCTCATTCAGGATCCGCATTCCTGCCCCAGGACACGCTGCCCGTACTCACCCCAGCTGTCTGTTGGAGGGGGGGGCCTGGGTGATGACGGAGGTGGGGGACGGCAGCGTGGGGTGCAGGGGGTCGTAGCCCAGGTGCAGCGGCAGCGAGCCCGGCCGCACGATGGTGGGCGTGGGTGTGGAGAGCATCAGCGGCTTGGAGGGCAGTTCCTGCAGGGCAGAACACACAACAGGGACTGCTGACAGCCAGCCTTCAAATCCTGCAGCCTCCAAAAACCCTGCAGCCTCCAAAAACCCAGAAACTGAGGGGAGCACACGGTGAGGAGGGGACGCGCTCCTGCCCCTCAGCTCAGGGTGTTTCAGAGGGAGGGGAAGCTCCAGCCCCTCTGCCCGTCCCTTCAGAGGCCCAGCTCAGGCCTCAAGGAGCCCAACTCAGGCCCCAGAAAAGCCCAGCTCAGGCCCTGGCCCCACATGCAAAGGGACCATGGGGACGTGGGGACGGCCCCACCTTGTCCTTGTGCTGGGGCGAGCGTGGCCGTGACGCGGGGCTGTCCGGCGGGGACGAGTCCACCTCCACCGGCTCCTCCTCCTTGATCCTGATGTCCGGCGTGGAGGGCAGGGACATGTCCAGGGCCCCGGAGCCCTGCAGGAGGGAAAGGACAATCAGCTCTGAAAGGACAATCAGCTCTGAAAGGACAATCAGATCTGAAAGGACAATCAGATCTGAAAGGACAATCAGCTCCAGAAAGGACAATCAGATCCAGAAAGGACAATCAGATCTGAAAGGACAATCAGCTCCAGAAAGGACAATCAGATCTGAAAGGACAATCAGCTCCAGAAAGGACAGTCAGATCTGAAAGGACAATCAGATCCAGAAAGGACAATCAGATCTGAAAGGACAATCAGCTCTGAAAGGACAATCAGATCTGAAAGGACAATCAGCTCCAGAAAGGACAATCAGCTCCAGAAAGGACAGTCAGATCTGAAAGGACAATCAGATCCAGAAAAGACAATCGGCTGGCATTGTTTGCGGAATGTTCGCTCCCCGAGGAAGCGGCTCCGGCTCCCAGCTCTTGCCAAATTATTTTTATTTATTTGTACTGAAGCAGCATCTGGGAGCCCGAGGCAGAGAGCAGGGCTGCTCCAGCGCTGGCCAAACGGAGACGGAGGCCCAGGAACGAGAGGCAGCCCCAGATGGCAGCAGTTTGTGGGTTCTCGGTAACACACACGGCTTCTCCACGGGTTGTTGTTATGATTTTTTTGTATAAAAAGGGCCCTGCTAAGGAGAACAGGTACCCAAGCCAAATGCCTGCGAGTTACAGGAGGCACTTTCACTCACAGAAGAGCTGTAAAACATTGTATAAATCAGCCTGAATTATTTTATTACCCGATTATCAAAAGCAAACAAAGAGCCATGCAAGTTATTAAATATCTATGAGCGCCCCATTAAAATAAAACCCAACCATATGCCTGGACTTGGCCACTTGCCACCGCCCTGGGATCCAGCAGTGCCACGTGGCCCAGTGGAACCAGTTAACGACGTGTGGGGACCGGAAGGGGCAGGGGGACAAGTGGAATGAGGGGGACAAGTGAAACTGTCCCCGTGCCACACCTGGAGGGAGAGAGCAGGGAGGGAGGCACAGCAAGGATGATGCTCCAGACCCTGCAAATCACCTGGTCCATCTGTCCGTCCATCCATCCATCATCCATCCATCCATCCATCCATCCATCCATCCATCCATCCATCCCTGCTCCATCCATCCCAGCAGTAAAAGGGTAAATGTGGATGGTTTAGAGCAGAGTGAGGCTCCAGCCCCAGTTCGGGGTTCCAGAGGGGGATGCAGCTCCAGCCCCAATTTGGGGTTCCAGAGGGGGATGCAGCTCCAGCCCCAATTTGGGGTTCCAGAGGGGGATGCAGCTCCAGCCCCACAGTTCAGGGTTCCAGAGGGGGATGCAGCTGCAGCTCTGTGCCCTCCCTGGGCGGGCGGCGCTGCTGCGGAAGGTGCAGCAATAACCATTTCCCTGCCCTTTCAGGGCTGCTGCGGGAATTCCAGAGGAGCCGGGATTAACATGCAGCAAAGTTTCAAACCGCTTAAAGCGCCCCCGGGGAAGCTCCCGCTGCGCCTGTGTTTTTAATTAACGGCGCTGGTGCGAGACCACCCTGGCAAAAAGGGAGGACAAACACCAAGGTGGACGCTGGAAGCCCAGCTCCGGCCAGCGCCGGGCAGTGAGTGACCAGCTGACCTCGCCCGGACAGCGGCTCTGAGCAGGGAGAATCCTTTCCCTAAGAGCCGACAGCCCCCGATATTTAGGATTAATTAATTGTTCAGGAATATTGGGGCTGGGGCATCCTAAAGGCGATGCCCGGAGCACAGCCCGGGGCCGAGGGCCGGCACGGCTGGGTGGTCTCCCCGGGCCGGGGGTCTCCTGCTCGGCCACTCCATCTGCGCAAATCCCGGCCGCTCCTTCCCCGCTCGCTGCCTTGCAGAACAAAGGGCAGGAGCCTCTGCAGCAGCCGCATACCAATGAGAGAGATCAATTTCGGTTTAAAGAGCCTGTTATTGGCGAGGGGGGGAGCGGGTGGGAAGCCAGGTTTCAGTTTTAATTCTGAATTCCTCCGTTCCCCATCTCGGGAAGATTTACGCGGCTCGGCTCCCGCAGTTTATTTCCGAGCAGCGCCGCTGACTGCGAGCGTATGTACGGACATACATCAATTTAGTAAATGTATGTGCCAGGCTGAGAGCCCGGCACGCATCTGCTGCTGCTCCGAGCCCGCCGAGGCAGGGGAGGGGCGGGGGGCTGGAAATGTCCTTAATTAGCTGCTTTCTGATGAGATCCCGTTGTCCTTCAGCCCCTGGCGCTCGCCGGGCTGCGGGGGCAGCCTGGATCGATGGCGCTGGCGGAGCAGAGAGCTCTTTGTTCGGGAGAGCCGCTCTTTTCCTCCGAGCCGCTCGCTCCAGACACGCCGGGAATGGAAGCTCCGCTCCCTGCCCCGTGCCGGCCCCTCCGAGGCACAATCCCGGCCCCAAGGAGGATTCTGCTCCCGTCCCGCAGCTCCTTCCCGAGCTCGGAGGTGTTTCGGGTGCTCCCCCTCTCTATTTCCCCCCTTTTTTTCCAAGTGAAAAGCCAAAGGAGTAACAAAGCATTAAATCTGCTCTCCGCAGGCCTCGGATCAGTGGGAAAAGCAGCCAAAGGCACCCGAGTCACAAAAATAAGACCCCGCAGACGCCAGCAAATTCTTCCCGAGGGCCTGTGCCCGTGTCAGGGGCACTGCCCGGCCCTCCCCGCCCTCCCAGGGCAGTCACTGCCTCTTGCCTTTTTCTCATCATCCTCAGCAGCTTTCTTGAACTCGTGCTCGAAGGAGCTGGCCAGCTCGTTGAAGAGTCCCACCTCCTCACAGTTCTTCAGGAACCGAGTCGGGGTCGGAGTCTGGTCTGGTTTGGGTTGGAACACCGGGAATTGGTCAGGGAGAGGCCAAAAAAATCCCATTTTACCCATCCCAGCCCTTCAGTGGAGCCCCGGGGAATGCGGGTGGTGCCCTGGGGACAGCAAGTGACACTTTGGAAAAGGGACAATCACTTCTTGCTGGTTTTGTTTCTCTGGCGTTTAAAGAAACAACCTCTGGAGCAAGAGGATTCCTGTGAATTCCTGGCTGTGGAATTCCCATCCCTCCCACCCCGGGGTTCTGCCCCATCCTCGGCGGGACAAGGAGGGAACACCGGGAGTTTGATCTCCCTGAAATCATCGACACAGGGAGAGGGGAGAGCAGTTGAAGGGAGCGGCCCCAGGGCCGGGCAGAGCCCAATCCCAGCTCCCAATCCCACAGGGATTCCCTGGGAATGCTCCCAGTGCCAGTTCCCAATCCCACAGCGATTCCCTGGGAATGCTCCCAGTGCCAGTTCCCAATCCCACAGGGATTCCCTGGGAATGCTCCCAGTGCCAGTTCCCAATCCCACAGCGATTCCCTGGGAATGCTCCCAGTGCCAGTTCCCAATCCCGGAGCACCTCGAGGCCTCTCTCTGGCCGTGGCCCAGCCCATAAAAGCACAAGGAGCCTCCAGCCCCGCTGGGAATCGCACTGATGGATCCAGCCCGCAGACAAACACCGGGATTTTCCAGCACAAAGAGCGTCCCGGGGATGATTCAGCCCCGACTCCAAACCCTCCCTCTGCTGGGTTTGCCACTGATGCAAAATCCCCCTCTGGGCACCCTTTGCTTCCCCCCAGATCCCAATCCATAAAATCCAGGAACTTCATCAACCAAATCTCTCCGCAGGAGGTTGTTTTTCCAGGGCTTTAACAGCTCTCAGGGCTCTTTTGGGATCGCTCCGTGTTTAGCATTCCCGAGCTGCAGAGATTTCCACAAACAAAGCCTGGGAGCTCCGCGCTCCTGTCCTTCCCCATCCCATCGAAATCCCTCTCCCTCCCTGGCTCAGCCGGGTCCTGCTCCCGACACAGGGCCTGGGGAGGCAGGGAGAAATCCCAGGGACAAAATGGTGGCTGGAAAAAGCCCGGGATGGATGGAATTCCAGGCAGCCCTCACTGCTCAAAGCCAGCGGGGTTTTACAGCCCGCACCCCCCGTCTGTGTCCGACACGCACTGCTCTGAGGGGGTTTAGCTGGTCCACAAATTGGGACAAAATAAATAAATTTGGGTTTGGGGGGGTTTAGCTGGTCCTGAACTGGCCACGGATAAATTGAGTTCGTTTGGGGGGTTTTGTGTTTTACCCCAGAGCAGCTCCCCAAGTGTCAGGGGTGACCTTGTTCCTCGTGCTCCTGAGGTGTTTCATCCCCCCAGTTCTGGAATGATCCCACTGGGAATGTTTCCTCTCCCTGGGAGCAGCTTCCAGCCCAGAGCTCACTCAAACCCAGCTGAATTCCCATTCCCTGCCTCCGCACGGATTTGGGCTGGAGATAAACGGGGAGAAAGGTGCCAGGCTCCTGCAGCAGCTTCGTTTTCCCCCAGAAACCCTCCGGGAAGCGTGTCAGGAATGGCCCCTTCACAAAAGGGCCAGGAGGGGCTCTGGGACCTGCCCAGAGATGTGTGGGGTTGGGGTTTTGCCCCGGTTTTCAGGGGCTGCAGTGCCCAGGTGCTGCCGGAGCTCCTGGCTGGGCTCTGCAGCCCGGCTGCGCTCGGTGCCGCTTGGATTTATTAACTGCAGCTTCCTAAAAGCTCGGGAAAATCGACACCTGGGCTGAGAGGGGAAGCTGCTTTGTCAGGTTTGGTTCATCGTCCTCAAAGCACACGCAGAGACGTGAAAGCCCTTCTGGCCATAAATCCTCCAGCCTTTAATAAAAAAAGGGCGAGAGCTTAAAAAAAAAAAATAAAAAAAAAATTAAAAAAACCCCCCCAAACCCCACAAAACCTGATACTGCCATAAAAAAAAAAAAAGAAAAAACTTGGAAGCCTCTGGCTTTCCTTTCCCCCTGATTAAATGCAGATCACAGGAGGTTTTATGGGTTTTGCAGTGCATCTGGTCCCTGGCATCAATCTTGCCGGGCGCTGGCCGGGCACATACCTGCGATGATGACGGAGTCGGTGCGAGCGGGGCCGAATTTCAATGTCATCTCATGCTTGTGTTTATGAACCGCCAGGTGGTCCTCGTTTGTGAACCTCTGAAATGAAACAATTTAGAAAATGGGGAATAAACGCACTTTGTGTTTTACGGGCCCGTCCTGCGGCGGCTGCGGGGGGAACGTGGCTGCAGCGGCCGCCAGGGCTGGGACAGGGGGACAGGGGGCACGGGGACAGGGGGACAGGGGGACAGGGGGCACGGGGAACGGCCCTGGTGGGGTCTGGACACTGGGGACAAGGGCTGGAATAATCTGGCTCGGCAGGCAATGGAGCGGATTTGGGCTGGAGATAAACAGCAGCTGATGGGAACGCACGGGAATTCTCCCTCCCGAAATTCCCACTTTGTTCCTGGTGGAGGAAAAGGGAATCAGGCGCTCCTGGGGCAACTTTTCCGGTGTGGGGTGAGGCAGAGCTGGCCCCGCTGGAGATACACCCCGAGTTTTTATGGAGTGAGGACGGAGCCGATCCCGCGTGGGAGGGGGAGCATCACCCACCCCCCACCCAAAATTCCAGCTGCGGGGAGAACTGCGGGGTCAGCCCATCCCTGAGGGAGGGCAAAACCCCCACGGAGCTGTGGGGCTGGGAGAGGCAGACAAAGGCA
This sequence comes from Pseudopodoces humilis, assembly GCF_049639895.1. Classification (NCBI taxonomy): domain Eukaryota; kingdom Metazoa; phylum Chordata; class Aves; order Passeriformes; family Paridae; genus Pseudopodoces; species Pseudopodoces humilis. Next base: position 163,884 of record NC_142231.1, read on the forward strand.
GGGAGGGAGCGCTGAGAGAGGGGAGCGAGGCAGGGACGGGGTTAAAGCACAGCCCCATAAAGCCCAGGATGGATTGCGTCTCTCCTAATAGACTGCGACAAACGGGGCCGGGGCACGGCACCGCAGCGCTTTGATGCATCCAGCAGCACCGGCTGCTTCCACAAAAAAGCTGCAGCAGCAGCAGCAGCAGCAGCAGCGGAGCAGCAGCGCATTCCTGCCCTCTCCCCCTTCCTTCCCTCCCCTTCCCAAATATCCCAACCCAAACCCACCCGAGCCACCTGTTCCTGTGGGGCTGGCACCCACTTCGGGCCTGCCTTTCCTCGGCTTTATTTATGGCTCTGCAGTTTTAGCAAATAAATCTGCATTTGCTGAGCTGAGCGGAGGCGGGGGACACTCCTGGGGCGGTGGGGGACAATCCCTGGGTGGTGGGGGACAGTCCTGGGGTGTCAGGGGACAGTCCCCACTGGCAGGGGACACTCCTGGGGTGGTGGGGGACACCAAGACATGGGGCCCAGGCACCCCTCGGCTCAAGGACAAGGGGGTTGCACACAGAGCCATTCATTGCTCACAAGGTGCCCGGGTAGTTTGGGCTCAGATCTGGAGAAACCAGAGCTGGTGGGAGAAAAGCCAAGAGGTTTTTGCCCGTGGAACTCCAGACTGAGCCCCGTCCCTCCCAGCTCCGCTCCGTAGCTAAACCTTAAATAAACCCAAAATAAAATTTCTCGACAGTTTGGCCAAAATCTGCCTGATCTGGGCTGTTTTTCCTCCCCGCAGCTCCCGATGCGGCCGCTCCGCTCCAGCCTGGCCACGAACCCTTTTTGTCCACGGAGCTTTTGCAGATCCCGGCGACCCCGAGACGCTCCCGAACAAAGGAAGAGCGAGCGAGGGAGAAGCGGCGGCGCCGGTTCCGCAGCGCCCCGGAAAGCGCCGGCCCTGCCAGGGAAGGGACGCCCACATTTCTCCATGGTTTTGGCCCCCAAATCCCCGGGGTTTGTGGAATTCGGCCGGCTGTGGCGGGACCCTGCTGGGATGGGAAATGAACCCGGGTTTTGTGCGGAGCGGCGGGGCTGGGATGAATATTTAGCAGGCGGGCGGTGTCGGAAATCTGAACACCTGAGACGGAGAGAGGATAAAAATGAAAAATAAGAAAATTCCCAGTTCTCCCGCTCCGTTTTGTGCTAAAGAAATGGGATTTTTAGGTCAGGGAGGGAAGAGCGAGAGGTGCAGAGCAGGGTCGTGCCTCTCCCACCAGCCCCAGCCCAGCCTTGCCAACGCCAGGTTTATTTTAATCTTTCATTTTCCTTCATTGCCGGATTTTTTTTTCCCCCTAATTTTTTTTTTTTTCCCCGGCACTTTCCGTGCGTCGGGCGCGCGTTACAGCTCTATTTAACATCTTTATGTGGGCTCACAGCTCGGGAGCTCTCTCCTTCCCTGCGCACAAACGCTCACAGACACAATATATCTTTCTGCGCACATTTCCAAACGCCGAAAGCCAGAGGCTGAGTCTGGCACTTGGGTTCTAAATCATGTCATTTTACACAGAGAGGGGAAGCAGAGGGGGGAGAGGAGCGGGGGAAGAGAAGGGAAAAAAATGGAATGAGTTAAAGCCACAGCACTGGCTTTAATATTTAATCTCCTTCCATCAGCAGCTGACATACAGCAGGGTTATTTCAGCTGCTATTTTGCGGGTGTCGGAATTAAAAAGAAGATGTTGGCTGTAAAGCCTTTGGGGCGAGGGACAGGAGCAGGGTGAGCGCTGCCAGCCGCCCTCGGGCTTTCCCCAGGCTGCAGCTGCCCCTGCGACCCCAAATTCGGCATTTTTCCCTCGTGTTCGGGGCTGGGCTGGCTGAGACCGGGGTGTCGCAGCTCTCTGGGGCCCCGCGGGCTGTGCCAGCCCCACGGATGGATGTGCTGGGGCCCCACGGATGGATGTGCTCGCTCCTGGGGTGCGCCGTGAGCCCGGCCCCGGGCTGGGCATTTCTGCTGCGGTTCCACGAGCACAGCGTGAGGAACGGGGGTGTCCAGAGCTCAGGGCTTCTCCCCATTTTTGGAGCTGTGTTTGGTGCGGGGCTGGGGTCAGGCCGGAGTGCCGCAGGTCCCCAGGCCGGGGGATCCTGGTGCAGGAGCTCTCCCGGTGGATTTTAACCTTGCCAATCCCGCTCGGAGCCCACCAGCGAGCCACTCCCCCCGGCCACAATTCCCTGCGGAGCAGCCGGGGCGTAGCTGCGGCTCCCGGCCGGGGGGGCTGAGAGCCAGCGCTGCCTCCCCACGCTCAGCACGGCGAATTAACGAGCGGAATTAACGAGCTGTCAGCAGCCGAGCCCTGCTCCGACCTAACTCGGTCCTGGAGCCACCGTGGCCACAAGGCTGGAGCCACCGGGGCCTCAGGGACACACCTGAGCACGGGGACACAGCAGGGAACAGCAGGCGCTGCAGAGCCGATCCCAGCCCGTTCCCAGCCCGATCCCAGCCCATTCCCAGCCTATTCCCAGCCTATTCCCAGCCCATTCCCAGCCCGTTCCCAGCCCGTTCCCAGCCCGCAGAGCCGGTCCCGCAGGGCAGGGTGGCTCAGGCGGGCTCGGGGTGTCCCCGCGGCCGGGGGGACCCCGGGGTGGCGGTCCCAGGGTGAGCGATGTGCCCCCGGTGCCGGCTCGGGGCCGGGCTCCATCTCCCAGCTGAGCAATGCCGGGATCATTCCCTCCCTGACTGCACGGATTAATTCGCTAATGTGCCTAAAGTGCCCCGATCCGGGAGTGATTCATGGCTGGGAAGGCCGGGGGGACCACGGCAATTATCCGAGGCCCATTTCCATGGCAAAGGAGGCGTCTGGATGAGGGGGGAGCGCCGCAAAGACTTGGTGGCTCGGGAGAGAATTCCAAGAGCCGGGCGAGTTGTCCCGGGGGACGAGAGGCAGAGGCCGGGAGCCGGAGGGGCCCCGGCGGTGCCCAGAGATCCCCGAGGAGCCGCTCCCGACCTCCTGACGGGGGATGAAGGACACGGGGGAAAGGTTTGGAAGGATCGGCTCAGGAAGGAAAACCAGACCGGGAACTGCGCTTGGAGAGCTCGGGCTCCACAGCGGGGCCGCGTTCCACAATCCAGGGAAAAGCTGGAGGAGAGGGAAAGCTGGGAGAGGTGACCCCCCCTCCCTTCCCTGCCGTGCCGCAGCGGGGCCGGATCCCGCTCCACCCCGGGATGTAAAATCCCGAGCCCCCCGAGCCTTTCCCGAAAAGCCAATTCCTGCTGGCTCCGGGAAGGAGCCCTGGGTGCGTTCGGAGCCATTTCCCCCCTGCAGCCGCCCCCAGCTCAAACTGCAGCGAGATTTAAACCCTGAAATGTTGGTTTTGGCTCAGGCAATGCCAGGGACCCTGTGTCTCTGCCTTTCCCTTTAAAATGCTGCTCCCTCCTGCCCCGTGATTGATTCCGGGTCCTTCCTTGTGGTTAAAAAAAAGAAAAAAAGGGAGGAAGAATAATAATAATAATCAAACTCTGGGCAGTGCTGGGTGAGGAATCCCCGGCCCAGCAGCCCCACAGAACATTGTGCAAAGCACCAAAAGTGGCGTTTTCCCCCTTTTTTGTTTGCTCAGAGAATATTTTTTTTTTTTTTTGTGCCATTTACACAAAGAGCTGAGCGGGTTCTGGAGCCCACCCCATCCATCCCATCGCGATCCTCCTTGGCCAGAAGGGCAGAGCATTTATCCGGGAGTAGGTAAATAATTTAATTTACATTTCTATGGCTCAGTTTATCCCAAAGGGCTTCTCAGGCACGGCCCCCCCTGGAATGCAGGTGTCGGGCAGGGGGGGCAGGAACCATCTGGCTGAGTACGCCAGGAGCCAAGGACGTCCCGGGCAAAATCCTCCACAAACTCCGCATTCCACGTCCCTTTTTCTCATTTTCCCCTTGAATTTCAGTGAGATGTCCCCGGAGGTGGGAGCAGAGCTGGAAACGCCAGGCTCGGGGTTATCCCGCTGGGATTTAACCCCTGGGCACCTCTCACCACCGGCTCCAAGGAATGTCCCGAGGTCCGGGCTCCGGGAAGGAGCGGCTGCAGGAGCGGGGTTATGGAGCCCGGCCCCACAGCCCCCCCCGGCTGCAATCCCAGCCCCATTTCCCTCGGGAATGACGGGGATACAACCCCAGCTCCCAAATCCGCACCGCGGGACAGCAGCGAGGATTTCCCACGGCTCCCACACGGCTCGGGGTTAGGGTTAGGGTTAGGAGAGGATCCCAAACCCCGCGGGACGGATCCATCCCAAAGAGCGGATCCCACGGACCGATCCATCCACGGGACAAAGCCCGAGCGGTGCCGGGAATGCGGCGGTGCCCGAGCTCCACACGGTGGAGCATTCTGAAATCCCGGTTCGCTGCCATCCGAGAGGGGGTGATTAAAGGCCGGGTGTTAATTACCGCAGCCGCGGAGCCGAGGGGGGCGCCCCGCGGTTAATTACCGGGGTGAGCGGGGGGCTGGAGCGGCTCCAGAGCATCTCCCGGGACGGGAACGACGGGCCCGGCAGCCGAGTGACCTCGGCGAGCCATCAACCCCGGCCGGGAGCCGGGAGCGGCTCCAGCCCGCAGCGGCCGGCAGCGCCTCCGCTATTGATAACTGATAGATCAATTACTACACAATGTGTGTGTATTATTATATAGACATATATCACAATACATTCATACGCGTAATAATTAATATATATTAGTGCACAACCTATATACATAATTATATATACACATATTACAATATTATAATATACTATATGATCATATATTAATTATTATAATGCATATATTAAAACACAATACTTCACTATTTATAGCAATTAATATATTCATTATTATGCTATGCGTATATGATATATACACATAATACACTACAATAAGATATTATTTATAGATATATATTATTATGTATATATTCTATAATGCAGCGAGCGTTAACAAAGGCACTTTGGTCCTTCCCCACTGTCGGGAGCTCGGAGCTCTCCCGGCACCGAGGGGAAGGGATGAGCGGAATTCCTGCCCCAAGGCAAAGAGTGGCCAAGCCGAGAGTTGCAGGAGGAAAATTAGGAATTCTTGGGAATTCTGCTCTTGTGGAGAGAGAACCGTGAGCCTCTGGTGGAATAAAAAGGGTGAAGGAAAGAGAAGGAAATAACAATGAAATCAAATCCCCCTGCAGGGCTGCAGCTCCTCCGGCCTCCCCTGCGCCCTCCTGTCCTGGACACGACAGATCCTGCAGGAATAACCCGGGAGCTTTTCCCAAAGTTCTCTCCCCCAGCAAACAAACAAACAAACAGGGGAGGATTTATGGAGTGCAAGCAGAAGCATAACAGGAAACTCGGTCCCTGCCCAGAAACAAGAATGGAAGTGTAAAAACAATTAAATCCCGATTAATTTGCGGCGCCTGCGTGCCCCGGGAGGCTGCGGAGGGATCGGAAAAGCCTCTGGAGAGGGGCCAAGGCCGGGAGAGGCTCTGGCAGCAGGTGGGACCTGGGATGAGCTGCTCCAATCCCTGCCAGGCCTGACCCCGTCCCAGCTCCCGGAATTCCGTGGGAATTCGGGGTGAGGGCAGAGCCCTGCAGCCCACGGGGCCCTGTGGAAAGGGAAACTGAGGCAGAACGGAGCCAGAGGCTGCACTGGGGATGGCTCCCATGGATTTGGGACACCCAGAGCAGTGTGACAGGACAAAGGGCTCGGATGGAACTCTGGGAGCAGCTCCTTCCCAAACCTACCCCGGGAAGAACCCCGGGGAATCCGAGCTGGGCAAAGGGACCCCGGCCGCTCCCTCGGCTCCGGCCCAGCCCTTCCCCATCCCGTTCCTGGTGCAAGGGAGGCTCCTTGGTGCCTGTCCCCTCGGGAGAGGCCCCACTGCACGTCCCAGCCATCCCAGAGCTCCCAAAAAACAAATCCTACAGCAAATCCTACAGCAAATCCTATAACAAATCCCACACCAAGTCCCACACCAAATCCCACAGCCACCGTCGGCTCCGAGGGGCTCGGGCTGTGCCCGTGCCGGGCTGGAAGCGCCGCCGTGGCTCAGCGCTGACCTTGGAGCGGCACCACAATCACCCAGAGGATGCCACGGCCCCATTCAGCTTTTGAAGGCCCTGGAATGGAGATTTCCTTCAATTCAGCGCAGTACTGGGAATGTGCCCGCCCATTCACCGAGTGCAGCCTCTGCTGATGGCTTTATCGCCTGGAAAGGGGTTTTTTGTGGATTTATCTCCTGGGGAAGCTCCAGCGGCAGCAGCTGCCTGGGAAGGGCAGCAGGTCAAATGCAAAGGGAATTCAAGTCGCTCACAGGTTTGGGGTTTGTCCCCTCCAGTGGCGGCACGGAGGGAAGAGGCTGCAGGGAAGTGCGGAGGTGCCTGGGGTTAAAAACAACCCAAAAACGGGGAGAAGGAATTCCTGAAGGGTGGGAGACCATCGTGGGGAGAGGGACAAAGCGGGAGGGGCAGCCGGAGATTTGTGGATCCTCGGGAACGACAGGGACGCTTTGGGAATGAGCCGCGGCAATCCCGGGGGCCGGGCCGGCCCTCCAGGCTGCCCTGGGAGCCGAGGAACGCGTCCCATGGAATGAGTCCATCCTCACCCATCCCTCTTCATGGAGCTCCCAGACCTCTTCCCAGCTTCCCACCCTGCAGTTCCCTTTATCCCGCTCATTCCCGGCACCAGACATTTTCCATCACTGCCATCCTCAATCCCTGCCTAAAAACTCGTTTTTCTGCCTCCCCACGCCTTTCCCTGGAGATTTTGGCCAACCTGCAGCTCCCTTCCCTCCTTCCCTGCTCCTGCTTCCCACATCCAGCCGCATTCCCGACTCCTGCCTGCGCCGAGCCGGCAGCACTGCGGTAATTAAAGCTTTTAAAAAAGGAGAGCAGCAGCAGCAGCAGCAGAAAAAAAATCGGCGTTTGCCTCTTCTCGCCTCTCGGAAGAGCCACCTGTTTTCTCGGAACGGGGATTTATGGGCACATTAACGTGGAGCTGCTGCTCCCACCCTGATGAGGTTCTCAGTGACCCTCTTCTCCCCGGAGATTTATGATTTCTCCCCGCACACTCCCGTGCCTGACTCCATCCTGCAGCCCCTGGATGCCTCTTTCTTCCCCCAAAATCGTCTGCAGTCGGTTTTCCAAAGGTGCTCAGTTTTCCCAGCCAGTGGGGTCAGGTTTTTGTGGCAGAGGCTCCTCGCCTTTATCCCATTTTTTCCACGAGGGGAGGGAGGTTTGAGCCCACCCCATAATGGGATCAGGCTCAGCGAGCAAACATTCCTGATCCCGACAAAATTCCCAGCAAAAGCTGGAGCCTCCCAGCAGCACTTTACTCCCAAATCACGTCCTGGCCACCCCAAACCCTCCCACCTGCAGCCCCTGACAAAACCGAGTGGGTGAAACCCTGAAATGCCTGGAAAACCTTTCCCAGCAGCTTCCCCCACATCCCACGGTGAGCTGCTGATTCAGTGATGTGGAAACACAAAGCCAAGGTCACCAAAACCCCTCCTTAAGGAGCCGGGACCGTTTTTCCTGCCCGCGTTTCTGCAGGTAATAAAATCTCACACGGAGCCATTGGAATTCTCCTCTGGAGCTCTGCAGACGTCGGGGCTTTGCAGCAATCACCCAGCGCCTCTGGCAAAGGACACGGCTTTAACCCCAAACCACGAGCTGGGGAGAATTCCCGAATTCCAGGAGTGGGGAATGAGCAGGATGGCTTGGGAGCAGGGAGAGGGGAACTGCAGTGGTGCTGCTGGGCGGGGAGAGGTCACTCCTGGATCCTGGGCACTGCAGGGCACCGGGAAGGGCTCATTCCCAAATCCCGGACACTGCAGGGCACCGGGAAGGGCTCATTCCCAAATCCCGGACACTGCAGGGCACCGGGAAAGGCTCATTCCCAAATCCCGGACACTGCAGGGCACCGGGAAAGGCTCATTCCCAAATCCTGGACACTGCAGGGCACCGGGAAGGGCTCTGGGAAGGGCTCATTCCCAAATCCCCGGCACTGCAGGGCACCGGGAAAGGCTCATTCCCAAATCCCCGGCACTGCAGGGCACCGGGAAAGGCTCATTCCCAAATCCCCGGCACTGCAGGGCACCGGGAAAGGCTCATTCCCAAATCCCCGGCACTGCAGGGCCCTGGGAAAGGCTCATTCCCAAATCCCGGGCACTGCAGGGCCCTGGGAAAGGCTCATTCCCGAATCCCGGGCACTGCAGGGCCCCGGGAAGGGCTCAGAGCGAGCTCCTGGCCCCGGGAACAGCTCCCCGGGGGCTCTGCAGGTGCCCGCTGGCAGCAGCGGGGAGGGGCAGGAGCCTCACAAGGGAAGGGGAGGGAAAAGCCCCCCGGGTTGGGGTCCCCTCCAGCCGAGCCCGCCGGGGCCGCTCCGGGGCTGCCACAATTCCTGATCCATCTCCATCCCGGTGAGCACAAAGCCCCCCCTGCCCAGCCCCTGCTCGCGCAATTCTTTATTGTCTGCATCTTCACTCCCAGGGGGAATTTTAGGACTTTAATGTTTTCATTGTTGTAATCCGGCATATAAAAAATAATAAAAAAAAGAAAAAGCATCGCTTGAGCACAACAGCTGGGCCGAGCTCGGGAGCCGCGGTGCTTCGGCAGGTGTTAAACTCGCTCCGAGCTTTGGGGAGCGGGAGGAGCCGGGCTCAGCCTCCCCTGCCCGGCCTTGGCTTCCGCTCGCCCCGGGCTTTGAGCCCGAGGGGCTCCAGAGAAATCCCCGGGGGTTCTGTTGGCTCCGCCGAGCCCCCGGAGTGCCCAGCCCGAGCGAAACCCGCCCGAGAGAGGCTCCCACACCGAGACACCGGGAACCGAGGGGAAAACCTCCGCCAAAAACCCCAAAGTCAAGAAGAAACCGCCCGAGTGAAAATCCCACACACTCCTCCAGAAATACAGGAATTAAAGGTGGCTTTTCACCCTGCTCCCGACATTTCTGCCCCCCTGGCGCTGAGGACACGCTGTGTCCTGTTTGCCCGTGCATTCCCGGTATTCCCAGTATTCCCGGTATTTATTCCCGGTATTCCCGGCATTCATTCCCGGTATTCCCGGCATTCATTCCCGGTATTCCCGGCATTCATTTCCAGTATTCCCGGTATTCCCGGCATTCATTCCCGGTATTCCCGGTATTCCCGGCATTCATTCCCGGTATTCCCGCTGCCGGAGCCGCATGGATCCCGCGGTGCCGCAGAGGGGCGGAGCGGCCGCCGCAGCCAACAAAGCATCCTTGGGAGAAAAGGGAGGATTTCAGGAGCCGAGCCCCGGCTGAATCGACATTTTTTATTTAAACTTTATTGCTATTTTTATTTAATCTTTCTTTATTATTATTTAAACACCGTTATCTGGGTGTTTAAATAAAACCAGGGCACAGGGCAGGGTCCAAAGGGAAACCCTGCGGTCCCTCTCCATCCCACAGAACCCCTGACACCGCCGGGAAGGGATAAAACCCCAGGCACATTCCCCCACCTCCCACTTGGTGGTTTTTTACTGAAGTGACAGCTTGGCTGGATTTTAGACAAGAAGTTTACAGAAAATCCTGCAAACTCAGGCACCTTTCTGAGGGCTGGATAAATCCTTTTCCTCCCCAGCCCTGTCCCTGCTGCGATGCTGATTCTGGGATATCCATGATGCTGATAACGAGGTCTTTGTCAGAGCTGCTGCTCCGAGGAATAAGTGATTTGTTCTCACAGTAAAATAAAAAGGATTTACAATTGTCTCGGAGCAGCAGGCAGGGAGCGAGCGAGGCTCCAAAACCAAACAGCCTTGACTTCAAAATACTGGGTTTAACACCGGGAAATATTGCACTTGCCAGGAAAACACCCCGAGCTCAGAGGAGGGAGGAAAAGCTCAGCCCCCGAGGGTTTGGCAGCTTTGGATTTGAGACCCCTCCCTCCCTCCCTCGCCACCTCCCAGCCCTGCACAGCCCCGGGCTTCGCACAAACAGCAACTTCTGTGGTTCTGGGGAAATCCAGCCTGGGCCCAGCTCCGAGCCAGGCTCTGCTCCAGAGCTGCCTTCTGCTCCCCCGAGCCCCAGAAATGCCCCAGCCCGGCTCAGCCTGGCCTGGCTCGGCCCAGCCCGGCTCAGCCCAGCCCAGCCCAGCCCAGCCCGGCTCCTGGCAGCACAGTTTCCATTTCTGGCACACATTTCCAGGTGTGGGCCTGGCCCAGCTCCCGGTGCCCAAATCAGAAGCTCCGTGGGTGTGAAAGTCACTAAATCCAAACAAGGAGGGCACGGCCGAGCTCCTTTAGGGGAATTGCTGCAGCCCCGATCACGTTCCCAAAACACAGAAACCCTCCCTGCTCATTCCCTGCTGCTGTGGGGAGCGCAGGATCCCATTGACCCGGAACACAAACCCCACATCAACCAGAAACTGAACTCCTGAGAAAGCCGCTGCAGCCCGAGCAGCTCCGAGCCCGGCTCACGGGGCAGAGCAGGAACAGCAAACCCCGAGCGAAGCCCTGAGGGACAGCCACGGATCCGGGGCTGGGAACGCTGCTCCTGCCACCCTCGGGACACGGCCAGGAGCTCCCCAGGGCTGCTCCTGCACGGACTGCAGTGCTGGGGGGGACAGCTGCCAGTGCCACCCCAGGGACACCCGAGCGCCACCCCAGTGCCATCCTGCGGTCAGTGCCACCCCAGTGCCACCCCAGTGCCACCCCAGTGACATCCTGGGGACAGTGCCACCCCAGTGCCACCCCAGTGCCGCCCTGCCCGCGGCCAGGAGGAGCCGGGCACCCCTGGGAAGGGAGCAGGAGAAGCCTGAGCAGGGCTCTGCAGCAGAAAAGCCTTTCCTGCAAGGACACTGCGGCACGGAGCTTTCCACGGAGCTTCCAGGCTCATCCGGGCTCATCCCGGCTCATTCCCAGCTCATTCCGGCTCATCCCGGCTCATTCCCAGCTCATTCCGGCTCATTCCGGCTCATTCCCAGCTCATCCCGGGGTCCCCGGGAGAGCTGGGGCAGCGCTGGGAACACCAGGGCAGTCACCCCAGGCTCCCCATCCCCATCCCCTCCTGCAGGGAACGGCTCCGGGCTGGAACCGGGAGCGCTGTCCAGCCCCGCTCCAGCCCCGGCTCCAGCCCCGCTCCAGCCCCGCTCCAGCCCCGCTCCAGCCCCGGCTCCAGCCCCGGTTCCAGCCCCGCTCCAGCCCCGGCTCCAGCCCCGCTCCAGCCCCGCTCCAGCCCCGGCTCCAGCCCCGCTCCAGCCCCGCTCCAGCCCCGCTCCAGCCCCGGTTCCAGCCCCGCTCCAGCCCCGCTCCAGCCACAGACGCGCTCCCGCTGCAGAGCGGTTCCAACAACTGCCACGGAATCCCAGCCAGAGGAATGATAAAGATTTTAACTTACAGGAAATGCTGCTATTAAATAATATTTAAGTCTTAATTATATTTTAAACCGGCCATTTTAGAAAAAAAGAAGTTCTATTACGGTGCTTTTGTAGTTAAAGGTCTGTCAACATTTCCATTTTAAACCTTCATTTCTAGGGGGTTTATAATTTGGCCATAAAAATTCATTCTAGGCTGGAACTTGGCAAACAGGGGCTCAGCCTAGGAGCAATATTTTTTATTATCCAATTTGGTTTAAATTGGTTTGGCCGTTTTTAAGTTATAGGAGTGTAAAAAATAAACGTTTACTGGTTTCAGATGCCTTCTCGAGCTTATTATTATTCAAAATTAGCCTTCCCCCTCCCCACCTCCAAAAATACCTTCGGCGAGAGGTGGGGGAGAGCATCGGGCTCTGCTGACAACCCAGGAGTTACGGCTCAAATTAATTCCCTCCTTTTCCTGCCAAGAGCCCAGGAGCTCCTGGAGGCCGCCCCGATTCCAGCCCTGCGAGGCTGCAGCTCGTGCAGGGGCTGCAGTGGCCCTGGCTGCCGGCAGAACTCGCTGGAAAGCTGCACTGCTGGGAAAGCTGCACTGCTGGGAAAGCTGCATGGCTGGGAAAGCTGCATGGCTGGAAAGCTGCATTGCTGGGAAAGCTGCACTGCTGGGAAAGCTGCATTGCTGGAAAGCTGCATTGCTGGAAAGCAGGGATGCAGCTCTGGGAGATGCTCCTCGCCAGGGCTCCCCACAAAAAGCTGCTGCTGTGAAGGGGCCGCGGGCGGGCGGCTGCCATTCCCGAGCGCAGAACTCCGGAGTTCCCTGAGGTTTCTGGAGCAGCCTCAGAGCCAGCTGGGGCTGCAGGGACACGGCTCCGACCGTCCCCACGTGCCAAGGGCGGCTGAGGGGCAGCCAGGCCAGCACAGGGGCATTCCACCCCTGCTCCCCAGCTAAATTCCGTGTTTTCTGTGCAGGGAGGGGCAGCAGCAGCGCTCGGGAGGGGCTGTGGGGGGAGGGCTGGCACGGCTGGGGCACCTGCAGGGCTGGAGGTGGCACGGGAGCCGCTCCCTGGGACACCCAGCCCTGCGCTTGGCTCCTGGTGACACGGAGCACCCAGTGCCACGGCATCCTGGTCACCGTGGTGTCCTGGTCACTGTGGTGTCCTGGTCACCGTGGTGTCCTGGAGCTGAGACCAGCCCCACTGTGGTGTCCTGGTCACTGTGGTGTCCTGGTCACCGTGGTGTCCTGGTCACCGTGGTGTCCTGCTCACCTGGTCACTGTGTCCCCTCCTCCCTGCCCACTCCCGCTTCCCTCTGTTCCTGCCTTTTTCCTGCCCAGGAGCTGCTCCAGGAGCTGCCCCCAGGGCCAGGACAGCACTGGGGAACCCCTCCCTTGCTGGCCGTGGGGTGAAGCAGTGCCAGGAGCAGGCACGGCTCCGGTGCCACAGCTGGAAATGTCAGGGGGACACGGTGCCACCCCACAGCTGGAGCGGTGACAGCCAAGGGGAAAAGGCCCATTTTCCCCCCTCTGCACACCCTGTAAAGGGAATAATCCACATTGGTTTGGATTATACAAGCCCCAAAGCCCAGCTCAGCCAATGGCAGGAGCTCATCCATTACTGGGCAATAGAGATTTAAGGGATAATGGCCATGGCAGCAGAGTATACAAAGCAATAAACTGCTTTTGAGGTTGGTTAAATGCCAAGTGATGCTGAGGCCTCGACGCCATAAACATTATTTCTATTATATGACAAGATAAGAGGATACAATAAACCAGTGAGAAGAGGGGGGGAAAAAAAAAAAATCATTTTCTGGCCTCGTGAAAAGTTCTGGACTCGGCGTTTCCTGGACGCTGCACAAAGCAGCACCTCCGAGCAAGGGTTTAGGGGGAATAAATTGGTAAATTAAGGGGGGGTTTAAAAAGCAAACGATTGTCTGAGGAAATGGCCTGGATAACTGGAGCTCTGGAATTAGGGCCGGAGGGATGATTTGTGTGCCTTGTAAAAGGGAAACGCTGCGCAGGGAGGGAGGGCAGGGCTGGGGAAGTCGTGCTCCCTGTTAAACATATTCAGTACCACGGTCCTGCCGCTGGCTTGGGCAGCAGGAGCAGCCAAACCATTTCATTAACGAGGATATTCCTCCACAAGGATGCTCTGGAGAGCCTGGAGCAGCCCAGGGCTGGCATCTGCTGGGGCCTTGAGGGGGTTTGGGGCCGTTTTCCAAGGGGGAAGGTGGATCCAGACACGGAGAAACTTCCCTGTGGCTCCTGAAGCAGTAGCTGAAGCCCCCCCCCGGCTCTGGAGCTGTGCTACAGGTACCTTAATGAGCCAACGGAAGGTTTAATTCCCTAATTAACGAGGTGGAGCTGTCCCACTGCCTGTCCCAGCCCTGGAGCGCTGGAATTCGGAGCTTGGGAGGGTGATTAGCAGCACACACCACCCCGATCCATTTCACCAGGAAACCCTGGCTCCAGGCATCCCTCTCCGCTTTCCAGGGGCATTCCAGAGGCAGGGGCCTGCTCCAGCTCCCTGCTGCCCTTCCAGGGGCAGGAACAGCCCCGTTCCCTCGCTCGGAGCCGGACATTCAGCACCTGTCCCTGCGGGCAGGCTCCGGACGCTCGACCTTGGCCGGGATCTTTTACCGGCAGCATCCGCGGCACATTCCGGGTCAGCTGTGCCACCCCGGCCGGCTGCTGGCAGCTGGGAGCTGGGAGAATCCCAAAATACCCCCCCTGCAGCCCTGGCAACCCCAAACATGTTTACAGCCCTCTGCACGCCCCGGCCGCGCTGCTCGGCTATTCTGGGTGCCCTCCTCGCTGCCCTCAGCAGCTTCTCCTGCTGGAAACGGGGAAAAACGGAGGAAAAAGGGAGGAAAAACGGAGGAAAAAGGGAGGAAAAAGGGAGGAAAAAGGGAGGAAAAAGGGAGGAAAAAGGGAGGAAAAAGGGAGGAAAAAGGGAGGAAAAAGGGAGGAAAAAGGGTTTAAGGCATAAAAGATGGGGCTGGTGTCAGCTACAGAGGCAAGGAAGCAGCTGCTGGGGCAAAGAATTAAATGGGAAGCAAAAGAATTTGATTTTTGACCTTACACAAAAGGGGGAATCAGTGCTGGTTCCGCAGAGCTCAGCTTGGCTCTGCCATTCCTGCTCCTCCTCCCAACCCCAGGGAGCTGGAGGAGGCTGATCCTGAATTTCAGCGAGCAAAAAAGGGACTGGGCACCTTGGGGCACCTTGTCCCATATTTATCCTCCCTCCCCAGAGCTCCCAGCCGTGCCCATCCCAGGGATCCTCCGTGCTCATCCCAAGGATCCCGCTGTGCCCATCCCAAGGATCCTCCGTGTTCATCCCAGGGATCCTCCGTGCCCACCCCAGGGATCCTCTGTGCTCATCCCAAGGATCCCGCTGTGCTCCCTGGCCCTGCAAAGCTCAGCCCAGCCAGGACTGGCTCAGGACGGGGGCTGAGGGCTGAGCAGGGCTTGGCAAGGCTCCGTGCCAGGCTCAGGTGCAAAAACCCAGGGAGAACACCGGGATTTACACCGGGAGCTCTGGAGTGGGGTTTGATGGGATGCCCGGAATTCCACAGGGAGGATCCTCTGCCCTACAAACCAGGCTGGCCTGGAATTCAGCCCCGCTTCCCCCGCTGCCGGGGCTGCCCGTGCCTGGAAGCGCTTCCCGTGGAGCTGGGCTGGATCCTCACGTCCCAGCCCTGAAGGACGTTCTGGGAAAAGCGCGCACGAGGTCAGGCTGGATCCCCATGAATCATCCCGCTCGGAATTACCAGGATTCCAGCATTTCCATATTAACATGAAGAATTGTCGGAATTACCCATAAGCAGCAGGCTGGAACAGCGAGAGGAGGAAGCAGCCACCTTTATATGTCATTTGTGGGAGATTGTGGGAGATTAAATTTAAATACATTGTTGTTTGCCTTAATTGCTTGTTTGAAGCCGATTTTAAGGCCGTGTGATTGAAGGGCTCACACCATTAAGTGCTCAAACACAGCTAATACATTTTATAAATGGCCTGCACAATTTCACAGGCAGAGAAGTTTCAGATAAAAAGCAGCCTCCCAAAAAAAAAAAAAAAAAAGAAAGAAAGAAAAGAAAAAAGAAGAAAAGGTAAAAGGAGGAAGTTCACCTGCAAGGGGAGGAGGAAGGATCTGGGTGAGGCTCGTGCCACGATGCACAGAAAGCTGGGAAACCCTAAATACACATTTTTAAAGTCCCCAGGAGTTCCCAGGTGAGGGGTTGGACCCATTTGTGTGCTCCAAAAAGAAACAACAGCACGGATCCCGCAGAGGAGGCTCTCTGGGCATGCAGAGCTCAGTTCAGTTCAATCTGATTTAAAGCCCTACAGGAGGCAGGAAGGTGTTGAACAAACTGAGGAACTGGACACACACACAGGGTCCTTGGGATGGGTTATCATTCCCAAACCCATCCCAATCCCAGCTGGGGAAGCCAAGCACAGCCAGGAAGGCTCGGTGAGCACGTCCCCTGACATCTGACTCAGAGCCACAACTCCCAAAACAAGAAACTCGGAGTTCCCAGTGCTCCAGAACAGACAACCCCAAACCCTGCTGGGCTGGGCCCAGGCTGCACTTCCAGGGCAGCCCCAGCTTCCAGCAGATCCCACTAAATCAGCCCCAGCAGCAATTCCATGATCCCTCTGATCCTCCCAGTACCAAGTGCCAGGCTGGAGCCCCATTTTCCCTGGAAATGGAAGGAAAACGGGATGGGAAGGTGTGACTGGAGGAGGATGGGCCTCCTCCACCTCTCTCATCCTGGGAAACTCCGCAGCAGCTCCAGGGAGCAGAAATTCCCAATGGGCACAGAAAAAAGCCCATCCCAAAATAGCATTTTGGGGAACCATTTACCACAGCCCATCACCTGTCACATTCCCAGCTGCTCCAGAGGAGGAACTCGGGAGCCTCCTGGCCCTGGAGGGCTGAGGGTTTATCTCCGGGAGTGGAACGAGGGGAGGCCGGGGCAGCACAACCCCAGCCCGGGGGGTTCTGCTGTGAGCTGAGAGCTCAACCAGGACCAGAGCCCTGCAGATCCTGTGAGCTGAGAGCTCAACCAGGACCGGAGCCCTGCAGATCCTGTGAGCTGAGAGCTCAACCAGGACTGGAGCCCTGCAGATCCTGTGAGCTGAGAGCTCACAACTGGACCAGAGCCCTGCAGTCCCGGCTCTGCTTTCCTCCCGGGATCCCATGGAGTGCTCCGGCTCCGGGATAAACCGGCCCCAACCCCGTTAAACCCCGTTAAACCCCGTTAAACCCCAAAGCAGCTCGTACCTGTCCGCAGCCCGGGGCGCCGCACACGAAGGGCCGGTCATCACCCATCCTTCAGCAGCCTGCGGAGCAGAGAAGGGACAGAAATCCTTAAATGGCCCCAAAAATCCCCCAAGCACCAGCAGGAGCTGCCCCTCTGCTGGGACATCGTTCATCAGGAGATGGGAGTAACTGCAGCCGGGGTTTGGGATTTGGGAGGGGCTGGGTGGGGTTTTACAGCTGGAAGGGAACCTGGAAAGGTGTGGGAGCTTCCCGGGGTTTCACCATCACCCAGAGGAGCTCCTGGGGCTCGGTGTCACCTCCTGCAAGGTGGGGACCCCGCTCAGCCCTGCGGAGGGGCAGCAGCAAAACCCCCTCAGCGCGGCCCGATCCGCCCTCCCTCGGGATCAGGGAATATCCTGGGATCCACAGGGATCATCAAAGGCAGCCCTGGGCCAACCCAAGAATCCCCCCCATGCAAACAAACCAGCAGGGACAGTGGCAATCCACAGGAAAACAAAGTGCGAGCGAGCAGCCATCAAATAAATCCAAGGCCTCTCTCTGCACCGGTTATATTTTCAATGGGAGAGAACTAAAATTTGTCATTTAATTAATTAAGGGATTATAGGAGTGGTGCTCCGTTTTACAAGGCAATAATCGGGCTCCCCAGTGGGTAAACTACAAGGCTGATGGCAGGGGCAGTTTATCACGGATTACAGCCAAGGATAACAAAACACTCACTCCTATTATGCTACAAGTGAAGCTGTTCTCATTAATAAAAAATAAGAGTAAATAAAGAAAAACCCTCCCCCCCAGTCTCAAGCTCAAGAAATAACGGTTCCCTCCACCCACTGATATTTTTACAGCAGGATTTTAAAAAGCTGGAATAAAGCAAATGCTCTCTCCTCGGGAAGCTGCTGTGGGAACACACTCGGGGCTGCTCCAGGGGGCTTCCAGCACCTCCTGCTCCGAGCTGGGAGATGCTGGAATGCCAGGAAGGGAGCCAGGACTGGGGGGAGAAGGGTTTCGCACTTGCAGCCCTGAGGGTTGGTATTTTTAGGAACTGTGTGAGAAGGAGCTCCAAGAATGCAGCTGGGCAGGAGCGGCCCCTTCTGCTCCCCAGGAAAGGAATCAATGAGCTGCTTAAAATGAACAAATCTGGTGATTCTTCTGCTGCAGGAGGTGAATTCCCTGCCCTCAGCCACGGCAGCAAGACCCGAAGGCTGACAAGAGGGGAGCTGTGATCCCACAAAAACAGGAGGCAGAGATGCCCGGCGCTGGGCTGGGTCTGGATTTATGGAGCCGAACTCCAGGGACTGTGCACGCAGGAACGGGGATAAACGAACCTGGCACCGACAGGAATGGGGGAACAAAGGCACCCAAACATCAGGGATGGCCCCAGAAATCCCCAGAAGTGACACAGGAGGCAGCGGAGCAGGGCACAGCAGCAGCTCTGGACAGCGGGAAGGGCAAATCCTGCCCAAGCCTCGAGGTGACAACAAAACTCTGGATGGGGACACAGCCAGGACACCCCAAACTGGGAACTTGGGGATCCCAAATGCTGCCCCAGTGCTGCTGAGGGCATGGGGATCCCCTCCATCCCGAGGCACCCGATCCCACTGGTTCCTCCCCTCCTGACCCACACAAGTCACCTGGGCTGGCTGGAAGTGACACCCAGAGCGTGTCCAGCCCCCTCAGAGCCCCCTCCCTGCGGGCCCTGCTCCAGAGCCAGAGCTGAGCACTTGCTGTGGTTCCAGACTCCCACGGGATCTCCTGATCCCTCTGGATCCCCTTCCCACCTTCAGCTGCAGCAGCTTTAACTCCTTCCCAAAGCAGCAGCTTCTCTGAAATCAAAGTCTGAGTTTTACAGACCCACAAGAGCTGCCCAGGATCCAAGGAAAACCAGAACATTCCCTTTCCCTGCTGCCCCCCGGAGCCCCTGTTCACGCTGGGCTGAGCCGGCTTCTCCCCCCCATCTCCCAAATTCCCGCTCCTTTCCCGCGGAATGCTGCCAGCCCAGCTGCTGCTGTCCCCACGGTGCCTCGGCCCATAAACCCCGAGTGGTCCCAAGCCATGTTCCCGGAGCCATCAACAGCAGCAGAGCCCGTTATCCCGGGCCAGACATTCCAGGGGGGAATGCTGCAGTCCCTGGGAAGGAATCAGCCCCGTTCCACGCTCGAGGCCAGCGATCACAGCGCAGCCTTCCCGAACGGGCTGTCCCCCGCTGGCACCTCCTGGCAGCCGGCCCAGAGCTCTGCCTGCAAACACCCTGGGAGGAAGGGGCAGCACAAGGGTGACGTTTCCAAAGCCCCCTTGGCACTTCTGGAGCTTTTCCTCCAAGGTGCTCCACGCGTGCCTGGCCTGAGCCACAGGAGGTGATGTGTGGGACACGGGAAGGGTCACAGGCTCTGGGCTGCCCCCCCAGCCCGGCCTGCCCTCACACGTTTTGGGATCGGGCTTTGTGCTGGGGAAGCTCCCACGGGGCTGTCCCAGATGGGATAGAGGAGAGCTGAGGCTGAAGCATCTCAAGACAGGATTTGGGAATCTGAGTCTCTTCTGGAAGAAACTCCCTGGACCTCAGCTCTGGATGCTGGGGATAGGGCTGGGCTGGAAAACACTCTAAAAATAAGGTTCTATTGTTGTCCTGGCACGTGAGTCGTGTGGCAGGAATGCTGGTGCCCCACTGCATCTGGGCACTGCAGGGCGGGCGGGAATGGTACCAGGAATGGCACTGGGAACACACCGGGAATGGCACCGGGAATGGCACCGGGAACACACCGGGAATGGCACCGGGAATGCACCAGGAATGGCACCGGGAATGGCACCGGGAATGGCACTGGGAATGGCACCGGGAACACACCGGGAATGCACCAGAAATGGCACTGGGAATGGCACCGGGAACACACCGGGAATGGCACCGGGAATGCACCAGAAATGGCACCGGGAATGGCACCGGGAACGCACCGGGAATGGCACCGGGAATGGCACCGGGAATGCACCAGGAATGGCACCGGGAATGCACCAGGAATGGCACCGGGAATGCACCAGGAATGGCACCGGGAATGGCACCGGGAATGGTCACGCACACCCCAGATGGGATGAGTGCTCAGACACAATCCCCGCTGCCCTCAGGCCTGCAGGAACAAGCCCAAGCAAAGGTGCAGCTGAAGGTGAGGTGCCTGTGCCAGGAGGCAGCACCAAAACCCTGCCAGGCCATTAAATGGGGCACAGAGTCCTGGAGGAGGGGGAGGATCCAGGCAGGAAAACCACGGCACCTGGCTGGCAGCAGGAGCACAGGCAGAAATGGGGTTTTATCCACAAATTGCCCCAAAAAAGCACGCAGCCTTCATCCCAGCCTGGGTTCCAGTGTGCCAGCTTGTTCCCTCCTCCTCCTCCTCACTGCCCTCCACGTCCAGCTCAGTGCACAAGCGAGGCAGGAGTTAAACTCGGGATGAGCCTGAGCTCCGTGGGATTAATTCTCAGAGCCCAAGGAGTGGCCAGGCCACCCCAGCTCCGTCTGGGTGACTCTGCTGAGCCCCGGGAGCCGCGCCAGGAGCGGCTCCAGCAACCCCAGCCCAGCACAAACAAACCCATTCAAACACAGGCGCTGCTCCAGGCACCGGCCCAGCCCCGAGCGCGGGCAGGGGGAGAGCAGAGAAAGCCACAATAAACGAGATTATTATGGATGGCTGCAGATCTGGGCTGGAGAAGCCTCTGGCTCCCAGGAGAATACACAAACCCCTGGCAGCCGGTGGCAGTGCCAACCCCAGCGCACTCCAGGAGAGGGGAGGCAGCCCCCACTGCCATCTCCAGCCCAGGAGGAAGCAGCAGGCTCTGCCCCCAGGCTCTGCTGAACAGCCCGAGATTTCCCACTGAAAATGCGAGGAAGGAAGCAGAGTGCTGAGGCTGGGCCAGGAAAGGCTCCTTGTTTTGCTGAGGGCAGTCCTGGCCAGCCCCGAGCTTCCTGAGCCTCGGGAGGAACGTTCGGCACACTCGGGACGGGCTGGGGGCAGCAGGGTCACCCAGACAGCGCAGGGACAGAGCCCTGTCCTGGCCAGGCTGGCTGTGCCCTCCCTGTGCCAGCCTGGGGATGGCTGGCAGCACCGTGATCCATCCTCAGATGAGGCAACAACAGCAGCTCAAGCCCTCCAAGAGCCAGCTTGGCCCCGCGCTCCCACCGCTGCCTGGTCTCAGGGCGAAGCTGGAGACACCGGGCACGGAGCTGCTCCTGCCCCTCGGGGTGCCCGGAGCTCTCCCTGCCTCTCCCAGCTGGGATCCACCCATGGAAATTGCGAAAGACTTTCAGTTTTGCAGGGAGAGGCCCCCTTGGGCCCAAACTCCGACTTTCAAGTTATTTTGGGGTGTGAGGGAAGGAGGGAGGGTGTTTGCTTTGTAACCAAAAAGCTGCGAGAGCTGAAAATTGTCCTGTGGGAAAGGAGGCCAAGAGCCTGGGCTGTAAAAGCTGCTTTGGAGGCACAACAGCCTCACGCTTCGTGGGCTTGGTAAAGCAAAGCAAACCCAACTGTATAAACTGGAATATTGGCAGGGAATTCGCTGGAAACAAATCCCCCCCAGCCACAGAGTGTTTAACGAGTCGTTTACAGAGAAACCTCAGCCAAGTCCAAGCATTTCCCTCGGGGCTGGGCCTTTCTGGGAGTTCAGGGAGAGGATCCTCACCAAGCCAGGACCTCATCGCCTCGGGGGTGTCGGAGATGTGCAAAACCCTCATTTCTCGCTTGGAAGTGCCTTAAAACAGCCTTGGAGCGGCACCATTCCTGTTAGAACCTCACATCTGGCCCGAAAGTGACTCCAAGTGACTCCCAAAGCCCTCCCAGGGCAGATGGACTGCAGAGAAATTCCAAAAAGGGTTTGGGAAAAGGGTCAAACCTGTTGGGAAGGGACACAGAGACCTCACAGGGTCACTGCAGCGCCCTGACCTCGGCCACAGCACCTGGACAGGGAATTTGGGAGCTCCCACAAAACACAGCAGCGAGTTCGGGCATCGCTCCGTGGCACTCGGTGGCTCCAGGAAGGTCGGAGCAGCCTTCAAGAGCTCCAGCTGCCCCAAGGGCACGACCTGTGCCTGCCCCCAGGAAAAAGCAAACCCAAACTGCCCCCAGGAGCTGCAGGAAAAGGCTCTCCCTCCTCCTCCCAGCCTCCCCCAGCAGCAATTCCAGAGGCAGAGGCCGCCAGGCTCCGCAGGATCCGGGGTGGCCTCTGTGCCAGCATCAGGGTGATCCATCTCGGGCTGTGCCGGAGATCTACGGCGGCACGGGGAAATAATTCAGCTTTACGGGAGGAAGGAAAGGCCTCGGAGAGCCACCGCTCCTCACCCAGCCCGGGTAATTACAAGGAAGCCACGACGGCCTCGGAGAGCGCAGTATTTTACCTCGGAAATGCCTGAGTGACCCAGAAGCTGGAGTCCCATTTCCTGAAATTATTTCACCACTTCAGAGCCCTTGTTTCAATGAAAGCTGCTGCAAACGAGGCATGAGAGCCCCGAGCTGAGCTGGAACATATTTCCCCTGCCAATGTGCGTGGATGCTTTGAAGGGAAGAGCAAAGTCAGGGCTGCGAGGAGCGGGAGAGCCTGGGAGGCAAAGGAGAACCTACGGATAAAACCCTGTTCGTGAATCCAAACAACGGAGCCAGGGCAGGACGGGGAGGCCCCGCACTGCTCTCCCCATAAAATAAAAATACTCTGTCCCACCTGTTACCATTCCATCCCGCCCGGGCACCTCCCTTTACTCAGCTCTCGGAGCCTCGCGCGCTTTGGCGGCGCCGTTGTTTGATGCACGAGCCTAAAAACCCAAGAGCAGCCAGAAATATTCCAGGAGAAGGTTTGCAGAGAAACCCCAGGTGCTGCAGTGTGGTTTAAGTGGACAGAATTTGGGTTAAACTTGGCCAGGACCTGGGTGAGGCCAGAACTTTCCGGGTCTGGGCCAAGCAGATTTGAAGAAGCGGAGAGTGGAAAGCAGGACCCGGAGATCCACCGAGGATTCCAAGCAGGAACCCAGACAAAAGCTGGGAATGCTGTGCTGGGAGAGCTGACTGAACCCAGTTTCAGTCTCTCCACTTCTCACACACCTCCAGCCCAAAGAGAAACCACCTCTGGTTCCTCAGGGAAGCCGCTGGGTGACCCCACCCTTCTCACCCCAATCCCACAAATCCCTTAAAGCCAAAACTGTGAATTCCAAGGTCGACTGGAATGGGGAGAAAATAATTGATGAATTCCAGGAAGCAACAGGTCCCCAGTGCTGAAGGCCTCTCACCAAAAGGTTCTTTTCTGGCAGCGTTCCATCCCTGGCTGCAGCACAGCTCGGTGCTGAACGAGGGAGGAAGAGCAGTTTGGGAAACCTGGCCTCGATTCCCAGTGCCAGGAACAGGAATAGAAAAAAAAAGGAGGAAAAAAAGAAGGAGGAAAAAAGATAAAATAATAAAATAAAGAAGGCAAAGAAAAAGAAGGCCCCAAGAAAGTCCGAAGGATAAATAAATCCAAACAGAGGCAGGGCAGCATCACGTGGGATGCAGCAGAAAAGGAGTCCAAAGCCAAATCCAAACCAGAGCTCCTTCCCCGCCACACAAAACCAGCCCGTGGGCACGGAGCCTGCTCCAGGGAGCTCTTCCAAGCACAGCTTCAGCACGGAGCAGCTCCCAGCCCTCCCTGCCTCGTCCCTGGGATGCTGAGAGCAGCTCCAAGGAGCGGGGAGGGAGGACTCCCTTCCTCGGGATGGACAGTAAAGGTCAGCCGGACCCCACCCCACAGCCCCGGCTGTCCCCCAGCCCCGCTGCTGCTTCCTCTCTCCAACTTCCTCATTTTCCAAAGCCAGGGGGATTCCCATCCCAAATCCCCCTTTAATCCATGCTCTGGCTGGGCTCAGAGGGATTTTGGAAGAAATGGGAATAGAGACACGGATGAGAAGCTGGAATTGGTTTTGCCGTGTCCTTCCACGCTTCCCAGCTGTCCCAGGGACCTTTCAGAGCTGCCCCGAGCAGGGAGGGCTCCTGCACCTGCCCAGGTGGGGCCAGCACCTCCGTGTGCACCTGCAGCTCAACCCCAACAACCCCCGGCACCACTGGGACCTGCTGGGAAGCGCTGGACAACACTGGGGAATAAGGAACCTCGAGAAAGCAGAAATAAAACAGAAATCCACGGCAGAGACGAGCCCTGGGCACAGCAGGGCCAAATCAGAGCGAAAGAGGAATCTCCAGAGGGAGGTTTAACACATTCCCAAAGTTTGTGTGAAGCCTTTTCCTGCTCCAAGCAGAGGGAAGGAGAGCCCGGATCTCAGGGCTGTGCTGCAAACCCCGTCCACCCCGAGCTGCTTGGTGCCACAGGGATGCCGGCAGCTTGGGAGGGACACGGGAGAACACACAAATCCCGGGAAAAGACTGAAATTCCTGCACGTGGAGCGGTGAGGAGGGTGGACACAACCCCTGGGGGCTCGCCAGGGAAGTGCTCAGTGTCCCACAGCTCAGGACCACCAAGGGCTGGCACGCAAAACCAGGAATTTTCCCCTCAGAAAAGGGCTGGTTTCAGGTTCCCAAAGCAGACAGGCCTATGGGAAACCAACTCCCAACTCAAATCCCAACCAGCTCAAAGGACCAGGATCAAAACCCTTTCCTGAGAGGTGTTCCACAACCTCCCCAGACCAGGCGGGATCGAAGCCGGCGCAGGGCTCACCCCAGTCCTGCCGCAGGAGCTGGGTGTGAGCCGACCCTCCCCGAGAGGGGATGTCCATCCTCTGACAGGGAATGTCCACCCTCCGACAGGGAATGTCCGCCCTCCCAGACAGGGGATGTCCATCCTCTGACAGGGAATGTCCATCCTCTGACAGGGAGTGTCCATCCTCTGACGGGAACCTGGCGGCTCTGCCCACCTGCCTCCCCCATCTCCAAACACTGCAGTTATTCTCCGTCCCTGCTGAGAAAAGCCCCCAGCCAAGCAGGAATTGCCGCTGGATTCTGATCCAGAGCTGCTTGAGGGACAGTTACTGGTGGAGCCAAGAACTGGAGAACCCCTCTGGATCATCCCCAGGGGAACAAAGTCCCAAGAGGCAGAATAAGACATGAATAACCTGGAAGGGTGTCCTTAGAGGGACCTGGATGGGGAAGGAGACGGCACCTCCACAGGGACAACAGTGGGACTGGGAAAAGCAGCAGAATGTGGGAAGAGTGGCAAATAAAGGGGCAGGAGGAATGAGACGGGGAGACCTGAGCACGAACAAGGAGTTTGTGTGCTCACACCTGAGCCAGGTAATCCCTTCCCTCAGCAGGGCTGGGGGGTCCTGGAGCAGGAACAGCTCCGAGGCGGATCAGTGGGATCACCAGTGCCAGGAAAGGTGAGCAGGTACAGGTGAAACCTCCCCACTTCCACCAGCTCACAGTCAGACCTCAATTCCCGGTGGGAATTAGCCCCTGACTTGAGACCAAACTCCTTCAACTCCAGTTCCTGATGTGTGCACCTTCCTGCTGCTCCCTTCACCCAGGGCCAGGGCAGTTACACACCCCCAGCTCCCCAAACGCAGCCCAGGGGCTCCTGCAGCCCCGGGACCCCCAGCTCTGAGGTCCCGTACCTGCCAGCCCACATCTCCTCAGGGCACTGAGGGGTGTCCCGCACCCCCAAATTCCCCCTCATCATCCAAAGCCTCACCCGAGCCCCTCAGGGTCCCTCCTGCCTCTCCAGGGTTCACCCCAGAATCCTTCTCCCTTTAAATCCCCGCACATCTGCAAACCCCCACGGTCACTGCCCCCTGTCCGCACCCCTCATATCCCCCAAGAGCCCCCACCCTTAAGCTCCCTGCAGACCCCCCAGTCCCGCTGACTGTCCCCAAAATTCCGGGGCTCCCCCCGGGCGCTCCCAGCCCCATTCCGGGGATCCCCCTGTATCTCCCCCAGCCCCATTCCGGGGTTCCCCTCAGCCCTGAGCCCCCCCAGTCCCATTCCGGGCCCCCCCCCCGGCCCCCCGCCCTCCCCCAGGCGCCGCGCGGGCCCCTCGCACCCCCACGGCCCCGCACCGGGGGCGGGGCTTGGCCAAAGAGCGGCGCCCCCTCGCCCGCCATTGGCCGCCGCGCCCGCCGCTCAGGGGCTGCGCGCGATGCGATTGGTCCGAGCGCGCTGTCACTCAGCGCGGGGCCGAGGCGGGCGGAGCCGCTGCCTCACGAAAACTCAGGGAGAGTTGTGGGGGGAGGGGCCGGCCGGGGCTCCCGGCCCCGCCGGAGCTGCCCCGCGGCCACCGCGGAACCTCTCGGGGCGGCCGCGCTCCCGCCGTGCCCGAGCCGCCGTTACCTGAGGGAGCCGGGCCGGGTCCTCACGCTGGCGCCGCTCGCGCTGGGGCTCCCGCGGCCCCCCCCCGCCCCGCGCGCGAGGCTCTCGCGAGACCCGCGGGGAGGGAACGGCGAGGCGGCCAATGAGATGTACTGGGGGCGGGGCCTCGGCAGCGAAGGGGCGTGCGCGTCACGCCCAGTGGGCGTGGTTAGACACAGACCCCGCCCACGAGTCCCCGCGCGCTGCGGGGACCGCTACACGAGAGGAGTGGGAACACACCTGGGACACCCCGGGACACTCCGGGATACACTTGGGACACACCCCGGGACACACCTGGGACATCCCCGGGACCCCCAGGGCACCACGAGATACGGACATGCCATCCCCGCAGCCCCTCCCGGCTGAGGTGTCCCGCAGGGATGGATGCAGGTGACAGCCCAGGTGCTCTTGGGCATCAGTGTTCCCTCGGGGACATGACCGAGAGTGGCAGCCAGGCTCAGCCCAGAGGGGACACCGCCACCTCCCCGGGGTGACCCTGTGGGGACAGATCCAGCTGCAGAGAGGTGACACTGGCCGAGGCCACCAAGGAGACACGAGGAGCTCAGACTGTCACAAAACCGTCTTTATTCCCTGCCCCCGGTATTCCCGGCTGGGCACGGGGCCACCGGCCCCAGGCACAGCTCCGTCACTGTCACCGCCGCTGTCACCGCCGCCCGCTCCTCACATGGCGAAGAGGATGAGGAAGGCCACCATGAGGCAGAAGAGTCCCATGGCCTCAGAGAGGGCGAAGCCCAGGATGGCGTAGGAGAAGAGCTGCTGCTTGAGCGAGGGGTTCCTGTGGGGAGCAGGGCTGGGTCAGGGGGCACGGCCACCCCTGTCCCCCCCAGAGCCCCCCTGTCCCCCCTGCCCTGACCTGGCGTAGCCGATGATGAGGCTCCCAAACACGGTGCCGATGCCGGCCCCAGAGCCGGCCACCCCCACGGTGGCAGCGCCGGCACCGATGAACTTGGCGGCCGTGTCGATGTCCCGCTGGGCAGCGCTCGTCCGCAGGGCCCGGGCGGCTCCCGGCCACACCTGGAGGACAGTTTGGGGGGCAGGTGGGGTTGAGCTCACCCCGGCCCCTCCTGGGCCTCAGTTTCCCCTGCGGGGGGGCACTGCCCAGCACGCTGACCCCCACCCAGGTGCGTTACCTGCTCCGGCCGGGCCTCGGGGCTGCTCAGCGCTGCGGCCGACAGGGGCTGGCCCAGCACCCGCGAGCTCCTCCACACCTGCAGGGCACACAGCGAGCTCACCTGGGGGACACACGTCACCCCAGCCCTGTGTCCTCACAGGTCACAGCTCACCCCAGCCCTGTCCCACTGCAGGGTCACGCTGTCACTACTCACAAGCGCAGGAGTGGAGACGAACTTTGCACAGGTGAACATGGCGAGGACGGAGGGACACGTGCAGGACACGGCCGAGGGACACACGCGGGACACGGCTGGAGGGACAGGGGCAGGAAGGGCTGAGGCGCGGGGTGTCCGGCCCCACGGCTGGCCCCGGCTCGGGGGGGGCACACGGGGACATGGGGACACACGGGAGGGGCAGGACGTGTCGCTGCCGGCAGGGCACCGTGGTGGCACTTTGGGGTCAGGGATGGAGGAGCCGCTGCAAAGCGTGAGGGTGTCACAGGCAGGGCCGAGACGGGCCCTGGGGGTCTCGGGCACGGCCTGGGGATCCCCAGCCCTGACAGGGGACGTGGGGACTGGGCCGGGAACCCCAAGAGGCCGCGTGAGGGAACGTCCCCCCCAAACCGGGTCCTGAGGGGGCGGCACCGGCCGTGTCCCCCGCCACAGCGCGGGGGCTCCGCTCGCCTCCGGTCCCGAAGGGCTCTGTCCTCCCCCGGGGCTCTCAGTGTCCCCCGGGCTCTGTACTCCCCCGGGCTCTGTCCCCCCGGGCTCTGTCCGGTCCCCCCGGGCTCTGTCCCCCTCTCACCGGGCTCCGCCGGGCAGGTCGCGGCCGCTCCGTGTGCGCAGGCGCGTCCGGAAGCGCGGCCGGGGAGGCGGCGAGGCGCCCCCTACCGAGCGGGAGGATCGGGAGAGGCGGAGGGCGGAGACCGGGGCGGGGCTTTAGGCGGGGCTTTAGGCGGGGCTTTAGGCGGGGCTTTAGGCGGGGCTTTAGGCGGAGCTTTGGGCGGAGCTTTGGGCGGAGCTTTGGGCGGGGCGAAACCCCGCGCGCCCTCTGGCGGGAAAAAGCGGGGGCGCAGCTCCGCGCGCCTGGGGCGAGCACGTGAGCGCGCACGCGAGTGTGAGTGTGCGCATGTGTGTCCCCACTGTGTCCCCACTGTGTCCCCGGGGGGCCATTGTCACCCCCCTGTACATTGTCACCCCCCGGTACACTGTCACCCCCCCGGTACATTGTCACCCCCCCGGTACATTGTCACCCACCCCCCGGTACATTGTCACCCCCCCGGTACACTGTCACCCCCCGGTACATTGTCACCCCCCGGTACATTGTCACCCACCCCCCGGTACATTGTCACCCCCCCGGTACACTGTCACCCCCCGGTACATTGTCACCCCCCGGTACATTGTCACCCCCCGGTACACTGTCACCCCCCCGTACATTGGCACCCCCCTGTACATTGTCACCCCCCGGTACACTGTCACCCCCCGGTACATTGTCACCCCCCGGTACATTGTCACCCCCCGGTACACTGTCAACCCCCCGTACCCTGTCACCCCCCGGTACATTGTCACCCCCCGGTACACTGTCACCCCCCAGGTCCCGTGTCACCCCCCGGGTCCCGTGTCCCCCCCCGGCCGCGGCTTTCTGGGCAGCGCTGCTGCTGCGGGAGCCGTCTCGGCCGTTAATTAAATCATAGCGATAATTAACTGCCATTAGCGGGAAATCAATAATGAGGAGCCGGGACTGGGGGGGCTCCGGCAGAGGGGGGGAGCCCCCAAACCACGGGGGGGCCGCGCCCCTCCCCAGCCCGCACCCGTCCGCCCGAGCCTTCCATCCCCCCGAACCTCAGCCCCGAATCCCCCCAAGCCCCCCCGCAGCCCCTCCCTCCCGCTCCCCCCCTTTCCCCTCTCCCTTTCCCATCTTTTTTCCCTCTTTTTCCCATTTTATTGTTTTATTCCCCGCTCCGGCCGCGGCTCCGCTCGCTGCCCTGAACGTTCGGATGAAAATCCAGCTCCGCGTTTGGGGGGGCCCGGGGGGCTTGGGGGGCTCCTGAGGGGATGGGGGGGCCCGGGATGGGGTTATGGGGGGCGGGGGGGCTGCCCCATCCATCCCGGTCCAGATCCAGGTCCCAATCCCGGTCTGGATCCCAATCCCGATTCCAGTCCCGGCCCAGGACAGGAGGGGACAGGGATGGGGACAAGGGGACCCCCCGGCAGCCCCCGAGCCCCCCCAACCCCCGTCTCCAGTCTGGAGCGGCCGCTCCCCCCCCGCGCTGGCCCCGCGTGGCCACCACGGGCCCGAGGGGACCCCCGGGAGCTCGGGGCGCCCCGCGGGTGTCGCGGCCCCCCGGGACGGGCCGTAAATCGCGGCCGGAGGGGACACGGAGCGCCAGGCGACATGATTCAACCGGGGATGGCGTCACGGGAGCCGGGAGCGCCGGGAGGGGAGGGGGCTCGGGGGGCTCGGGGGGCTCGGGGGGATTTATCCGGGGGGAAAGGGGAGGGGCAGCAGCACCGAGCTGTGAAAATGGAGAGAAACGGCCCCAAAAAGGCGGCAGCGGCCCCTGGGGTGGGGGTTCCGACCCCTGGGGTGGGGGATCTCTCCCCCCAGGATTTGGGGTCTCTCCCCCCAGGATTTGGGGATTTCTCCCCCCAGGATTTGGGGATTTCTCCCCCCAGGAACGGGGTCTGTGCCGCCGGTTTTTGGCTCAGCTCCGGCCCCCTCAGCGGGGGATTTTCTCTTCCCGTTGGTTTTTTGGGTTTTTTTTTCCCTTTATTTATTTTTTTTTTACACGCTCTTTTATGACAAACTTTACTTTACGTTTGACATTTAAAAGCTGATCAGATCTTCCCTCCAGGACAGGGGAAATGGAGATATTTATTGGGGTCTGGCGGCGCTGGAGGAGCCGGGAGATTTACTCCAACAGCGCCGCGGGATTGCGGCTCCTCCTGGACAGCGATTTTTGGGAATTCTGGGCCTGTCCTGGTCCCCCCAGGAGGGACAAAAGCCGGGCTGATCCCACCAGGATTTTCCAGCGGCAGGTGCGAGGCTGAGCCGCCCCCGCCGCCCTCTGCGGAGGTTTTGGGGCTGGAAATGAGATTTTCGGGGGTTTGGGTCACCCTGCAGCTCCTCGCCGGGGTTTGGGGACACAGCCGCGCTCGGGGCTCGCAGCTGTGACAATCTCTGGGCTTTGGGGACAAAGACAGAGCCGGGCTGGTGACCCGGAGCTGGGGACAGGTCCTGGGACAAGGGACAGCGACTCGGACGTGGGGGGGGACCCGGGGACAGCGTCAGAGCTGGGGCGGGGTCTGGGACCGGGGGAGGGACCGTCCTGCAGATGGGGACAGTCCCTGGGGACAGGGATGGGGACAGACAGGGGACAGGACTCGGCGCTCCCCCCTCCCTGCACTGCGACGGGAAATTCAAATCCCGCAGCGGCGAGCAGGGAAACACGAAGAAAATGGGAATAAAACCCGGGAGCGAGGCAGGAACGGGGGTGGGGGGACAGCGGGAAAGGTCACCCGCTCCTGCGGGGACAATTCCCGACCCCCAAATCCACTCCCGTCTCTTCCAGTGCCACCCCAGTGCCCCCTAGTCCATTCCCAATGCCCCCCAGTGCCCCCCAGTGCCACACCGCTCCTCTCCTCTGTCTCCCAGTGCCCCCCCAGCCGATCCCAGTGTGTCCCCGCTCTCTCCCAGGGGACTGGGAGGGACCTGGGGCCTCTGGGAGGGACTGGGGGACACTGGGGGGACACTGGGGGGGCACCCCCAGTGCCCCCCAAATCCCCCCAGTGCCCCCCAAACCCCCCAGTGCCCCCCAACCCCCCCAGTGCCCCCCGCGGGCTCGGGGCTGTCCCCAGGTGTCGCCGCTGTCCCCGGCAGCCCCCGGAGCTGGAGCCGCAGCCCCGGGAAGGTTTCCATGGCAACGGGAGGGAAAAAAAACTTTAAAAATATTTAAAAAAAAAACCAGCAAAAAGCAAAGCGGCGGCGGGGCTGGAGCGGGGCTCGGGGAGCCTTTGTGAGCGAGCAGAAACCCCAAAGTGAGGGACAGCAGGAGGAAGAGGAGGAGGAGCGGGGTTATTTAGGGTGGGGATGGGGGCACTGAGAGGCCAAGGGGGACAGGAGGCGGCCCAGGGAGGAAGGGCATTGCCCAAGGAGGCAGAAACCCCTTTTTTTCCCCTTTTCCCCCCCTTTTTTTCTCTCTTCTTCCCCCCTTTCTCCCCTTCCCCCCCCTTTTTTCCTCTTTTCCTCCCTTCCTAAAAAACCCCCACCCCAAACCCGAAAAATCCACCCCAAAATCCCAACAATCCCCCCCAAAATCCCAACAATCCCCCCCAAAATCCCAACAATCCCCCCCAAAATCCCAACAATCCCCCCCAAAATCCCAGCCACCCCCGACACCGCGATTTCTCTCATCCTTTCCCCATTCCCGGGCGGAGGAGGTGAAGCCGCCGCCGAGCTTGGCCCTGGCCCTCCAATCCATCATTTTTATTTCCTGTTGTAACTGACAAATTGTTCCCTATTTTATATCGGATCCCTCCAGGCGAAGGGGGCTGCGGGATGCGATTTCTTCCTCGTTTTTTCCCTTTTTTTTTTCCCCTTTTTATATTTTTTTCTTTTCGGTATAACCTAGGAAAGGAAAAAAAAAAAAAAAAGGAGAAGGAGAAAAAAAAAAAAAAAGTCATAAAACGCAACAATAAAATAAAAAATCGGAGCTGAACCAACCCAAAAGCAGCGCCGGTAATGAGCACCGCAGAGAGGCTCCATAAACCCGAGCAGGGCTGCGGGGACGGCGAGGAAAAAACCACCCCAAAAACCCCTTTATTGCCTCAAAACCGCCAGGGGGAAATTCTGCCTCCCCCAGCCCCCAGCGGCAGGTGCAGACACCCCCAAAAAATCCCATTTATTCCACCGTAAACTGGGGCTGGAGAAAGGAAAAACAAATTTAAAAAAATTAAAATAAAAATCTGATTTTTTTTTTTTCTTTCCTCCGTTTTTCCCATGCAAAGCCTGGATTCTTCTCCTCAAAAACCCCTTTTCCAGCGGGATTTTAATTGTCTTTGAAAAGGTCAGGAAATGTTCCTTCCCTCAGGTTTCATCCCGCTTTATTTATCCCTCCCGGGAGGAGCCGGCGCTGGCTGCTGGAAATCCGCTGCCTTGGGGGGAAAAAATCCATAAAATTCAGAATAAATGATGGGGAAAAAATCCCATTTTCTCCCCTTTTCCTCCCGCTCTGACACCCCCAGCAGCTCCCGCGCTGCTCCATCTTCTTTTGCCCCAAATCCCCGGGTTTTGCCCCATTTTGTGGGGTTTTCTGCCCCTCAGTTAATTGGGGGAGGGGTAATTAAAGCACAAACCCAGCCCAGCGCTTCCGGCCCCTGGATCCAGGGATATTCCCAAAATCCCTGGGAATTGCCCCTTTTTGAGCCCCTTTTGGGGTCATTCCCAACGCGGGCTCGGCCGCTGCTCACCGGGTGCCCTTTTGGGGCAAATTCACCGTTTTTGGGGCAAATTCACCCCTTTTTGGGGCAAATTTACCTTTCCCCAGGAGCAGCCCACAGATCTCCCAGGTTTTCTGGGATTTTCTGGGATTTTCGGCCCTTCCCTGTCTGTAAATCTCCCGGGCCTCAGGTGGATCAATCCCGGCGGATCCTGCGGGAAATTGGGGAAATTCGGGAATAATGAGGCGGGAAGCGTCGTTATCCCGCCGGGGCTGGGAAAAGGGGACTGGCAGCGGAGGTTTTGGGGCCAAAAAAGCAATGAAAGGTGAAATGTGGATGTGAGGGTCCCGTACTGGAGGGGAAACGGCCCCAAAAGGCGCCGTTTTCATCCGATTAAATGGGATTTGATTCCCTTTCCCAGCTCGGGATTTGATTCCCTTTCCCCGGGTTCGGCCTCTCCCCAAAACGGGAGAAAAATATAAAAAAAAATAAAATCTGGGGTGGTTTTGAGGCAAAACCGCCCCAAATCCCGCTCGGCTCGCATCGCCGCCCGTTTTGGGTGGAGAAAGGGCGAGAACGGGAGCGGGGGAGGGAGGAAGAGAAATTAAAAAGATGGAAATCACCCAGCCGGGCTCGGTGCTGACAGCGTGGAAATCAAAAATAAAAAGGAAAGGGAGCAGGGAAAAAAATCCCAACTAATTATGTTTTATTTGCTGATCCGGAGGAAAACGAGCGGCGGCGGCCGGGGGGAGCGGGGGGAGCGGGGTTGGGATTTTCGGGGGGGTTGGGGTCCCCAGGAGGGATTCGGGGTGGGGTTGGGTCTGTCTGGGGGGGTTTGGGGTCCCCAGGAGGGATTCGGGGTGGGGTTGGGTCTGTCTGGGGGGGTTTGGGGTCCCCAGGAGGGATTTTGGGGGGGTTTGGTTCCACCTGGGCGGGTTCGGCCTCTCCCGGGGCGATTTTGGGCTCCCTGCGAGTCCCGGCCCATTCCCGGGTCCCTGGAGCTCCTTCCCGGGGTTGGGAATCCGGGAATGGCACCAGGGGATTTGGGGTCCTCTCCTGGGATTCCCGGATTTCCCTCCCGGGTTTGAACCGCAGGAAATTCCCGAAAACTCCTCTGGCACCGCGGGAGCGTTCCCGGGTTTTGGCGTGGGGGAACATCCCAGGACGGGCTGGAATCCCACATTCCCAAATGGCGCATTCCCAACTCCCCGGGGGATCCTTGGCTTTGTTCCTGCGCCCCCGGGCATTCCCAAAGCCCGGGGAGCTTGGGATTGGTCTGGGAAGAGAGGCCGGGATGGGTTTGGGGGGCACAAAGGGGTTTTGGGGGCCACAAAGGGGTTTTGGGAGTTCGGGTCCCGGGGCCGGGTCAGGATCGACCGAGCCTCAACAGAAACGGTCGCGCTTCCTCCAAATCGTCCTGAACGGGGAAAATCTGGGGTGAAAGAGCCTCAAATCGGGGCCCGTCCGGTTTTTGGGGCGCTCAGGGTCAGCCCCAGGCCCTGCTGCCCCCCCGGGATCCAGCGGCAACCCCAGAGCAGCCCCGAGCCAAACCCCAAATGACCCTGAGGAATCCCAAACAATCCCCACAAAAAAAAATAATTCTTGTTTTGTTTGGGGTTTTGTTTATTTCTTTCTCTCCTTTCTCGCTCTTTCGAGCCAAGAAAAGCAGCAATAAATTAAAGAAAAAAAAAGAGGAAAAACAAAACCACCCCCAAAATAATCCCAAAAAATTCCCTTTTGTGCCTCCCGGCGGGACCGCGGGGGCTCGGCCGCGTGGCGAGAGCCGTAAATCACCGGGAACCGGGGAGAACCGAACCGGAACCGAACCGGGGCCAAACCAAACCCGGGAGAACCCGACCGGAGCCAAACCAAACCCGGTAAAACCCAACCGGAGCCGGCCCGGTTCGGGGGCAGCGCTGAGAGACCGGAACGGAACCAGGAGCGGGAATTGGGCCGGGAAGGGTTCGGGAGGACCCCGAGGAGCCGCAGCTGCTACGCGCGGAGCGGGCGCTAGATGGGGAAATGGCAACGGCGGAGCCGCAATTCCAGCCCCGTTCCAGGAGCAATTCCAGCCGCAATTCCAGCCGCAATTCCAGCTCCAATTCCAGCCCCGTTCCAGCCGCAATTCCAGCCCCATTCCAGGCGCAATTCCAGCCGGGAACGCGGCCCGAGAACCCCCCGGGAGCCGCCGCAGGCTCCGGGAGCCGCAATAAAAGGGCAATAAAAGGGAGCGGGGCCGCTCCCGGATCCCTGGAGAGGGAATTCCGGCTGGAAACGCTCCGGAGCCCGCGGGGAGAGCGGCCCGGGGGGCGGGAGGGAAACGGGGACAGGGAGAGATCCAGGGATGTCCCACCGGGAGAGATCCAGGGATGTCCCACCGGGAGAGGGGGCGGGGAGACGTCGCTGATCAGGATTAATGACAGGATCGATGATAAAGATCAATAACAAGGATCAGTGATGAGGATCTCTGATAAGGATCAGTCGCTGATAAGGATCAATAACAAGGATCGATCACCGATAACGATCGCTGATAAGGACGGAGGCCCGGGAGAGCCCCCCGGGGCTGTTTCTCGCAGTTTTTTGTCCGCGGTTCTCGCCCGGAGCCGCAAATCCCAAAAAAAAGGGAAAAACCTGGGAGTTTGCGCGGATCAAAGCGGCCCCGTCCGGCCGCCCTCGCGCCGGGCAATTAGCGCGGATAATTTGATATTTGGGCTCCCATTTCACCTCGTTTCGCAAGGGCTGACGCGGGCGCGTTTAATTGCGAGCGCGTGAGCGCAAATTGGCGGCGCTGGCGGCCCCCGGCCCGGGCGGACCCGAACGGAGCCGATTTGGGCTCAGTCCCGGGGGAATCGGGCCGGGGCAGATCCCGGGAAAAAAGGGAAAAGTCCCGGCTGAGGAGGAGGAGGAGGCTGCGATGGGCTCCGGGCTCCTGCGGCTCCTCGTCCTTTTCCTCTGCTGAATCCCTGGAACTCCGGAGGTTCGGGATCATTCCTTGATCCAGGCCTCCAGCTTGGAGCATTTTGGGCGACGCCACAAAAAAAGAAAACAAAAAGGGTGTGAAAACCCCATTTTCCACCCTTTGTTTCCCCATTTTCTTCCTTCTAAAACAAGCAGAGACGCCCCTTTAAAAGCACCGAAAAAAATTTTAAAAATAGTAAAACAAAAAATCCCCAATTCCTCATCCCTCCGGCTGCTCTGCCAGAATCCCTCAAAATAAAAAAAAAAACAAAAAACAAACCCGGGCCTGGTTTCCAAAGCTCCCATTGATGGGAGCTGGAGCGGGGCCAGGCTCGGCTGTTCTTGGCTGGAAGCGCAGAAATCTGGGGCAAAATCCGCCGCTTTGGGTTCCCCGCTGGCCCGGGAGGCGGCGAGGGGAGGAAGCCCCGAGGCCGTAACTCCTCGGGAAAGGGATATTTTGGGAAGCTTTGCGGCGCTGGAATGCGGCTCCTGGCGGGGCTGACAAGGAGGAATTATGTCCGGACAGAAAATGAGGTTTTTTTAACTCCCCCCCTGCCCAGGGGCTGGGTCCCGATGTTTGTTTTGGGAGGAAAACCGCCGGGCCCCTTCCCCCCTCTGCGGCTCCGGGGACCCTCCAGGTGTCCCCAAACCCCCCCAGCCCCACTTCCAGCCCCACATCCCTTCCCTGCCCCGGGCACCCCTCGGACGGAGCTTTCCCACCCTTCATCCCCTTCCTGCGAATTCCTCCTCTTTACATCACAAAAGCAGCCCCGGAGAGGGAAAAATCCGGGTTTTTTTTCCCTTAAAAACCCAAATCTTGGCGCTGCCGCCCCCGGCCCGAGCAGCCCACCCGAACTGGGGGGACTGGGATGGGGAGGAGCCTCCAGGAGGCGCCTTTGGGGGATTTTGTGGGGCCGTGGCTTTGGGGGTCGCGGGTTTTTCCCTCCCCTCCACATTTAAAGGCGGGTTTGGGTCCTGGGGCGGGGCTGGGGGCGGGTTTTCCCTGGAGTTATCCCTGGGAAGGGGAGAGAGGGGGAGGGAAAAGGAGGAAAAAAATCCCATGAGGCGAAAGCGAGCGAGGAGCAAATTGTGGAAAAATCTGCAGAGCTCGGCCTGCACCCACAGCCCCTTCCAGCGGCTCCTCCCGCTTTTCCGCAGGGAAAATTCCCCTCCCTGGAAGGGAATCCCGACCCCTCGGGGTCCAGGCCGGCCCCTGGAGGCAGCGGGATCCTCATCCCGTCACGGATTTGGGGCCGGCTCCGCTCCATCCCCGGGTCATTCGGGAATTGGGGATGGGAGGAGGAGCCCGGGGCCTCCTCAGGCTCATCCCAGGCCGGAATCGGGGCTGGAGGCTCAGAAATTCCCGAGTTTTGGTCCATCCGGGCCGCCCCTTCCCGAGGTTCCCCCCACGGGATTTTGGGACGAGTGGCCGGAATTGCGCCCGGGGCCAGGCCGGGACCATCCCAGGAATTGTTTTGGATCCGGGAGCTCAGAGTTGCGGCTCGGATCCTCTCCCGGGCTGTTTTCCCGGACTGAATCCCGGGGAACTGGGGATCGTTTATGGATCATTCCCGGCGCTTCCCGGGCCGGGAGGATCGCGGGGATCCCGGCCCGAGGCCGCTCCCAGCCCGAGTCATTCCCATTTCCCTTCCGAGCCAGGGGAAAACGCTCCCAAGGCGGGATTTTCCAAGGATTCTTCTCAAAACCCCAAGGCCCAGCCCGGGGGACATTTCCAGGAGTGGAAAAGGCTCCGGATCCGGGCTGGGCCTGGAGGGGTTTGGGATTTCAGGGAACGTGAGGGGCGGTCCCGCAGAGCCGGGCTGGGATCGAGGCAGAGCCGAGGGGGAGTTTTGGGGTCGGGGATGGGGCCGAGGGGGAGTTTTGGGGTCGGGGATGGGGCCGAGGCCCTTCCTGAAGTTTTCCATCCCGAGCGGGGCCCTCGGGGACGAGGAGCGGCAGCTCCAAAGCTCTGCCCGGCACAGCCCTGGCTTTAAACCCGGCCTAAACGCCCTGCAGGAGGAGCTGAGCCCTTCCCAGTCCCGAGGAGCCTCCGGAGAATTTCCCTCCGCGCCAAGGGCGTGGGTGGAGAGCGAAACAAAGCAGATTTCTAAGCGCTGTCATTATCCTGCCATAAATCCCGGCTGCTGCTGCCGGAGCTCCTGCTCAGCCCCGATCCCTCGGGAACGGATCCAGGAGCTGCACTTCGGGAACGCTTCCCTCCCGCCGCGGAGCATCCCTCGGGAAATGCCGCTGGAATGGATTTCCCGGCCATCCCGCACGTTTTCCCCGTCCCTGCCCCGCCGGGATTTTTGGGATGAGGAATTCCCGGAGCTCCCGATGACCTCCGGCCCCCCGGGACCGCCGCTCGTCCTTCCCCACGGCTGGGGCGCGTTTTTAACCCCAAACTTTTAAAATCCCAAATAAACAAAGCTGGTGTTCCCCGAGTCCCCCGGAGCCGGGCCGGTGTCATTCCGGTAATTAGCTGCTGCTAATTAGGCTGATGACTGCCGCACAAATGAACCGGGCCGAGCCGCTGCCCAGGGCCGGGCGCTGGATTCGCTCCCCGGGACGGGGAATTTGGGGATCCCGTGGGGTTGGGGGGGGATCCCCGATTCTCCATCGCCTCCCTCACCCCGGGATGGATTTTGGCTGCGATTCCAGAGAAAATCCCAGAAAATTCCCATCCAGCCCGGCTCCCGTTCGGGACGCGCCCAGGATTTGGGATTTGGCTCCTCTGGAGAATCCGCGGGACCCTCCTCGCACCAGAACCTTCTCCCCGGGCAGTGCCAGCCTCGGACCCGGTGGCATTTGGGACAAATCCCCTTTTCCCACCCTCAGCCCCGCCCCCCCCTCATTTTCCAGGGAAAGCAGGTGTTTTTCCCTGCTTTTTTTTTTTTTTTTTTTTTTTCCATGTGTTTCTCTCTCCTCCTGATGGGCCCCTGGAGCTTCCTTTTACACGAAAGCAACACAGGTTGATGTATTTTTAAATGGCTTGATTTTATCGCCCTGCTTAATGATTTGTCCCGTTATTTATTAGCCAGAGCGATCTCCGCGGGGACTCGGCGCATTAACGTATAAATAATGTGGCAAATAGTTCAATAGAGCCATAAAAAATCCGGGATTCGGGAATAAATTGACCCGTGGTCGCTCCATGCAAACCGAGGTGCTGAATGATAATTCCCGGCGCGGCCTCCGAGCGTGGAAAATGGGAGCCAGGGACAAACCCGCGGTGAAAACGGAGAAATTGACCCAAATATCCCCAAAAACTTCCCCAGGAGGGGGCAGCGCCAGGCCTGGAGCTCTGCCGGGGAATGCCGAGCTTTGCCCGTTCCAGGCGGGATTTTTGTGGTTCCGGAATGGGAAAATTCCCAAATCCTGGGGAATGGAAGCCTTGGAGCTGCCAGGGACCCCCTCAGCCCCTGGAGGGATCCAAGTGGAGCCGAAGTCTTCCTCTTCCTCCTCTCTGGGAGCCTCCTGGTTTTACCTCCCCTGCCTCAGTTTCCCCCTCCCCTGCTCCCTTCCCGTCCCTCTTCCCGGGGATCTGGGGGAAGGATTTTTGGCCGGGCCGGATTCAGGAAAAGCCCCGGAGCCTCTCCCAGGCTGCTCGGGTTTTATGGAGCGACCCCGGCCCCTTCCAGAGCCCGGCGGCATTCCCTGGATTAGCGATTCCCAGGCTTTCCCGGCTGGAAGCGGCGCTGCCCCCCCGCCCCCCGGGAGATTCCAAGGATTTTCTGGGCTGGAAGAACCCGCGGGGCTCTTGGGAAGCCCGGGGTGTTTTGGGGTGCGGGCACCGAGCCCCCTCCCCATCCCCCCCCAGCCCCTTTTTAAGGGAATTTGGGCGCTTTTGGGGCACCTCCAGCGGCAGCGACGCCCCAAACCCGGCGCTTCCTCATTAATTAATTAATGTGTTAATTTGTTAATTCTGCGAGGCCGCAGAAATTTGGGAATTTTCGGCCGCTTCCTCTTTGTTCCTGCGCAGCTCCAGCCGCACCTGGGGGCATCCCGGCCGTTGCCATGGCAACGGGAATGTCGCATTCCCGCGGGAAGGAATCAAGGGGGGAGAAATCCGGGATGGGGAGGGATCGGGAAGAGCCCGTATGCAAATGAGCTGCGGTTTAATTGCAGTTTTAACTGGGGGGCACAGCCCTGGCACCGGCTGGGCGTTAAAGAGCCCCCGGGCCCAGAAAGGTTCATTAGTGCCGGGCCCTAATGAGCTCGGACGTGGATGGGGAGCAGGAATTGGTGTGGGGCGGGGAGGGCAGCGCGGGGGGCACCGACCAAAAATCCCATTCCCAGCCCCCAAAAATCCCATTCCCAGCCCCCAAAAATCCCCAGGGAGCAGCAGCGGCTGCGGGGGAGGGTTCAGGATGGGTTTGGGGTGGGAGTGTGGGATCGGTGGGATGCGGGGGGGATTTATGGGATGCAGGGATCGCTGGGATTGGTGGGATCGGGGGGATTTATGGGATGCAGGGATTGGTGGGATCGCTGGGAAGAGGCGTGAGGTGGCAGCTCGGGATTGCTCGGGAGAGGAGCTGGCAGAGGGGGATTGGCTGAGGGGCGGGAATGGGACGGGAATGGGGAGTGGGGAGTGGGGATTGGGGAGTGGGGATGCAGGAGTGACCCCAATGTGGGACCCCACCGGTTCCCGCTCCCATTCCCATTCCCGTCCTGCCCGGGCGGCTGAGCCGGGCCCGGCTTGTGGGAGCTCACAGCATTCCCGAATCTCCCCTCTGGATCTGGGATCACACCCGGATCTCCCCTCTGGGTCTGGGGCCATTCCCAAATCTCCCAGCCGGCTTTGGGATCACTCCCAGATGTCCCAGCCGGGTTTGGGGTCCAGTCCCCCGCACCCCCCCAGGCCGTGGCCTCTCCCCGTTTCTCCCCAGCCTCCTCTCCTGAAATTTTCCCTTTTCCATCCCCACCGGGGTGATCCCAGCGCCTCCCCCGAGCCGGGCGCGCCGGGGCTCGCCCGGAGCTTTCATCATCCCAAATCCCAGACAAGCTTCCCTTTGTGGAGCGGCGGCTCCGGCCCAGCGCCGAGCGGCGCGCTCCGCGTTCATGCGGGGACTTTAATTAGGGTTAATTAGCGCCGCGGCCGCGCCGGCCCCGCCTTTCCGCGCGACGCTTTCCACCCTGCGATTTCTTGGGAGAGGCGCCGGGGCCGAGCCGGCCGCTTTTCCCTCTTTTTTTCCTTCCTCCTCCTCCTCCTCCTCCCGATGCCCCCGAGGGGGGAACGGAGCGGCCCCGGCGCCCCCGAGCCCCTTCGGGAGCTTTTCCAGAGCTTTCCACAACTTCTCCCGAGTTTTCAGGAGCTTTGGGGAGCTTTTCCCGGAGTTTTCCAGGAGCTTTCGGACACTTTTCTGGAGCTTCCCAGAGCTTTCCGGAGCTTTTGGGGAGTTTTTTGGGAGCTCTCGGGAGTTTTTTGGGAGCTCTCGGGAGTTTTTTGGGAGCTCTCGGGAGTTTTTCGGGTGCTGGTGGCGTGCGAGCGCTGCTCGGTGCCCGCCCCACGCCCCGGCACCGCCCGATTGCAGCTCCAGAGGCTCCTGCTGGCAATTCCCGAGCTTTTCTTGGCTCCTTTCCTTCCTCTTTTCCTTCCTCGGTGATGCCCCGCTCTCAGAGAGGGCAGGGCCGCGCTCCGGGTTTGTGCCCCTCATTTTTCCAGAGATTTCCAGCCGGGAACGGCCCCTCGGGAGCCCCGGGTTTGTTCCCCTGCCGGGAATCCCGGGATCTCCCTCCCAGCCCAGGGCCTCCCCAAACCCTCCAAAGTCCCCAAAGCTCCCTCTGCTCCAGGATGCCGCTCCCGGGATCCCAGGGCCGGGATTTTCTGGGATATTTGAGGGCTCCCGGGATCCCGGAGCTGGGATTTTCTGGGATCTCCGAGGGTTGGGACACGCAGGGAGGGGCTGGAATTTTGTGTCCGTCCCCGGGCCAGCGGCTGAGGCGGCGCTCGGTGACACCCGAGGTGACAATCCCGGCCTCGGGAGCATCCTGCTCATCCCAGCCGCTTCCAGAGGCCATTCCCGGGAATCCTCATCCCCCGGACCCTCCCCTGCGTGCTCGGGCAGGTCCCGGCCCGGCAGCTCCGTCTGAGTCACCCCAAATTCCCGGGATCTGCTCCCGGAGCGGGGATTGGAGCGGGGATGGATCCCGGGGATCCCGGGATAGATCCAGGGGGTTCCAGCTGGTCCTGGAGGGACTTTGGGGAATGGCCTCGAATCCAACAACGAAAAATAGCGAAAAAAACATTCTTAAAAATGAGGGAAATGGGGAAAAAGGGGGGAGAGGAAATAAAAGGGAAGGAAAGGGGGAAGGAAATTCTCGCATGAGGAATAGGGGAATGGAAGGTGCGGGAAGGTGCGGGAAGGGAGAGAAGTGGCTCCGGCTCCCCCCGGGGCATCCCGGAGTTTGCCAAAGTTTGGGAGAAGGTCCGGGAGAGGCCTGGATCAGCTCCCGGCGCGGCTGAATCAGCCCCGGGCCCTGCTCATCCCGACACGTCCCGGTGCCACCCTGGGCCCGGCAAATCCCGGGATAATCCCCAAATCCCGGCGGCTGCGGGGGGATCGGCTCTCGGCTCTCCCCGATCCCGGCGCGGAGGGGCTGGCACGGGGGAAAAGCCCTTGGAGAGATCCCGGGGGTCCCCCGGGGGCGTTGGCCGAGCCCAGCCGGGTTAATCCCGGTTTTACGAGCATCCAAACTTCTCCCGGGATTCCTGAGGCTGCGCGGGGCCTCGCGGCCGCCTTTGATGCGGCTCCGGGGCGCAGCCCGGCCGGGATGCTCCCGAAAAAAGGGGATATTAAGGAATTAAAGGCGTCTGGAGCCGCGTGGCTGCCCCCGAACGCCACCAGGGAGCGGCGGGAGCGGCGCTGCCGTTCCCAGGGGAGGGAGCCTGGAGCGGCGCGAGGCCATTCCCGAAAAGTTCTGTCCCGGGAGGTGAAAAGCCAAGGAAATTCCACGGGAAATGTCGCTCGGGAAAGGGAAAAAAACCCTGCCGGGATCCTGGCACGCGAGTAACCCCAAAACCCAGGATCCCCAGAACATTCCCTGAGCCAGGATGGTGCAGGGAAACTGAGGCACGGCAGGAAATCGGGATCCATTCCCATCCCCCCCCCCGATGACGTCACACAGCCCAGCCGAGCTCCGGGACCTCCCGATCCCTTTTTTCCCCGTTTTCCAGGCGGATTCAGG
Organism: Pseudopodoces humilis; assembly: GCF_049639895.1. Taxonomy (NCBI): domain Eukaryota; kingdom Metazoa; phylum Chordata; class Aves; order Passeriformes; family Paridae; genus Pseudopodoces; species Pseudopodoces humilis. Next base: position 206,459 of record NC_142231.1, read on the forward strand.
CCCTGGCCTGTCCCGGTTTTCCTTTCCAAGCCCCCCCGGGAGCTGCGGCTGATCCCGGCGGGAATGGGGCATCCATGCGGAGTTCCCAACCCCCCCGATCCTCCTCCACCCCGGATCCCCCCGGAATCCCAAATCCTCCGGGTCTCGCCGCTCCAGGGATTTGGGGTCTGGAGGGGACGGCGCTCCCAGCTGGATCCCCCCAAATCCCAGCTCCCAAATCCCAGCTCCCAAATCCCCATCCCAACATTCCCGGTGTCCCTCGTCCCCCTCCGAGCGCTCTCCAAACTCCTTCCCTAATTTTTTTTAATTTTTTTTTTTTTCGGGATAATTTTCCCTGCGCGGCCGAGCGGGAGCTGCGGGGCTGGAAAAGATGGATTTACGATTCCCTGGGAATGATTTACTCCCGGCAAAGTCCCCCCGCCCCTCGCCTGTTGAAAGGTTTAAGATTCGCTCCCAGACAGGCTCCAAAAATCAGGGAAAAACAAAAAAAAAATCCAAACAGAAAAAGGGATTTTCCCCCCCGGGCGCAGCGGCTGTAATTACCCAGCCCATAATCAAGGGAATTCGCATCCAGCAGAATTTTCCAGCAATCCTGCAGAGCCAGGGAAAAGCTGTTTTATAAGGAAAACCCGGGCACGTCACCCTCTGCTCCCCGGGATTTGGGAAAAGGGGGGGAATCCCCGCTGGATTTGGGAATGCGCGGCCGCTCTTCCCAATCCTGGGATTCTCCTCGCGCTCTCCAGGCCGGGATTCGCCACCGAAATCCCCAAAATCCCTCCCGAGCCCAGGGAAGAGCCGGGATTTGCCAAAGGAATCGTCCCGAGGTGTCCGCGAGGCGGAAATCCCAACTTTTCCTCCGGGATCACCCTGGGATCACTTTGGGATCACTCTGGAATCACTCTGGGATAATTTTTGGGATAATTTTTGGGGTCACCCTGGGATATTTTTTGGGATCACTCTGGGATAATTTTTGGGATCACTTTGGGATCACTCTGGGATAATTTTTGGGATCACTTTGGGATCCCTCTGGAAGCCGCTTTGCTCCTCCAGCCGGGACTGCCCCTGGAGAGGCCGGATCCGGGGGGGTTCAGGAATTCCCGAATTCTTGGGAATCTCGGGAGTTTTTTGGGAAGAAGTGAAGGTTCCCGAGGCCCTTCCCGGGCTCTGGGTTTGTGGGACGCCCTCGGGACGATCCCGGGGATTTGGCAGCAGGAAAACAGGGAATGGCTCATCCCGGGAGCTGAGTCATGGAACCAGGGCGGCGCCCGGGCGGAAAATTCGGGATGAGGGAGCCCGGTTTGTCTTCCCAGAGCTGTTGGAGCTCCCAGGAATCCCATTGTCCATCCTTTTCCATGGATTCATCACCCCAGAATTCCAGCTTTGCCTCCCCAACGGCGCTGAGTTCCCAGGAACCCCAGGAATCCCATTATTTCCCATCCAGAAATCCCATTATTTCCCACCCAGGAATCCCATTATTTCCCATCCAGAAATCCCATTATTTCCCACCCAGGAATCCCATTATTTCCCATCCAGAAATCCCATTATTTCCCACCCAGGATTCCCATTTTTCCCACCCAGGATTCCCATTATTTCCCACCCAGGAATTCCATTTTTTCCCGTCCCTTTTCCAGGAGCCGAGTGTGGGCAAAGGGGGGAGAGGAGAGGGAATCCATGGATTCGTCACCCCGGAATTCCAGCGCTCCCGACGCTCCTGGGTGGCTCCAGGAATCCCGAAGCCAAGCGTGGCCCAAATCCCGGGAGCGGCCGGACCGGTTCCGGAGCCTCTCCGGGAGCTGGGAATGATCCCAGGACGGATCCCGAATCCAGGCCTCAGCCCAGAGCCGGCCCTGGGCAATGGGGATTCGGGAATTTTCCCGGAGGAAGCGCTCTGGGATTCCAGGATGGGATCGGGACCTCCCGGAGGGGAAAATTCGGGAATGAGGGATTGATCCAAGTGTCCTTCTCCTCGCCCCGCTGGGATGGGGCTGGAATTCCCGAGTCCGGAATTCCTGCAGGAATTCCCGGGATTGGCCTGGAGGGTCCTGGGGAGGGAAAAGGGAGCAGGGAAAGGGATGGAATCCCTGGAGGCAGCGGAATTCCAGGGGAGAGAGGCCGGAGGAGTCCCTGGAGATCCTGGAATGGGTTGGGATTCCTGGAAAATCCCGGGGAGATCCCGAGACGGGGATAAAAATCCTGGGAAAAAGATGGAGAACCTGGGAAAGACAGCGGGAAATATTCCAGGGATTGGGAAAAGCAGGAGCAGGATGGAGCTGGTCCCTCTATCCCGAAGGATCTTCCCAGTTTTCCACTGGAGGCTCCGGATCTTGGGAAGAGCGCCCGAGATTCCAAAAGCCCCGTGAGGAGAAATTCCAGCAAATCCCGAGGGTTTATCCCGGAAAGATCCCCTGGGAATTCCCGCAAACCTCGGGGATGGAGGCCGGGAATGCCGCGGGAACCGGAGGAGGAGCTGCGGCAATTCCAGCTCCGTGGGAAGCGGGGATGGAATTTTTGGGAATCCAGGGAAAAGCCGCACCCGGATCAACCCAAATTTTGGAGTTAAAAAAATTCCAGAAGCCGGGAAAGGCGAACAGCCCCGAGCGGGAATCTCGGAGGGGACTTTGGGATGATTCCCGTTTTTTTTTAAGGAAAAAAGGCTTCGATCCCTCCTAAATTTTCCCGTCAAAGGCGGGGAGAGGGAAGAAAAAAACCGGGAATTGGGGAGGGAGGGAGCGAAGGATCCCGGGGTGTCCCAACAACCAAAACGCGGAGTTTTTTTTCCAGGGAAAAGGAGGAATTTCGGCTTTCCCGGGAATGCTCAGAGTGCAGGAGCTGGAATTATCCTGGGAAACTCTTCCCATTCCCACCCGCCCCGCGCTCTTCTCCTGCCCCTTTATCCCGATTTTTTCCCGTTATTTTTGGATTCTGATCCCGCTTTTCCCTCCTTGGAAAGCCCCGGGAGGATCCGGGATCGGCTCTTCCCGAAAAAAAGAGAAAAAAAATGAATTAAAAAAGCCTGGGAAAGGGAAAAGCTGGGAATGGGAATGGAAAATCAAAATGAAGCCTGGAGGGGAAAATTCCCTTCCCTAAATGAATTATCCCAAAATAAATCATCCCAAAATAAATCATCCCTAAATAAATCATCCCTAAATAAATTATCCCCAAAGAAATTAAATTATCCCCAAAACCAATTATCCCTAAAGAAAATATCCCTGAAAAATTCAATTAGCCCGAAATAAATTGGATTATCCCTAAATAAATGATCCCTGCTCCAAGCGGGGAAGGAGAGGAATTCCTGCAGTTAATTGGGATTTTCACTGGGAGTTGGCGGAGCTCGCTCCGGATCCCAAACTGGAATTCCCGCTGGAAAATCCGCCCTGGGAAAGAAAAGCGAGGAGGAATTCGGAGTTAAAGTCGGAATTCCACAATTTCCGGGCTTTTCCAGGGATTTTTAAGCGGGAATTCCTCATTTTTGGGGCTTTTTTTTCTCCTCCTCCCCACGCTTTTCCAGGGTTTTGGGTCAGGGAAAAAAATGGGAATTTTGGGGGTTTTCCCCTTCCCTGAGCTCAGAATCCTCCCCAGAATTCCCAAATCCAGGAAAACCCAGGCGGGAAAAGTTCCTGGTGCCCAAAAAATTCCCAGGGCAGCGGGAAAAGAGGGAAAATTCTCCATGGAATTCCCGCATTCCCAGCACGGGAATCATTCCCGGCGGGATCGAGGAGCGCTCAGCGGGAGCCGCGGGGGGAATTTGGGTCCAAAATCTTCATTTCTGGGCAATTTTTCCTTAAAGAAAAATCCCCAAACCTTCCCATGCCGGGAGCTTTTCCTTGAGGAAAAATCCCTTTGGAATTCCCGGAGAGCCCCGAGAGGGGCTGGAAATTCCCGGGAATTCTCGGGGTGCGATCTGGGGAGGAATCGCTTAAAAAAGGGAAATTTTTAATGGGGGAAAAAGGGATTTTAGCGGGAAAACCTTGGGATGTTCCTGGGATGTTCCTGGGATGTTCCTGGGATGTTCCTGGGATGTTTCTGGAATGTTCCTGTCCCCATCCCTGTCCCTGTCCCCAAGGGTGGCTCCTCTTCCCAAACTCGTCCCTTAACATCAAAAATCCCAAAAATCCCCACTCGGATCCCAAAATCCCCTCCCGGATCCCGCTTTTCCCCCTTTTTTCTCCTTTCCCGGCACATCCTCAGGGAGGAAAATCCCGTAAAAAACGCCGGGAATTTTCTTTTTCCCCCTTTTTTTGGGGCGGGAGAAGCTCCCCGCTCACGCGCGGGACACCGGACCTGGACAAAATCCCTTTTATTTGGACAAAAATGGAGCAAAAGTCGCTTTTTTCCAGCCTTTTCCCCCGAAGGAGGAACTGGAAATTCCCGGTGACGCTCCCGGAGATTCAGGGAATGATGGAAAAATTCCAATCCCATTTTTTCCCCAAAAAAATTCCGTCTCAGCCCGGAGAAAAAGAGAATTTCATCGGGAATTTCGGCATTTCGGACAAGCTCTAATTATTGATTTATCATCGGTGATTAATTAATGATAAAATCCCACGCCAGAGGTGGAGACAGAGCCCCAAAAAATCCAATTTATTCCCCAAAAATCCAATTTATTCCCCAAAAAATCCAATTTATTCCCCAAAAATCCAATTTATTCCCCAAAAAATCCTCCCGGACGGCTCCAGTTTGGGAGAAAACTCCAATTTCAGCTTCTCTGCCGAGCCGGGATCGTTCCCAGGGATTTTATTCCATAAAAATTCCAGCCCAGAGAATTTGGGAATGTTTTCCTTGGATTTAAAGTGGGTTTTGTTTTGGGGGGGGGGGGGGGAATAAACGTCGAGGTTTTGGGGTTATTTAAAATTCTTTATTTTCTTGCTAATGCCTAAAAATTCCCAGGTTTTCCATGGAAAATTCCGACTCTCCGGGGAAGGAATCCCTGGAAATTGAGGGTGTGCTGCCCCTTCTTCATTTTTATTTATTTCATATTTAAAAAGCACAGAACAAATCGGGAAATTCGGGATCATTTCCCTTCATCCTCCGCCCTGGAAATTCGAATTTTCGGCGTTTTTCCCCCCAAAACGGGAAGGAATTGGGAAAATTCTCCCCAAGGGCTGAAACCCTCGGGCATCGAGTGGAGGAAAAAGGGAATTTTTTAGGGAGAAACCTCCTGGAATGTTCCGGTCTCTCGGATCCGATTTTTTTTGGGGGGGAAGAAAAGGGAATTTTCGGCCGCTGGTCTGGGATCAATCCCTGCCCAAACCGGGAGGAGGAGGAGGAGAAAACATTCCCGGGGTGGATCCATCCCAAAAATCCCCAGGAGGGAACGAATTCCCCTTCAGGAACAGATAATAAATCCCAAATTTAAATAAGGAATAAATCCCACTGAAACAGGGAATAAATCCCAAATTGAAATAAGGAATAAATTCCGTTGAAATGAGGAATAAATCCCAATTAAAATAAGGAATAAACCCCAATTGAAATAAGGAATAAACCCCAATGAAATAAGGAATAAATCCCATTTAAATAAGGAATAATTCCCATTGAAATAAGGAATAAATCCCATTTCAAGGGGAATAAAAACCTCGGCGCGACTCCAGCCCAGCCCGAGCCTCCCCCGCTGGAATTTCCCGGGAAAAGGAGAATTCCAAGGCCGAATTCCCGGTCCCGAAGTGACCAAACGGCCCCGGCTTGTTCCTGTTTTAACTTGGAATTGAACTTGGACTTCCCGGCGGGCCCCGGGATCGCCGCTGGAATTTTCTTTGTCTGGAATTCGGCTGAGCCGGGGAGAATCCCGGGGAATTCTGGCAATGAGAACAATAATAACAATAATTAACGAATAACAATAATAACAATAATTAACGCGGGAGCGGCTCCGAGCTGGGGCTGGGAACGGGGGAAAAAAGGGAATAAAAGGGAAAAAAGGGAGTGGGAAGGGGAAAAAAAAAAAAAGGGAATAGAAAGGGAATGAAGAGGAGAAAAAAAGGGGGGGAAAAGGGAATGAAAAGGGAATAAAAGGGGGAAAAGGGAATCAAAAGGGGGGAAAGGGGAAAATAAAGGAATGGAAAGGGAAAATTAAAGGGAAAAAAGGGAATCCAAGTAATTTTTTGCCTCCAAAAAGCGGCGCCGATGGGAGAAGAGGAGGAAGAGGAAGAAGAAGAGGGAGAAGAGGCTGCGGGATTTGGGAAGAGCCGGGAAAGCTCCCAGAGCAGGTTTGGATTGACGGGAATTGATCCCGGATCAGGGCGGGGAGAAATCGGGAACGGGAATTGGGGAGGTTCGGGAATTCCCCGGAGCTGATCCCACCCCGGAAAGTTCCCATGGATTTATTCCCGGAAAATCCGGGAATAACCTTTCCCGTGGATGGGTCCATGGATGGAATTCCATGGATTCTCCAGAAAAATGAGGGGAAATCCAAGGAAAAAAAAAGAACCCAAATCCTCCAAATTTAGGGATCAACCCCTCCCCGAGCCGGGCTGGGAATTCAAATCCAAAAAGCAGGAAAAAATCTGGGAAAAAGGGACTGGAGGGGGAGCTGGGGAAAGGTTCTGGGAATGGGACACGTCGGGAGGGGAAAAACATCAGGAGAAGGAATTGAGGGGAAAATTGGGCTTTTAGTGGGTTTTTTTTGGGATGAGGAGCGTCCAGGGGGAAAAAATGGGATTTAATCTTCTTTTCCCAAGATTTTCCTGGAATGGCTGAGGCAAAACTGAGGCTCAGGCTTGGCCAGAGGAATTCATTCAGCTCGGACGAGGCGGAGTCGCGTTTTTATCCCTAAAAAAGACCAAAACCAGCCCGGAAATTTGGGGGGAAAAAGCAAAATTGGGATTTTATTTATCCAAATATTTGGGACAAAATCTGGGAAAACTCGGCTTGGATTCCCCAGGCAGGGAGCTGCGACTGGGTGGAAAATTTTTCCCTCAGGGAAAGGTTGGATCGAGGAGTTTTGGGGCTTTTCTCTCATTTTAGGACAGAAATCAGGGGGAAAAGAGGGAAACGAAGGGAAGAGGAATCCGCGCGCCGCAGATTTCCAGGGAATGATCCGGAAATTATTTCCTTGAAATGGAAAATTCCGCTTTTCCTTTGTTCTCTTCCAGCCTTTCTCAATCTCCTTTTCCCTGAGGACACGAAGCCGCTTTCCCATAAAATTCCAGCCCCGATTCCTTTTCCCGGGACGGGATTTTTGGCCTGGAAAAGCCGCGCTTGGATCGGAGCTCCCTGGGATTCGCCCCCGGCCGCGGTTTTGGGGAAGAATTCCCTTTTTTTTTGGCCACTTTCCCTGGAATTTCTCCCGGCTTTACCCGAAGGGAATTGCTGGAAAACCGCAAATCTCCGCCCGCGGCCGCCTCCACCTGCGGAAAGCGGGCCCCGAGTTTTTATTGTTTTTAAAGGAAAAACCGGGAATAAACGCCCGAAATAAAGGGGGAAAGCGGGGAAATTCCTGAAATCCCGACAGCTGAAACGCCGGAGGGAAAACATTGGGAACGGAGCTGGAAAGCAGCAGGATCAGTGGGAATTCTACCCCTGCGCACTTGGAGATAAATCTGATTTTCCTCTCCTTTCTCTCGGCAGGAATGGACAAGGAGGAAAATCAAAAATGGGAATTTTCCCCGGGATCTGCCTTCAGGAAAAAGGGAAAAGGGAAGGAACTGGAGCAATTCCTGGGGTTCGGGAGAGGAAAATTCCGTTTTTTCCTGCTCGGTTGTTGTGGGAGGAGAAATATCCATCAAAAAAAACCCAACCAAAACCTTTTCCAGGAGGAATCTGCGCCTGGGATGAGGAAAAAAAGGAAATTTTCCCCGTGATTCCCCAAGTGAAAAAGAGCCACGCCGGGAATTTGACGCTTTATCCTTTTAATTCCATGAATCCCCAGCTTTTCTCCCAGAAACCCCCAAAATTCGGGAATATCGGACCTGGAAAAGCGCTGGCGGGGGGGTTTTGGGGAGGGGTGGACCGAAAACCCCGGGATTTGCTCCCATTCCCAATTTTCCTCTCCCCGAGAGCTTCTGGGGTCTCCTTTTCCCAATTTATTTTTTGGGAATGCTCCCAGCCCTGGATCCCGGCCCCTCCCGCCCCCCTCGAGCCCCGAAATGCCCCAAAATTCCCGAAAATCCCATTTTTGGTGGAGAATTCCTCGTTTTTCGCCCCAAAGGTTCCTTTGTTCCTCTCCCGAGCCTCTCCCGGGAAATCCCGGCCCGAAATGCGATTTTTCCTCCTCAAAAAGGGATTTTCCTCCTCCTTTCCTTCCCTTTCCTCTTTCCCTCTCCTCTCCCCCATTTTTCCCTCTTTTCCTCTCCTTTCCTCCCATTTCCCTTTGGTTTTCTCCCATTTTTCCCATTTTTTCTCCCATTTCTCCCGTCTTTTCACCCCTTCCCCGAAGCACAGCGGGCCCCAGATCCCCGAAATTCCCAACCCCGATTTCCCAGGATATTTCCCGGGAATGCGGAGCGGAGCCCCCCCCCCCGTCCCAAACCTCCCAAAATTGGCGATAATCGGAATTTCGGGGCCGTTTTTGGCCCCTCCTCGAGGCTGCCGGGCCCTTCCCGGCTTTTCCCGCTCTGTCCCAGCTTTTTCCCATAAATCTCGGGAATTTTAACGCTCGATCCCGGACGTGCTGCCCGATGTTCAGCACTTCATAAAAATTAAAGGCGCAAAAAAAATATATATATAAAAAAAAAAAGCCGCGGGGTTGGGTGAGGGTCGCGTTTGGATTTAATTTGGGAATTTTCTCCATGTGCAGCTCGGGATGGGGACGGGAATTTTCCTGCCCGGAACTCGGAGCACAAAGGAGGCGAATTCCCGGCTTTTGTCGGGAATTTTTGAAACCTTTTTGGTTGGGTTTTGTTCGGTTTTTATTCCGCGCTGGTTTTTATTCTCCTTATCCGCTCCTTTTATCCCGATCCTCCCATCCCAAGCCTTTGTTTCCCATTTCTTTCCATTCTTTGCCCATTTCATTCCCTCCTCTGCCATTTTTTCCCTTTCAATTCCATTTTTTCCCGTTCAATTCCATTTTTTCCCATTTAATTCCATTTCCCTCCCATTTCATCCCATTCTTTCCCATTTCATTCCCTTTTTTTCCCTCTTTTCATCCCTCTCTTTTCCCATTTTATTCCTTTTTTCCCCCATCCCATTTTACCCCATTTTCCCCATTTTTCCCTATTTTCCCCCATTTTCCCATCCCTTCCCACCCCTCTCCATCCCCGTCACTCCCCCCCCCTTTCCCTGCCCTTTTCCCTTTTATCCCAAACCCCGGGAATTTTCCCTTTCCCCTTGAACTTGGGATGCCTCAAATTCCCGAATTCCCTTCTCCCGGAATTTGTTTTATTTATTTTTCCCTTTTCCAGCCTTTTTTTCCCCCCTGGGATGAGCGGGATGAGAATCCCGGCCCAGGGGGAGACCCCGAACCAGCGGCACCGGGGGGGATTTGGGGGAATTTTGGGATTTTTGGGGAGGCTCAGGGGAGTCCGAGCTAGGGACACGCTGAGGACAAAAAATCCTTTAAAAATCACATTTTTCCCATTTTTTCTCCCATCTCCATGGATTTTTTGGGGTCCCTCCTTTCCTTCCGACCCCCCCGAAGCCACTCCCAATTTTCCCTGTTTTTCCCTCAATTCCACATCCCGGAATTCATTCCCGTTTTCCCACCGATCCCCCCCAAATTCCGCGCGGCCCCGGAGCCCCCCCGTTCCCTCTCCCCTCCTGAAACTCCCGGGATTTTGGGGCTGAACGGGGCAAAATCCAATGAATTGGGGGGGAAAACCCAATTCTTCGGGAATCCGGCAGGAAAATGAAGGTTTTTTTTATTTTTTAATGGATTTTTGGGAATGGGGGGGGGGGGGAAAAATCCCCTAAAAACCTCTCGGGAGCTCCAGAAAAAAAAATTAAAATAAAAAATTAATAAAAATTACAAATAATTACAAATAATTAAAAACAATTAAAAACAAGCGCGGGGGGGCTGGAATTTTATCCCCACCACTGTCGGGCTCCGCGTTTCCCATTGGAAAACCGCGGAAAACCGGGAATGGCGGGGGGGGTGAGAGAACACGGGGGGGGGGGGCGATCCCCGAGGGGGGGCGGGGTGGGCGTGGCCTCGGCTCGCGGCCAATCAGGAGGCGGCGTCTCCCTCGGGGCGTGGCCCGGCGTAGTAAAAGGGGGCGTGGCCCGCGCGGATTTCTTAATGGAGCGGCGGCGGCGGGCGCGCGGCGCATGCGCGCTCGGGGCGGCGATGGCGGGGGGGTCCCGGGGCGCGGCGCGGAGCTGCCCCCGCCGCCAGCACCGGAGCGGGAGGAGCGGCGAGCCCGGGGCAGCGGCGGCGCGGGGAGGAGGAGGAGGAGGAGGAGGCAGAGGAAGGACGGCAGCGGCAGGAGGAGGCGGCGGCAGCGCGGCATGACATGACGGCGCCGCCCGGGCTCCCCCCGCGCCGGCCCGGCGCGCTCGGCTGCCGCTGGGAGGACGCCCCGCGGGAGAAGCCGCGCATGGAGAGCCTGGGCCCGTGCCGGGACAGCCTGGGCCCGTGCCGGGACAGCCTGGGCCCGTGCCGGGACAGCCTGGGCCCCTGCCGGGAGATGCTGCCCCACGGCGTGGCCCCCCCGGCCGCCGCCGCCCCGGCCGGAGCGGCGTCCGGGGAGCGGGGGGGCGGGGAGCCGCCTCGGCAGTGCCCGTCCGGAGCACCCGCGCTGGGCTACGGCTACGCCTTCGGCGGGGGCTACTACGGCTGCCGCCTGGCCGGCGTCAACCTGCAGCAGAAGCCCTGCGGCTTCCACCCGGCGGACAAGTTCCCCGAGGCCGGCGGCTCCCTGGCCAGGGGGGAGCGGCCCGCCAGGGCCAAGGAATTCGCTGCCTTCTACCCCGGCTTCCCCGGCTCCTACCAGGCCGTGCCCGGCTACTTGGACGTGTCGGTGGTGCCGGCGCTGGGCGCGCACCCGGAGCCGCGGCACGAGGCTTTGCTTCCCATGGAAGGATACCAGCCCTGGGCGCTGCCCAACGCCTGGGACGGGCAGGTTTACTGCTCCAAGGAGCAATCGCAGTCCGCGCACCTCTGGAAGTCGCCGTTCCCAGGTAGGAACTGGAAAAGGGCTCCGCGCCCCGCTCCGGCTGCCCGCGGTGAGCGCGGCTCTGGCCCGGGAGCTTCGATCCCGATACATTCGTTCCCGGGAGATTCGTTCCCGGGAGATTCATTCCCGGGAGATTCATTCCCGGGAGATTCGTTCCCGGGAGATTTATTCGGTATAGATTTATTCCAGAGAAGTTCATTCCCAATAGATTTATTCCAGAGAGGTTTATCCCGGTTATCCCATCGATCCCGGTTATCCCATCGATCCCGGTTATCCCATCGATCCCGGTTATCCCATCTATCCCATCTATCCCGGTTATCCCATCCATCCCACACTTCCCATCCATCCCTTGTATCCCGTGTGTTCCCTACACTCCGTATATCCGGGTCTATTCCATGGATCTGTTCCTGTTCCATCTCTTCCACGTCCATTCCATAGATCGGGATTTATTTATCCCATATATTCAATGTATTTATCCCACCTATCCCACATATCCTATATCTGTATCCCGTCCATTCCCTGTATCCGGATCCATTCCCTGTATCCCGCATATTCCATACATCCCGATGTATTTATGCCATATATTCAATATATCCCATCTATTCCGCATATCCACACACATTTATTCCATGTCTTCCATACACTGCGGATATCCGGATGTGTTCCATACATCCCATATATTCCATTTTTTTCCGGTCTATTCCTTATATCCCATTTATCCGGGAAGATTCCAGATACATTCCAGATATATTCCGCATTTATTCCACGTCTATTCCGCATTTATTCCACGTCTATTCCACATTTATTCCACGTATATTCCACATTTATTCCACGTCTATTCCACATTTATTCCGTGTATATCCCGCGTTTACTCCATGTATATTCCGCGTATATTCCGCATATATTCCAGATGTATTCCGCGTAGTTTCCCTCTGTCCGGGTAGCTGTATCCCGCATTTCCCGCACTCCCGGATTTGTTCCGTGTATTCCAAGCGCCCGTGCGGGGCCGCGTGAGCTCCGGGCTGGGTAATTAGAGGGAAGCGCGGCTCAGGAATGCTCGGGAGCGGGCAATGTGCACGGGCACGCTCGGCGGGGTGAGGCAATCCCGATCCAAAACCCCGCCGTAATTCCCTGATCCTGCCCTTTTCTCCTGCAGCAATCCCGGTCCAAATCCCCTCGGCAATTCCCTGATTCCTCCCTTTTCTCCTGCAGCAATCCCGGTCCAACCCAACCTCCCAAATCCCTCCGCAATTCCCCATTTCTTCCCTTCCTTCCCCTCGCTCCCGTCGGGATTTGCTCGGCGCTCCCGCCCTGCCCGCTCCAGAAAAAAGGGAAAGAAATGGAAATCCTCCCCAAAAACGCTTCGCGGGGAGCTCGGTGCGCCGGGGCCGGGCGCTAAATGAGCTCCCAATTAGCGCAATTAAGGGCAGAGGTGTCAAGTGACGAGCGGAGCTGTTTGGGGCAGGAGGGAGGCGCAGAGGGGTGGGAAGAGCCCGAAAAAGGGGAAAATGGCCCCAAATTCCCCCTCTGGAGCAGCTTGGAAGCCACAAAACCCCGGGGGCTGCTCCTCCCAGAACCCCAAAAAATTTGGGTTTGTTGGGCCGGGGAGAAGCGAGGGGGTCGCGTTTTTCGGGGTGGGGGGCGCGTCCCTTTATTCCCCCCCCCCCCCCTTTATCGGGACCAAAATTCAGCTTTTCCGGGAATTTTTGGCACTTTGGGAAGGGGAATTCGGCCGCACGGTGTTGGCTGGGTGTGGGGGGTTGGGTTTGGGGGGGCGCTGGATTTGGGGGACCCCGCTCGCCTTTGTGACCCCAAAAAGAGCCCCCAAAGCTTCCCCAATTAACGCCCGGGCCGTAATTAGGAGCGCTCGCCTCCATCTTCCTGCCCCGAATTTCGGGGCTCAGCTCCCGCCCGAAACCCTGCGAGGGCTCCCAAAATTCCGCGGGGAGCCAGAATTCCCGGCAGCGCCAGAGCGGGGCTGGGGGCGTCCCCGAATCCCCAAATCCCAAAATTCCCAAATCCCCGATCCCATTCCCCAGTCCTGGAGCCTTTCCCTTTCCCCCGCATCCCCAAAAAGCTGCTGGAGAGGGGGAAATCCGGATTATTTTGTGCCCCCCCGAGGGGATTTTTGGGGTTTGGGGGCCCCTGTGTCCGCGCCGGGCGGGGTTTTGGGGCTGCTCATCCCAAATTTTCTGCTGCGGGAAAAGAAAAACGGGATGGGGGAAGAAAAAGGAAGGAGGGAAAAGGGGAAAACTCGAAATATTGCCCCAAAAAGGGTTTGAGGTGCCTTTGATGCCCCATTTTCAGTGCGAGGCTTTGAGGGCGGATGCTCCTCCTTTATCCGCGGCCAAGGAAAACAGGGAATTATCCCTGGTGTGTTTTCATTCCCATTATCCGGAATATGATCAGCCATTATGCCTCTCCTCTGGCGACCTTTCCCCTCTTTTCCCCCCTCTTTTCCCCTCATTTCCCCTCTTCTTCCCCTCATTTCCATTGTTTTTTTCCCCATTTCCCCCTTTCCAACTCCACCCCCAAACCCCAAATCCCACCTCCCCCATTCCCATTATTCCCATTCCTCCCCCCAATCCCCCATTTTTCCCCCCATTATTTCCATTTCTGACCCATTTCTGACCCATTTCTGACCCATTTCTGACCCATTTCTGACCCATTTCTGACCCATTTCTGACCCATTTCTCCCCTCTCCCCCTGCCGCAGATGTGATCCCGCTGCAGCCCCATTTCACCCCAAACCCCAAATCCCCCGTTTTTCCCATCATTTCCCATTTCTGACCCATTTCTCCTCTCCCCCCGCCGCAGACACGGTCCCGCCGCAGCCCCATTTCACCCCAAAACCCGTTTTTTCCCATTTTTTTCCATTTCCCCCCGTTTCTGACCCATTTCCCCCGCCACAGACGCGGTCCCGCTGCAGCCCGAGGCGGGCGCGCTCCACAAGAAGCGCATTCCCCACACCGACCTGCAGCCCCATTTCACCCCAAACCCCGGCTTTTTCCCATTATTTCCCACTTTTTTTGCCATAATTCCCCGTTTCTGACCCATTTCCGTCCGTTTCTGACCCATTTCCGTCCGTTTCTGACCCATTTCCGCCCATTTCTGACCCATTTCCCCCCGTTTCTGACCCATTTTTACCCGCTCCCCCCGCCGCAGACGCGGTCCCGCTGCAGCCCGAGGCCGGCGCGCTCCGCCGGGGCCACAAGAAGCGCATTCCCCACACCGAATTCCCCATTTTTTCTGCTATAATTCCCCATTTTTTCGCTAGAATTCCCCATTTTTTTCCCATTTCCCGCCGTTTCTGCCCCATTTCCCCCGCCGCAGACGTGGTCCCGCTGCAGCCCGAGGCCGGCGCGCTCCACCGGGGCCGCAAGAAGCGCATTCCCCACACCGAATTCCCCATTTATTCCCATTTTTTTTTCTGTAATTCCCAATTTTTTCCCGTTTCCCCCCGTTTCTGACCCATTTCCCCCGCCGCAGACGTGGTCCCGCTGCAGCCCGAGGCCGGCGCGCTCCACCGGGGCCGCAAGAAGCGCATTCCCCACACCGAATTCCCCATTTATTCCCATTTTTTTTTCTGTAATTCCCAATTTTTTCCCGTTTCCCCCCGTTTCTGACCCATTTCCCCCGCCGCAGACGTGGTCCCGCTGCAGCCCGAGGCCGGCGCGCTCCGCCGGGGCCGCAAGAAGCGCGTCCCGTACTCGAAGCTGCAGCTGAAGGAGCTGGAGAAGGAATACGCCAGCAGCAAATTCATCACCAAAGAGAAGCGGCGCCGCATCTCGGCCAGCACCAACCTGTCCGAGCGCCAGGTCACCATCTGGTTCCAGAACCGCCGCGTCAAGGAGAAGAAAGTGGTCAGCAAAGCCAAGCCCGGACACCTCCACCCCACCTGAGGGGACCCCGCGGCCGCCAAAACCCCCCGGAACGGAAAAAAAAAGAATTCAGAATAACCGCAGAAAGAGGGAAGGCGGAGGAGTTGAAAATTTTGTGATTTTGGGGTTTTTTTTGGGTTGTTTTTTTTTTTTTTTTTTTGGTGTTTTTCTCCGCCGGGATGCTGCTGGGTTTGGGGTATTTAAAGAGAATTATCGTGGAAAAAAAAAATTAAATTTTTTGGTTTTGTGTTGAAAGAATTTAAGAAATCCGAGCCCCAGAATCTCTGAAATCCGGGTTTGGGTTTTTCCCGTTGGGAAATTCCTCCCCCCACACAAAATATCCCGGGATTTTGGGTGTCGGGGATGTTTTGAAGAGGGGAATTTGGGATGTGGAGCTGAGAGCGCGGCGGAATTCCCGGTTTTTCCCCCCATTTTTCCCGGTATCCTGAGCTCGGGCATTCCCGGCGTGGAGAAAACGCCTGGGAAAACAAAATTCCCAAAAAAAAACCATCCCTGGGCAGGGCTGGCTGCGCGTTTTCCCGGTTTTTTTGAGGATGGAAAAATCGGGAATGGGGACAGAATTCCCTGCCCGAGGCCGGGCTGGGGGCGCGGGGCGGGATCGGAGCCGCTCCGGGGAAATTTTGGGAATTCGGGGAAATTTTTGGGAATTTTCCCCCGCGGGTTTTGCTCGGCTTTGCGGGAAAAGCGGAATTTCCCGCCCGGATTTTGGGGTTTCGGGGTTCTGGGGCCGTTCCTGGAGCTGTGAAAGCGAATTTTTATTGGGTTTTTTTTTTTGTTTGTTTTTTGGGGGGTTTTAATTTGAATTTGGAATTTCTTGGGGTTGTCCTGTCGATGTCCGAGCTCGTGGTGTCCGCCTTGTACCATTCCTTAGAAATAAATCGCTTTTTTTTCCCGTCCTTGTTTTGCCTGGAGGACAAAACAAAAACAAACCCGAAACTCTTCTTTTTCAGGGAAAAGTAAAAAAAAAAAAAAAAAGGGAGGAAAATGCAGGAAAATTGGGGAGAAAAAACGGGAAAATTGGAGGATGGGAAAGGGAGAAAAGAATCGCGAGGGGGGCGAAGCGAGAGGGTTAAAATTGGATTTTTGTTGCGTTTAATTTTTATTTATTTTTTGAAAATTTGAATGGATTTTATTTATTTAATTTTTATTCGGTCTATTTTTATTTAATCGTCTCTTTTTATTACTTTTTTTTACTGAATCTCTTCCTGGTTAAGGTCTTTTCACTGAATTTAATTCAATTAATTATTTCAGTTCAATATATTTGTATTTAACCGCGTTTTCATCTCATAGACTTTTATTTAATATGTTTTTATTTAATATATTTTTATATTATACATTTAATATATTTTTATTTCATTTCATTCTTAATTTAAATTTTATTTCTTTTTTTTTCTCTCTCTCTCTTTGTTTTTTCCCTCCTTAAATCCGCTCGAGGGGAGGGGGAAAAGGGGCCAAAAAGGGCTTTAAAATCCCGATTTTTGCAGGTTTCAATTTGCCCGGAGTGCGGCAAAAATCGAGGGGAGAGGCGGGATGGGAATGGGGGAAAAATGGAAATTTTTGAGGCTGAAAAACGCTCGTGAGGGCGGCAAAATATCCAATTTAATAGAGATTTAATAGAGATTTAATAGAGATTTAATAGAGATTTAATAGAGATTTAATAGAGATTTAATAGAGATTTAATAGAGATTTAATAGAGATTTAATAGAGATTTTTATGCATTTAATATTTATTCCACGTCCATTTCCGTGTCCCCCCAATATTCGGGATTTTTTAGGATTTCAGAGCGGATTTCTCATTTTTTCCCGGATTTTTCGGGGATTTGGGGCCGTGGGAGGGGCGGAATTCAAAAAATTCGGATTTTGGGGCGCTCTGGGACCTCATTTTTGGGTTTTTCCCCTTAAATCCCGCCCTAAATGGGAATTCCCGGCAGTGTTTCATAGGAATGTTTGGAATCATTTGGGATGGATGGAGAAATTTGTAGGAAAAGGAGAGAAATTGAGTAATTTCTATAAAGAGAGGATGGAAATGTTGAAAATCCTCAAAATTCCCAGGAAAAAAGGGATGAAAACCCCAAAACGAACCCGAAAATCCCAAATGAATCCCAAAAAAAAACCCCGAAAATTCAAAAAAATCCCCAGAAATCCCAAAATAATCCCGGAAATCCCCAAAATAAACCCCAGTAATTCCAAAAATAAACCCCAATAATTCCAAATGAAACCCTAAAATCCCAAATTTAACCCCAAAATGGGGGTTTAGCCTTTGGGGGTTTTTTCCCTCCCAGAATTTTTCCCGGGATCCCAAATCCCGTTCCTTCCCCGAGGTCGCTCCCGGTGGATTTGGGATCCCCGAATCCCGGGAATTCCGCCGGACCCGCCCCTCTCCCGTTTTTGGTGGGAAAAGTGAAAATTTGGGTTTTTTTTGGGAATTCTCCCAGCGGGAAAATCCCAGACGTTGATCCCGAGGTTTCTCCCGGATTTTTTGGGGGGAATTTCAGCGATTTGGATCCCGAATTTTCCAGGTTTTGATTCATTCCCGGAGCTGCTCGGGCGGGAAAAATCCGGATTTATCGGGATGGGAGCCGGAATTCCTCGGGAAAACATTCCCAGATTCCCCCCGGGCGGGAAAATTCGGGATTCGGATTGGAAAGAGAAAATAAAGGGATTTGGGAATGGGGAAAAATCTTCCCGATTTTCCTCCCTGGGGGACGGAGCTCGGATTTTCCCGGGAAATCGGGAGGGAAATTGGGGAATTTGGGACATTTTGGGACATTTCGGTCAATTTTGGGTTGATTTTTGTCACTTTTGGGTTGATTTTTGGTCGATTCTGATTCGATTTTTGAGCATTTTGGATTAATTTTTTATCGCTTCTGGTTTAATTTTTTTGGGGTCGGTTTTGGGGTTACTTTTGGTCATTTTGGGTTCATTTTTTGTCATTTTGGGGTCATTTTGGGTTCATTTTTGGCCATTCAGAGCGATTTTCTCACCTGCGCCTCCTTTTTCCTCATCCTGGCGGCTCCTTCATTCCCGAGGATTTCAAAATCCGGGATAAAAACCCCAAAGAAGGAGAAAATCCAAGGAATTCCTTCCCTGGTTCCACCCCGGGCTGGGATTTTTGGGATTTTGGTGGGAAAATTGGGAAACCCCGCGGAATTCCGGGCGATTTCCTGCCCGCATTTCCCAAAATATTTGGATTTCCCTTATTTTTGCCCTTTTTTTGGAGCTTTTGGGCCCATCCCGGCTCCCGCTGCTGATTCGGGAATTCCCGGGGGCCTTTTCCTTCATTTTTCCCGCGGATTTTGGGAATAAAAATCCGGATCTGGGCCGAGCTGAGCGCTGGGAAAATGAAATTCAGGGGGAAAAGAAAAGGCAAAAATGGAATTTTTCCCCCCTGAAGGGAAGAGGGGGGAAAAGGAATTAAAGTGGAATTAAAATGGAATTAAAATGGAATTAAAATGGAATTAAAATGGGATTAAAATGGAATTAAAATGGAATTAAAATGGGATTAAAATACAATTAAAATACAATTAAAATACAATTAAAATGGAATTAATATGAATTAAAGTTAATTGAAATGAATTAAAACGAATTTAAATGAATCAAAATGGGATTAAGATGGAGCTGAAATGAATTGGGATGAATTAAAATGAATTAAATTTAATTGAAATGGAATGAAAATGAATTTAAATGAATTTAAATGGAATTAAATGAATGAAAATGAATGAAAATGAATTAAACACGGGCAGGAAAATGGAATTTAATCCGAATTCTGCCCCGAGCCGCTCCCGATCCCAAACGGGACCAATTCGGGACTTTCGGGGCTGGGCGCAAGGTGACGTCACAGGCGATGACGTCACGTGCAATGACGTCACGTGCGGTTCCCCTTGACCTTGACGGGGGTCCCGGGGGAATTCCCGATTTTCCTGCCCTTTGTTCCCGGCCCTTCCCGGGATTTTCCTTCCCGCTTTGGGCTCTTCCCGTTCTCCCTTTGTTCCCTTTGTCCTTCGGGAATTTTCTCCTCATTTCCCATTTTTCCTTTTTTTCCCCTTTTCTCCCCCAATTTCTCCCTTCTCCCCTTTTTTTTCCTCTTCTTTCCCCGATTTTTTCCCTTTTTCCCTTTTCCCCCCTATTTTTCCCTTTCTCTTTTTCCCATTTTCCCCCCGCTGATTTTTCCCATTTTTCCTTCCTTTCCCCTCATTTTCCCTTTCTCTCTCCTGTTTTTTCTTCTCCCATTTATTTCCATTTTCACCATTTTTTCTTTCATCTCTAAATTCTCCTTTTTCCCATCATTTCCCTCCTTTTCCCATTTTTCCCTTTTTCTCTCCCGATTTTTTCTTTCTCTTTTCTATTTTTCTCTCCCTTTTCCCATTTTATTTTCTCTTTATATTTTCTTTCTTTTCCCTCTTTTCCCCTTCTTTTCTCCTATTTTCCCCTTTATTTTCCCTTTTATTTTCCCCATTTTTCCCTTTATTTGCCCCATTTTCCCCCTTCTTTTCACGCTCCCAATCCGACTTTTCCCCATTTATTTTTTTCCCAAAAAAACCCCAATTTTATTTTAAGGATCGAACCCCCCCAGGACCGGGAATTTTTCTCCTTCCAGCTCGAGGTGAGTGGGGCTCCAATTTTCCCGATTCCACAAAAACTTGGAAAGGACAAAAGAAAAAGAGGGAAAAAAAAGGGGAAAAATAGGATTTTTGATTATTTTTGGGAGCTTCCAGAGGCTTTGCCAAGGAATTTTTCCCGAGGCGTCTCCAGCGCCGCCGCTTCCCGGTTTTTTTTGGCCGCTCCGCCTCAAAGTGGGGGGAAAATCCCTCTTTTTTTATGGATATTTGGGAATTCCATCCCGAAAAATCGCGGCCGCGCTGCGGGCGGGGCTCAGCGCGGGCGAGGATCCCAGAAATTCCCTTTTTTCTCCTCTTTTTCCAAGGAAAATTGGATCCAAATCGCCTCTTCTGGGCTCCTCCTATCGCGACTCGCTCGCGACTCGGGAATTCCACCCTTCTCTTCCCGGTTTTTGGGGTTTTTTTAGGAATTCCGGGGGAAAAAATCCCAATTTTTCCCCCCAAAGCGGAGCTGGAGTTAAACCCGAATTTCCCTGGATTTTGGGGCTGGATTTTCCCTTCCCGGCCTGGCAAAAATGGGGAAAAAATGGGGGGAAATGGGATTTTCCAGGGATTTCCCTCTTTGGGACCCGCAGAGATTCGGGCTGAGCTAAAGGAAATTCCCATTTCCAGCTTTTCCATGGAATTCTCTTTCTTTTTGGAGCCAATCCCGCTTTTCCAGCTTTCCCAGGTGCGGATAAACCCCGCAGTAAATCCAGAAATCGGTGGGAAAAGCGGATTTTCCACCCCGGGAACATTCGACCATCCCAAAAATCCCATTTCCACGGGATTTCCCCGAACCTCTCCATATTTATTCCCCAAATCCTGGATTTTCAAATCTATTTATTTTAAATTTATAATTCTTTAAATCCTTTTTCTTTATTTCCCCCCACCTTTTTTGCTCAATTCCCGATGGATTTGGGGCGAGAAAAGAAACCCGGGATTTGTTTTTCCAACCTCCGGACTCCCCAAAATCCCTTTCAATTCCCTTTTTCCCTCCCAAATTTTACTCCCAGCTGGGAAAAATCGGGATTTTTTTTGGCCTCGGGATGGTTAAATTTCATTTTTTGGGGGGAGAAAATTCTGCGTTCGGAGCCGGAGAAATTCGGGATATTTCCATTTCTTGATTCCGCTTTTCATTCGGGTTTCTGGAAAAGGCGGGATCGGAGATTTTTTTGGGAATAAAAATCCCGGATCCAGGCCGGGCCGAGGGGGGAAAAAACCCAAAAATTGAATTCAGGGGTGGGGGGAAAAAAAGGGCAAAAATGGGATTTTCAGGGAAGAGGGAAAGAGGAGAAATCCCGGGAATAAAAGCGGGGGGAAAAGCGCGGAAAGAGCGGGAATTGAGCCCAAAAGTTGGGAATGTTTTCCCGGGGCTCATTTGCATGGGATGCCGACCCTTTTTACTGCCCGAGACAGTGACCTTGAACTGCGCTTTTCCAGCCGCCTCCCTCCCCCTTTCCCGGGATTTTTATGGCTCCGCCGCTGGAATTTGATGATTTTCGGGCTTTCCCCCCCCCCCAACCCAGGCTGGGAATTTTCCTTTTCCCCCCCAAAAAACCCCGAGGGAAAATGGGGAAAAAAATCATTTTTATGGAAAGGTTTTGCCTGAAAATCGGGATTTTTCCAGCTGGGAAAAAAGAGGGAATTTTTATTTATTTTATTTATTTTATTTCTTTTCCCCCTGGGGTTTTTTTGGGGGTTAAAAATGGGAATTGCGAACCGAGGGGTTTTTCCAAGCGCTTTAAGTGGGAATTGGGATTTTTTTAAATTTTATTTTATTTTATTTTTTTGGGAAAGACGTCCCGGGGGTTTTTAAAGTAATTTTTTCGAGCTTTCCCCTAGCTGGAAAATGGGATTTTAATGGGAAAAGAATTCCCGCTGGAAAGGCGGGAGCGCCGCCGAAGGGTTTTTAGGGTTTATTTTTATTTCTATTTTGGTTTTTATTTCTGCCTCGGATCCGCTCCCAGAGTTCCAGGCCCCGCTCCCGATATCCCGCGGCTCTTCCCAGCTTGGAAAACCGGGAAAAAACGGGAAAAAACCGCGAAACGCCCCAAGAAAAAATCGCTTTTCTCACCCCGAGCCTCCCCGCAAAAAATGCGATTTTTTTCACTGAATATTTTACCACAAATTTCCAATAACCGAGAGGGGGGAAAAACCCCAAAATCCCGGGATTTTGGAGAAATTCCCTTTCTCCAGCAGGGAACAAAGCCCCGGAGCAGCCGGGACAGGAATTTTTGGGCGTAGGGAAGAGGAAGGAATTTTTTTTTTCCCCCGAAAAAAAATAAGAAATGAGCAAAAGGGAGCGAACAAAGCCAATTCCGGCGGCTCCGCGGGGCATCACGTGCGCGGCTTTTATTGAAATTATTCCTCCCCTCATCCAGCGCCTTTTTATTCCCTCCTCCTACCTGGAGGGGGAAAAATTCCTTGGCAGGGCTTGAAAAACGCCCCGAAAAAGAGAAAAAAAATGAAAAAGAAATAAAAATCCCACCCGAAAAGAAGGGAAAAGCCCCCCCAAAAAAAGCGAATTTTGGGCGTTTCGGGAAATTTCTCGCTCGGGTTTTGTCTCCTCGGCAGGGAAAGGTGCGCCAGGAGCCAGGGGAGCGTTCCAGGCTGGAAAAACGCTGGGAAAAGGTGGAATTTCGGGTTTTTCCACCTCTCTGCAGAAGGAAAAGCCGCCCGGAGCAGCCGCACCTGATTCCTTTGGGGGTTTTCAGGGATTTTTCCAAAGGTCTGGAAGCCTCCAGGAGAGGGGGGAAAAAAGGAATTTATTTTGGGGGGAAATGCCCGAAATCCAGCGCTGGGGGGAGGGAAAAATGGGAATTGCGGCGGTTTCGCCTCTCCGGGGAGAATTCCCGGGATTCTGGGGAGGGAAACGCGAAATTCCAGCGAGGGGGAGCCAAAAAAAGGTGGGGAAAGGGGAGAAAAATGGGATTAAAAAGCACAAAAAGAGGAAAAAAATTCCACCCCAAGTCCCCCGCAGGTCCCGTTCTCCACTCACAGCTTTCCCAGGATTTCTTTTTCTTTCCCAGGATTTCTTTTTCTTTCCCAGGATTTCTTTTTCTTTCCCAGGATTTCTTTTTCTTTCCCAGGATTTCTTTCTCCCCTTCCAGGATTAATTTTTCCCTTCCAGGATTTATTTTTCCCTTCCAGGATTTATTTTTCCCTGCCAGGTTTGTTTTTGGGGATTTTTTTTTTTTTAGTTCATTTCACGCTGGAAGGAGCCGGGGTGGATTTTTATTTTTATTTTTATTTTTAAATTATTTTTATTTTTATTTTTTAATTATTTTTTCCCCCTGGTTTTCCTCGGGAGAAGGGGGAGGGAGGGAGGGAGGAATAAATGGAATTAAATCCCCTCTGCGCCACTTCCAGGGGCGGGGATGGGCCAGGAAAAACGGGAATTTCGGGTAATTCCCCGGGGAAAAATGGGGCAAAACCCCGATTTTAAGGGTTGGGGAAGAAAGGAATGAAAACGGAGCCGGAGCTCGCCAATAAAATGGATTTTCCCGAAAAAAAACTCAAACCGGGAGAGGCCGGGAAGCGCTCGGGAAGCGTCTGGATCCTCCCAGAGCCGCGGAGGCCGGGAGAGGGAGCGGAAAAATGAGAAAAACCATCAAAAAACGGTGAAATGATGATAAAAATGATGGGAAAATGACCAAAAAATGACAAAATAATGATAAAGGCGACAAAAATTGACACAAGGATGGCCCAAAGACGCTAAGAGGAGCTAAAACAATAATGCGAAATTATTAAAAATTACTAAAAATGATAAAACAATGATAAAAAATGATAAAAAATTACCTAAAAATGATAGGAATGGATAAAAAGTTGATAAAAAAATGAGCAAAAAATGATAAAAAATGGAGAAAAATGATGAAAACTCGTCAGGAAAAGGTGATAAGGACCCAAAAAAAGGGAAAGTGGGGAAGGTCGGGAACGGCTCCGGCTGGAACCGAGCCCCATCCGTCTCCTTAAAAAGCCCCGTAAAGTTTATATGACACAAAATCTAATGGGGATTTATCGGGGCGACGCCGCAACGCCGCGCTTTTACTTAATCAAGGAGTTCATTAATTAATTAATGAGCGGCGCCCGCGCCCCTCGTGGTTCCCCCCCCACACACACACACAGACACCAGCAGCGGTTTTGGGGTGAAAAACGCGAATTTTTCCTGCAAAAAATGGGATTTTCCGGGCGTTTGGCCAGAGCTGGGGTGACTCAAAACCACCAAAAAATGGAATTAAAGCCGGAGGGGATTTGGGGAGGTTTTTTAATGGTTTGGGTTTTCAGAGAGGGGGGGAAAGGGAGGAGAAATGAGGGAAAAAGGAGGAGAAATGGGGGAAAGGGAGGAAAAATGGGGAAAGAGGGAGGAAAAATGGGGAAAAGGGAGGAAAGATAGGGAAAGAGGGAGGAAAATAATGAGGAAAAAAATGAGGAATAAAGGGAGGGGAAAGGGGAGGAAAAAGGGAGGAAAAAAGGAGGGGAAAGGGAGGGGAAAAGGAGGGAAAAAGAGGGGAAAAAGAGGAACAAAGGAGGAAAAAGGGAGGGGAAAAAAAGGGGAATAAAGGGAGGGAAAAGGGAGAAAAGAAAAGGAGAAGGAAGGAGGGAAAAGGGAGGGAAAAAGAGGTGGAAAAAAAAGAGGAAAAAAAGGAGGAAAAAGGGAGGAAAGCGGGAGGAACCGGGCTCTGTTTTGTCTGGGCTGCGGAGGGGAGGGGACAAAGGGGGAGGGGACGGGGGGGGGGAGGGGACCGGGGGGGGGGGGGAGGGGACACCGAGGGGGGGGAGGGGACACCGAGGGGACCCCCCGGCCTCACGTGACGGCGGCGCCGGGGCCAATGGGCTCGGGCCGAGCCTTTTAACCGCGCTCCATGGCCGGGCCGGGGCCGCAGCCCGAGCCCCCCGGACCCCCTTTATTGGCTCCCTGCGCGCCCCCTCCCCGCGGGCCATGGGCGAGCACAACCTGCTGAACCCCGGCTTCGTGGGGCCGCTCGTCAACATCCACACGGGCGACGCCTTCTACTTCCCCAATTTCCGCGCGTCCGGCGGCCAAATCCCGGCCCTCCCGTCCCTGCCGTACCCGCGCCGGGACAATTTCGGGTCCCTGCCCGCCTGGGCCCCCGGCGAGCCCTGCGCTCCCTACGCGCAGCCCTACCTGGGCTTCGGCCGCGCCTGCGAGCTCGCCCGCGCCGACGAGGGCAAGTGCTACTACCGGGAGGGCGACAAGGAGCGGGGCAGGGACGGGGCTCTGCTGCCGCTGGAGCCGCTGCCCGCCGCCGGCACTTTGGGGAATAATTTCGGCAAGTTCGAGTACCCCGGGCCCGAGGGGATGGGCCAGGACCCCCCGTCCTGCCAGTCCCTGGAGTCCGACTCGGGATCCTCGCTGCTCAACGAGGGCGGCAAAGGGGACGCGCCCGGCTTGGTGTCACCGCTGAACGCGGGGAGCGGAGGTGAGAGCCGGGAAAGGGGGGTTGGGGGGGTTGGGGGATTTTTTTGGGGATTTTTGGGGTTTTTTGGGGGGTTTTGGGGTGGGTATTGGAGCGGTGTTGGAAGGGTTTTCCTTGGGAATAAAGGGGACGCGCCCGGCTTGGTGTCACCGCTGAACGCGGGGAGCGGAGGTGAGAGCCGGGAAAGGGGGCTTGGGGGGGGTTTGGGGGGGTTTGGGGGGGTTTGGGGATTTTTTTTTATTTTTTGGGTTTTTTGGGGATTTTTTTTTATTTTTTTGCGGTTTTTTTGGGGGGTTTTGGGGTGGGTATTGGAGCGGTGTTGGAAGGGTTTTCCTTGGGAATAAAGGGGATGTGCAGGGTTTGGTGTCACCGCTGAACGCGGGGAGCGGAGGTGAGATCCGGGAAATGGGGTTTTGGGAGATTTGGGGGGTTTTTGGGGGGCTTCTGAGGTCTTTTTGGGGTTTGTTTTGGGGTTTTGGGGCGGGTAGTGGAGCGGTGTTTGGAAGGGTTTTCCCTGGGAATAAAGGGGATGCGGCGGGGTTGGTGTCGCCCCTGAAGGCGGCGAGCGGGGGTAAGAGCCGGGAAATGAGGATTTTTGGGGTTTTTTGGGAGGTTTTGCTGTTTTTCGGGGAGGTTTTGGGCTTTTTTGGGGGGTTTTGGGGTGGATATTGGAGCGGTGTTGGAAGGGTTTTCCCTGGGAATAAAGAGGATGCGGCGGGGTTGGTGTCACCCCTAAAGGCTGGCGGAGGTGGCGAGAGCCTGGAAATGGAGGATTTTGGGGTGGTTTGGGGTTTTTTTCGGGGGTTTTGGGTTTTTTGGGAGGTTTGGAGGGGTTTTAGAGGTTTTTTTGGTGGCTGTTGGAGGGGTTTGGGGAGGGTTTTCCCTGGAATTTGGGGTTTGCTGGGCTTGGTGTCACCGCTGAGCGCTGGAGGATTGGAGAAGCACCTGGAAATTGGGGTTTTGGGGGTTTTGGGTTTTTTTGGGAGGCTTTGGGGATTTTCTGGGGGGGTTTTGGGGGTTTTAGAGGGATGTTTTCAGGGGGTGTTGGAAAGGTTTGCCCTGGGAGTTTGGGGTGCGCCGGGCTTGGTGTCTCCTCTGCTCGCATGCAGCGATGAGAGGCTGGAAATGGGATTTTTTGGGGTTTTTGGGGGTTTTGAAATGGGGTTTCGAGGGTTTTGGGGTGGTTTTGGGAGGGTGGGCGTGTTCTGGGTTTTTTTTTCGGGGGGTTTGGAAGGATTTTTTTGGGGTTCCTGGGGAGAAGGGGGACGTGGCGGGGTTGGTGTCAGCCCCCAGTGCTGGCGGAGCTGGTCAGGTTGGAAAAAAGGCGGATTTGGGTTTTTTGGGGGATTTTGGGGGGGTTTTGGGGCTTTCGGAAGGGTTTGGGGGGTTTCGAGGGATGTTTTAGGGGGGATTGGAAAGGTTTCCCTGGGAATAAAGGGGACGCAGCAGGGCTGGTGGCAGCCCCGAACCTTGGCAGCTGCGCTCGAGTCCTAAAAAGGGGAAAATTGGGGTTTTCGGGGGGGTTTTGGGGTGTTTCGGGGGGATTTGGGGTTTTGGAGGGGTCTTTTGGAGGGGTATGCCCTGGGAATTTGGGGTGGTGGCACCCCTGAACCCCGGCAGCGCCTGTCAGGTGCTAAAGAAGCGAATTTTGGGGTTTTGGAGGGGGTTTTGGAGGGGTTTTTGTAGGTTTTCGGGGGTGTTTTTGAGGGGTTTTGGGGGGTTTTGGGGTATTTTGGAGGGGTTTCCTCTGGGAATTTGGGGTTCGCTGGGATTGGCGTCTTCCCTGAACCCTGACAGCGCTGGCAGCTCCTAAAACCCGGGGCTTTTTTGGGGTTTTTGGGGAAAATTTGGGGTTCGGCGGGGTCGGTGTCAGCCCTGAACCCTGGCAGCGGTGGGAACGTCCAAGAAAGGGGATTTGGGGTTTTTGGGGGTTTTTGGGGTGTTCTGGAGGGATTTGGGGTTTTGGGGGGGTTTGGAGTGTTCTGGAGGGGTTTTGGAAGGTTTTTTTGGGGATTTTGAGGTGCTCTGGAGGGGTTTTGGGGAAGGTTTGAGGTGTTCTGGAGGGATTTTGGGGTTTTTTGGGGTGTTCTGGAGGGATTTTGGGGGTTTTGGGCGGTTTGAGGTGTTCTGGAGGGGTTTTGGGAGGGTTTTCCCTGGGAATTCGGGGTTGGTGCCTTCCCTGAGCCCCGACAGCTCCGCTCGGGTCCTGGAACGGAGAATTCTTTGGGATTTTTGGGGGATTTTTTGGGATATTTTTTGGGGTGATTTTGGGGGGTTTGGGGTGTGAATTTGGGGTTCCCCCGGGGGAAGCGACGCCGATGTGGGGTCAGGCCGCTAGGGGTAGCAGCGAAATCCCGAATGTTTTATTGGGTGCCGGAGCTTTTAAAAGAAAAGGCCATAAACATGTAAATATCCCATAAAAAAAAAAACAACCGGGAAGAGGCAGCGGCGGCAGGAGCGGCCGGAGGGAGCGGAGGGGAGGAAAAATGGGGAAAAAACGGGAGAAAACGGGAGAAAAAAAAAAAAAGGGAGAATCCCTAAAAAACCCCGACCCTCCGGGAGCGCTTTTGGGGTCACGGCTGAGGGGTGGGGAATGGGGAAAATGAGGGAAATCCCAAAAAAACCCC
This sequence comes from Pseudopodoces humilis, assembly GCF_049639895.1. Classification (NCBI taxonomy): domain Eukaryota; kingdom Metazoa; phylum Chordata; class Aves; order Passeriformes; family Paridae; genus Pseudopodoces; species Pseudopodoces humilis. The sequence continues at coordinate 234,064 of NC_142231.1, forward strand.
AAACAAACCCCAAAGCCGCGCTGGGAATTGGGGACAGGCCCGGGTTTGGGATGGGGGGTCCAGGTTTGTCTCCCGATTTTCCAAATCCCAAATTCCCGAAGCTTTGGGGGCAGCGGGGGAGGGGCGGGGGCGATTTTTTAGGGGAAAACGGGAAAAGGGATTTTTGGGGATCATTTTTGGGGGGAAAACGTGGAAAAGGCGCTGTGGGGGAGCTTTTTTAGGGGGAAAAACGGGGGAAAAGGGGCGTTTTGGGGATGTTTTATAGGGAAAAAAGGGAAAAGTGGAATTTTTGGGAGTCTTTTTAGGGGGAAAGGGGAATTTTGGAGATGTTTTATGGGGAGAAAAGGGGAAAGGGGAATTTTGGGGAGGTTTTTTAAGGGGAAAAAGGGACATTTTGGGAATGTTTTTGTCGGAAAAAAAGAGAAAAGCGTCGCTTTGGGGAATATTTTTAGGGAGAAAAGTGGAAAAGGGCATTTTGGAGACGCTTTATTTCGGGAAAAATGTAAAAAGCGCTTTTTGCGGGGCTTTTTTTCGCCAAAAAAACAAAAACGGCGCTCCGGGGACGCTTTTTTTAAGGGCAAGCGGGGCCGGGGCGATGTTTTTTGGGTGGAAAAAAGCGGATTTTAAGCGCGGGCGGCTCTCGCAGGCGCTCCGTGGTACCCGATGCACACGAGATCCCGGAAAAAGCGCAAACCCTACTCCAAGCTGCAGCTGGCCGAGCTGGAAGGGGAATTTTTGGTGAACGAATTCATCACGCGCCAGAGGCGGAGGGAGCTCTCGGACCGCCTGAACCTGAGCGATCAGCAGGTGAAAATCTGGTTCCAGAACCGCCGCATGAAAAAGAAAAGACTCCTCCTCAGGGAGCAGGCGCTCTCCTTCTTCTAAATAAAATCCGGGTGGAATCGGGGTTAAAAAATCAGCAAAAACGGCAAAAAAAAAAAAAATTAAAAAGGAAAAAAAAAAAAAAATTCCAAATAAATCCCCACGGAGACTCTGAATCCCTTCCCGTCCCGCCCTGAGAAATCGGGGAATAAAGAGAAAAAAAAGGGAAAAATCGCGTCTAAAAATAGGGAAAAAGCGATCCCCGCCAGCGGAAAAAGGAAAAAATAATTCTAAATAATAGGAAATGTTCCGGCTGATAGGAAGGAAAATGTTCGGTGGAGGCGGCGTTGGAGAGGACCCAGGGGAGGTTTTTTGGGAGCTTTCCCAAGGCCCAGCTCAGGTAGGGGCTCCGCGGGAATTCCCGGATTTCCCCCCAAAACCGCGCTGGGAGGATTCGGGGCTCAGCGGGAGGGAAAAGCAGCGAAAATTCGGGATTTGGGAAAAAATCCCGGATGGGAAACGCGGTTTTTGTTGTTGGAGTGGAGGGATTTGGGGGAGAATCGGGGATTTTTTTTCCGGCTGGAAGTTGGATTTTTTCCCTGGAATTGGGAGGCGTCTTCGTCACCCTCGGAGAGGAAAAAAAAACCGGAATTTTTTCCACTTCAACTCAACTTTTCCTGGAGATTTTTCCTTCCCTCGCTGCCGATTTTCCGGCGTTTCTTTGCCGTGTCCCGATATTCCGCCTTCCCTCCTTCCAGAACTTTTTATTCTTTTCCCGTCTCTGGGATGTGGAGTTTGGGCTGGAAACGCTGGAAATTGGGCAGGAGAAAATCCCTTTTCCCGGGGGATCATTCCCGAATCCTGCCAGAACTCGGGATATTCCCAGGCGCTTTTTTCTCCCTCAAAAGCGATTTTCAACCCCCCGAAAAAAGAGAAAATCCCCTTGATTGGAAGGAAATCCAAACCAGCTCAAAACCCCGCGGGTTTTACTAAAAACCTCGCTTTTTCCTCCCGAAAAATCCCCATTTTTGACCTTTTCGGGACCAGGAATGGGATCCCAAAGCTCTTCCCAGGTTTTTTCGCCCCCCCGGCGCAGCAGAGCCGAGAATTCCTGGGATAAAACCCCCGAGTTTTGGTGATTCCCGGTTTCGTTTTGCGCTCGAGGCACTTTCGGGATTTTTGAGATTTCGGGGGGAGCGCGTGGGGGCTTTTCCTGCCGGGAAATTGAGACTTTGGGCTGAGGAAAAGGCCGGGAAATTCGGGGAGAGCTCGGGAAAATCGGGAATTTTCAGCGGAGGAGCGGCCGGGATTATTTTGGGGTTATTTTGGGATTATTTTGGGGTTATTTTGGGGTTATTTTGGGGTTATTTTGGGGTTATTTTGGGGTTATTTTGGGGTTATTTTGGGGTTATTTTGGGATTATTTTGGGGTTATTTTGGGATGTTCCCACGCGCCGCGTTCACGGTCACGGCCGGCGCCGCTTTTATGGACGAATCCCGAAAAAAAAACCGGGAAAAAACCAAAACAATCCTTGGCAGGAGCCTTTTCCCTCTTTTCCTGCGCCTTTTTTCCTCCCCTCTCCATCCTGAGCTTCTCCTTCCCCTTTTCCTCCCCTTTTTTCCCCATTTTTTTTTTTCCCAATTTTTTTCCCTTTTTTCCTCCTCCCTTTTTCCTTTTTTTCCCTTTTTTCCCTCTTTTCCCTCTTTCCCCCCTTTTTTCCCGTCATTCCCCCCTTTTTTCCTCCCCATTTTTCCCTCCTCTTTCCCCCCTTTTTCCTGATTTTCCCCTTTTCCCCCGTTTTTCCCATTCCCACCGCAATTATTCCCATTTTTATTCCCTTCCCGAGGTTTTTCGGCCGGGAAAAAATCCCCCAAACTCCTCCCTGGACCCCAATTTTGGGCTCAGGGTCCCCCTTTTCCCCTCGTTTTTCCCTTTTTTCCCCATTTTTTCCCATTTTTCCCTTCCAGAGCCGCCGCGGGGCCGTGCAATAAAACCCAAAACGTCTCCAAATCCCCATTTTTGGACACTTTCGCTCCAGCCCCAGCTCGTGCAATGGGAAAATTCAATTTTCGGGGGAATTTTGGGGTTCGGGCGCTCTCCCAGGAGATTTCGGGGGCTGGAAATTCCTCCCAAAACCCCAAATCCGCGCGGATTTTGCTGAATTTTGGGTCCTGAAGCGCTCCCGGAGGGGCGGGAGGGGGGCGGAACCTCGGGAATTTTGGGATTCATCCCGAAAAAACCCAAATGGAGCCGCGTCCTTCTTGTCCCGCCCGGGAAATCCAAATAAAATGAAATCAAATGCGAATAAAACGGAAATAAATCGAGAATGGGAATTAAAAACGAAACCGAAATGAGAATAAAACGAGAGGAAAAGGCGAAACTGAAATGAGAATAAAATGAAAAAAAATGAAAAGCGAATTGAGAATGCAGCGAAAATGGGAAAATAAAATGGAAAAATAAAAAAGAAATTAAAATGGAAAAAAATTAAAATAAAATGGAAATAAAATGGGAATAAAATGGAAATAAAATGAGAATAAAACGAGGATAAAATGAGAATAAAACGAGGATAAAATGAGAATAAAACGAGGATAAAATGAGAATAAAATGGGAATAAAAGGAAATTCGAATTCCCCGAGGCAGCAGCAGCGAAAATGCCGGAAAATGGGAATTTGGGCCCAATTCCCGTCCCCGAGACGCGCTGGGGCTTTTCCTCCTGCGCTGGCCCTGCTTTAATTAATTCCCGGCGTTAATTGCCGGCCGTAATTAGCGAGAAATGTGGGTCCGAGGGGTGAGTCCTATGCAATGTCTGTCCTGTGCAACGCTTCCGGCTGATATCTGTAATTAATGCTGAATTAATTAATGAACCAATTAATGAATGTGTTCTGATGTCATTTCTGAGGAGAAGAATAAAGAAACTCAGCCCAAAACCGCGCCGTGCTCATTATTATTATTATTATTGCTATTATTGCTATTTATTATTATTATTACTAATTATTAGTAGTATTATTACTCTTGTTGTATTTTTAGTATTTTGAATATTTCTTACTTTATTTTTATTTTTATTTTTATTTTTATTTTTATTTTTATTTTTATTTTTATTTTTATTTTTATTTTTATTCTTATTCTTATTCTTATTCTTATTCTTATTCTTATTATTGCCTTATTGTTAATTTATCAATTATTTTTATTGCTATTATTATTATTATTAGTATTATTAATATTATTATTATTACTATTGTTATTCGCCATGAAAATAAAAAATCGCGCTTGAAGCTCATCCAAAAAAGAGGGGAAAAAATAAAAATATTGGAGGGTTTATTTTAATAATTTTAATAATTATTAGTTGAATAATTTGAAAAAAGTGATGTAACAAAATGCGCTGGAAAATTCAAAATCCCGAGAGGAATAAAGGGGAAAATCCCGGGAAAACAAAATCCGGGAATTCGGCGCTAATTGGGGAGAAAATTCCGCCCCCAGGTCGGGATTTGGGGGGTGGGAAGAGCTGGAATTTCGATTTTTAAGGGGAAAAAAAAAGATGGAATTCAGGTTTTTAGGGGAAAAAAGCCGGAATTTGGTTTTTTTTTTGTGAATTTGGGATCCTTTTGTCCGTGGGAAGGGAAACAACAGCCCAGGCTGAAACCTCCCCAAAAATCGGGAATAATTTGATTTTCAGAGCATCGATTCCAGCGGGAAACTCGCGGGAAAAAGCGGAAGAAATGAGGAAAATCCGGGAAAAATCGGGGACGGAAAAAAAATCGCTTTTTTTTTTTTTTTTCTGGCTCGCTGGGCTCGAGGAGCCCCGGCGGGGATTTAATGAGCGCGGGGATTAATTAATGAATGGATCTCGTTGGAGGGAGATGGATGAACGCCCGGCCGCGGGAAGCGGGGCGGGGAAGAAGAGAAAAACACGGAATTAAAGAGAAAAACCCGAAATAAAGAGGAAAAACCCGAAATAAAGAGAAAATCCCGAATTTAAATAGAAAATCCCGCTGGGTTTCCGCTGCTCGCTGCGGGAAAAGCCCCGCGATTGTTCCTGGGCGTTTGCTCGGAGCTGGGAAAATTCCCTTTTTCCCTCTTTTTCCCCCCAAATTCTCCCCTATTTTATTCTCCCATATCCCCCCCCATTTTTCCGCTTTATTATTCCCTTTTTCCCCCATTTTTTGCCCCCTTTTTCCTCCTTTTCCTCCCCATTTCCCCCCCGAAGGGACCCGGGGGCGTTTTTGGGGTCCTGAAGGGACCTTGGATCCATTTTTGGGGGTCCCTGCAGGGACTTTGGGGCGGTTTTGGGGGTCCCAAAGGGACCAAGGGAGCGATTTTGGGGTCTGAAGGGACCCTGGGGGTGATTTTGGGGTCCTGAAAGGGTCACGGGGGCGTTTTTGGGGTCCTGAAAGGGTCACGGGGGCGTTTTTCGGGTCCTGGCCGGTCCAGAGGGACATTTTGGGGTTCTGCTCTCAAATTTGGGGGGATCCGGAAGGGACCGGGGGCGTGTTGGGGGAGGTGGAAGGACCGGGGGGGAATTTTTGGGGCGCCTGAAGGGATTTGGGGCATTTTGGGGATTCAGACGTGACCGGGGGCGTGTTTGGGGGACCCCAAAGGGCTCTTGGGGCGTTTTTGGGCGTCCTGAAGGGACCGGGGAGGATTTTTGCGATTTTGGGGATTTTGTGGCTCCATTTTTGGGGTCCAAAGCGCCCCCGGATCCCTTTTTGGGGTCCCGCCCTCCCGCCCCGGTTTTTCCATTTCAAACTCCCCCTTCCCTCCTCTCCCCAAATTCCCAAAACCCCAAATTCCCGAACCCCCAAAACCCCAAAATCCCAGATTCCCGAACCCCCAAAACCCCAAAATCCCGAACCCCCAAAATCCCAAATTCCCGAACCCCCAAAACCCCAAAATCCCAAAATCCCAGACCCTCAAAACCCCAAAATCCCAAATTCCCGAACCCCCAAAATCCCGAACCCCCAAAATCCCAAATTCCCGAACCCCCAAAACCCCAAAATCCCAAATTCCCGAACCCCCAAAACCCCAAATTCCCGAACCCCCACAACCCCAAAATCCCGAACCCCCAAATTCCCAAATTCCCGCTTTTCCGGGCCCATCCCAATCCCGATTTTATTGGGATTTATCCCGCGCGTCCCCCCCGCCTTTGGGGCCGGGGAGTTTTTTATGGCTCCGAAATTCTCTTTATGGGGCGCCGCTGAAATAAAACATCTGCTCCTCCCTAAAAACCGGGAATTTCCACATTTTTCCCTTTTTCCCCCCTTTTTTTTTCCCGCCCCAAATCCATCGATCCCAGCGCTCGCCTTGGATTTTTTTTTTTTTTTTTGTGGTTTTCCCCCTTTTTTTTTGGCCTAAAAGGAGTCAAAAAATTCCCGATGTTTTCCAGCGGGGCTTTGTTGTTGTTTTAGGGGGAAAATGGATTTTAGGGAGGATTTTTTTGGGAAAAAACCGGGATTGGGGGAAAATCTCGGTGTTTTTTTGAGGGGTCAGAGCGGATTTTTGGGGGGGAAATGCGGGAAAGGAAAAAACCCGCAGGATAAACCCCCAAATTTTAATTATTCCATAAATTCCCTTCTCCCTTCCCCTCCAGCTCGACCCAAACCCGACAAAAAATGGGAGAAAATTCCCATTTTCCCGCAGTTTGGGGTTCGGGATTGGCCCCCAGCCGCGGCTTTCTGGCTTCTGTCAAAATCCTGATTGTTGTAATTTCATTTTTCCCGATTTTTGCTCCCTTTCCGCCGCCTTTTCCCGGGATTTCCGCGCTGCCCGCGGGAGGAGCCGCCGGGATTTTTCCGTCTGGGTGGGCGGGCAAAGTGAAGGTCAAGTTAAGCTCAGCCTGGGCTGCGCCGATTCCCTTTTTTCCTCCTTTTTTCCTCCTTTTTTCCTCTTTTTTTCCACATTTTCCCCCCTTTTTCCCCATTTCCCCCCTCTTTTCTCCATTTATTTTAATTAAAACCCCTTTTCCGCACCCCTCAAACCCCCCCGGGGGATTTTACGGAAGATTTTCTCTCCAAATTCCGATTTTTTCCCCGATTTTTCTCCCCTCCACGAGGCTCCAAATCCATTTTTTTTCCCTTTTTTCCCGCCGTTTCCTCCCCATTTTCCCCCTTTTTTCCTTCTTTTCCCCCCATTTCGCCGCGGAGGGGATGGAAAATCATCGGGAAAATCCCAATTAGGGTTCAAAACCCGAAAACAACGAAATTCGCTCGGTAAGAGAGGAAAAAAAAAAAAAGGGGCGGAGGGAGTAAAAAGGGGGAAATTCCCTAAAAAAAAAAACAACCGGGAAAAATCCGATCCTAAAAAAAAAAATGGGATTCTGGGGGGGTTGGGATTTTTGGGGTCGCGCCCAGCCCGGCGGGAGCGCGGAGGGAACGGAATAATTTGGATTTTAAGGAGATTTTCAGCGGATTTTGGGGTAATTTTTGGCTCCGGGGAAAAGGGTTTGGGTTAAATGAGGAAAATCCAGGGAGGAAATGGAAAAAAATCCCCAAAATTCCCCCCAAAATCTCCTCGTGTCCCTCCCTTCCACCCCCCGAGCTGATCCCACCCCGAAATCCGGGAAAAAAGGAATTAAAAGCGATTTAAAATCCGTTTAAAAATGGGGCTGGGGGGTTAAAATCCCCCAAAATGAGGAGAAAATTCCCCAAATCCCGCAGGAACGAAAGGACCGGGACAAAGCTCGGCCGGGAGCGGAATTTGGGGGATTTTGCCCCAAAATTTTACCCCAAATTTCGCCCCCCCGGGTGGGGCCGGACCCCGAAGGCAGACAATGGGAAAATTCCCATTTCTGGCGCTTTTTTTTCTTTGTTTTGGGATTTTTTTCCTCTTTTTTGGGGATTTTTTCCCCCTTTTTTTCCCTCCTCAGCACCAGCAGCAAAAACTGGGAAAAAACTCCAATTTTCCCCCCAAAAATCCCAATTATCGCCCGATTTTCACCCCTGGAGTGACTCAAAAACCTAAAAAAAATCCGAATTAAACCCGCGGAGGAGGTGGGAGAACCAAAGAAAACGGGTTGGGCAGAAATTTGCCCAAAATTCGAATTATTTTGGGGAATTTTGGGTGGAAATCCCCCGGGATTTCAGTGGGACGGGGGGGAAAACAGCGAGAAATTGAATAAAATGTGGATTTTGGGGGAAAAACGTCGAGGTTCGGGTTTTTACCGAGGTGCCCGGGGGAGGAATTCACTTTTTTTTTTAAATAAAAATGGGAGAAAAAGAAGGAAAGGAGAGAGGAGAGGAGAAAAGAGGGAAAAAGGAGGAAAAAAGGAATTTTTTTTCCCGCTTTAAATGAGACGGGGGCGGGGGAAAAATCCAATAAAAATTTTAATTTTGCGGGGGAATAAAGAAATCAATCAAAAATCTGATTTTCAAGGGATTTCCGCCCCTAATCCAGAGGATTTGGAAGAGCTGGGGGCGGGTTTGGGGTGGAAAACGCGGATTTTATTGGGAAAAAGGGACGGGAATTCCATGGGATCCAGGGATGGATGGAAAAGGGGAAATTTTCCTTCTTTTCCCCCCAAAATTTCTCCCTTAAGGGCTGGAAAAATCCCCCCGTGAAGGATTTGGGGTCGTTTTATTCCCATTTAATGCCGGGAGATCCCAAATTCCCGGAGTTTATCCCAAAAAACCCCTCGGGATCCAGGGAAATCCAACCCCGGGGCGGGAAAAAAATGGGGGAAAACCCCAGAATTGAAGGAAAAAATAGCGGAAATCTAAAAGCCATTAAAAGCCGAATCCTTGGGAATTCTTTCCTGAGGATTTTCGGGATTCAGGACGCCGGGAATGCGCTGGAAACTCCCGCTTTTATTCCCAGATTTTCACTTTGGGGCGATTCCGCCCAGAATTGGGGTCCCGCGTTTAAAAATCTCCATTTTCCCCACCCCGATTCCCGATTTTTCCGCTTTTTTCCCCATTTTAGCGGCGCTGCCGGAGAATTCCCGAGGAACCGCTGGAGAATAAAGGAAAGCCGGGATTTTCCAAGGATTTCGCGTGGTTTCTTTGGGGGTTTTGGGGTTAAAAGCGGCGGGATCGGGGCTGGGGGGAGGGGGAGGCTTCGCTTTCTTCCATTCCCAGCCCAATTTCCTGGGAATTGGACCCAAATTCCCAAAATTTCGGAGCCGGCCGGGGGGGGGGGGGGCGGATAAAGCCAATAAAAAACCGGGAATGAGCTGGAATTGGGATTTGCCGAGGCCTGGGATGCGCGAAAATGAGAAAAAAATGAGGAAAAGTGGCGAGAAATGGTGGAAAAGTGAGGAGAAATCGGGAAAAATGGGAATGGAGGGTGGAAAAGTGGGAATGAAGGGTGGAAAAGGGAAAAGTGGGAATGGAGGGTGGAAAAGTGGGAATGGAGGGTGGAAAAATGGGTGGAAAGAGAATAAAGGCTGGAAAACGAGAAAAAAACGGTGAAAAAATGAGAATAATGATGAAAAACGGTGGAAAAAGTGGGAATAAATGGGGGAAAATTTGGAATAAATGGGGGAAAATTGGGAATAAATGGGGGGAAATTGGGAATAAATGGGGAAAAAGTGGGAATAAGAGAGGAAAAGGCGATCCCGATCCCGAATTTCCCAGGCCGGGCCCCGCTGGGCGAGCGGCGCTTCCCGGTTTTTCTCCTGATGGGATCCACATGGAATCGCTCGGGAGATCTGAGCGCGGTTCCTGGAGCCGCTCCAGGATTTTTCCCTTTTCCCTTTGAATTCTCCGGGCCCCTCGGAGCCTTTGGGATTTATTTTCTTTTTTTTTTTTTCCTCCCTTCTCGCAGCCGAATTTAATTTGGGGCCGATCCCGGTTTTTTTTCCAGGCGCTTCCCAAAACATTCCAAAGAATTCCCGGGATCTCTTCTCTCCCTCTTTTGTTTTCCGGGATTTTTATTTTCTTTTATATTTATATTTTTTTTTTTCCCATTATTTATTTGGTTTTCTTAGTGTTGATTTCATTTTTAATTCCTTTATTTCGCGCTTTTATTATTTCTTTCATTTTTTTATTATTTCTTTTATTTTTAAAATAATTTATTTCATTTTATTTTTAATGCTCAATCCCCTTTTTTCATTAATTAGTCCAAAAATTCGCTTTTTTCGCCCTCTCGCCGCTCGTTTTCAGGCCCTAAAATCGCTTTATTTTCCCCCAAAACGGGAGGCGAAACCAATCCCGGCCGAGCCGCCGAACTTCAGCTTAAAATCAGATTTTAGCTGAGCTCAAATCTCTTTTTTCTTGGATTTTCACTTCCTTTCTGGGGGGTTTAAATCGCTCCACCCCATTTTTTATATTTTCCCCCCTTTTAAACTCCCTTAAATATAATTTTTTTACGGTTTTAGGTCCTTTAAACACCCTTAAATCGCATTTTTTAATGTTTCCCCCCGTTTTTCCTCCACCCCACGATCCAGGACAAAGAATCCTTTATTCCAACACCAACAAAAAACTTCTCGAGGCCAATTTTGGGTTGAATAAATTTATTTATTTAACTCCGGCTCAGGGCGAAAAAAAAATAAAATCAAATATTATTGGAGAAAAGAAACAAAAAAAAAAGAGGAAAAAACAAAAGGAAAATAAAAAAGATTTATTGGGAAAAGTTCAAGTCCAGGCTTAACCCAAACCAAAATAAACTTGGGATGTTTCCCGAGCCAAATTCCAGAATTTCCAGGGGATTTTTTTAGGAAGAGAAAGGCCCCGAACTTCCCTGAAAATCCCTGAAAATCCCCAAATTCCCAATCTTTGGGTTGGGGTTTTTTAGGTGCTAAAAACGCTTTTAAAATCTGGGAATCGCTCGCCGTTTGTCGGGAAAAGCGAGGTTGGAATTTGGGGGGTTCCGGCTGGATTTGGGTGGGAATTTTGGGATAGGGGAAAAAAAAATCGGGAATTTCGGGGTAATTTCGGATGGGAAAAGAGGAAAAAATGGGAATTTCGCATGGATTTGTGCTGGAGAGAAGCAGAGGGTTGCGGGAACTGGGAAAAATGGGAATTTCCAGTTCTTTTTGGGTGGGGAGAAGGGGAAAAAAATGGGAAATTCTCCTTCGTTTTGTGCTGGGGAGAAACCCCCAGCCGGGAAAATGGGAAAAAATGGGAATTTCCATCCTTAACAGTGGAAAAGGCACCAGGAACTCGCGGCTGCAGCCTCCTTTTCCATCCCTGAGGCGCCGCAAAATCCCAAAAAATGAGGAAAAAAACCTCCCGGGAGGGGGAATTTCATTTTATCCACTCAGGGCTTTCAGCCGACCCCAAAAATCCGAATTTTCCTGCTTTTTCCAAGCCCCCCATGTCCTTTATTCCCTCCGTTCCCACAAGCGCAGCTCTCCCTGCCTTTTTTCCAGGCTGGGATGGATTTGGGGCTGGAAAAGCGGGATTAAAGCGCTCCCGGTGCTTAAATTTTATTGCTTTGGGGTTTTTTCTTCCCGGTTTCCTTTTTCCCCCGCTTTTTTTTTTCAGGAATCGGAGCCGCCGGGCCCATTCCCGGTTTATGGCGGTCACTTCTGGTGGTCAAATTCAAGTGCTGGGGCCCTGCAGGAAGCGGCCAAATCCCCGCCTTAAGCCGGCTTTAAACCCTAAACCCGCCTTTAAAACCCCCAAACCCGGCTTCAAGCCCTAAACCTCTCTTTAAACCCCAAAAAAGCCTCACAAACCCCAAAAATCCGCTTTAAACCCCAAAAACCGGCCTTTAAACCCCCCCAAAAACCTCATAAAACCCCAAACCCGCATTTAAATCCCCAAAAAACCCTCTTTAAACCCCAAAAATCCCTCTTTAAACCCCAAACCCGCCTTTGAAACCCCCAAACCCGGCTTCAAACCCTAAGCCTCTCTTTAAAACCCCCCCAAAAAATCATAAACCCCAAAAATCCGCCTTTAAACCCCAAAACTCTCATAAACCCAAGAACCCCACCTTTAAACCCCCAAACCCTACAGAAACCCCAAAAAACCCTCATAAAACCCAAAAAAACCCCTCATAAAACCCCAAACCCGGCTTCAAACCCCAAACCCGCCTTTGATGTCCCAAAACCCCCTCATTAAACCCCAAAAAAACTCTTTTTAACCCCAAAAACCTCTCTTTAAACCCCAAAACGCGGCTTTAAACCCCAAATCTCGCCTTTAAACCCCAAATCTCGCCTTTAAACCCCAAAATCCCAAATTAAACCCCAAAACTCCTAATTAAACCCCCAAACCCTCTCTTTAAACCCCAAAACCCGGCTTTAAACCCCAAATCTCGCCTTTAAACCCCGGTTTTAAACCCCAAACCCGCCTCAGGCTCGGCTTTAAATCCCTTTTCTCCCCAGACCCCCCCGCCCCCAAAGGGCCTCGCTCGGGTTTTGGGGCGGTTTTGGGCATTTTTGGGGTTCCGGGATTTTCAGGACGAGCTCAAAGAACACCCCGAGCTCAGAACTTTCCTGAAAATGCCCCAAAAATGGGATTTTTCAGCCGTTTTTTCCCGTTTTGGAGGGAGACGCTCCAGAGGGGGGAATTGGGGGGGTTAAAAAAATAATAATTGCGCTCATAAAAAATCCCAGAAGATCGTTAGTTCGGAGTTCGGGATTAATCTCGCCCCATAAAAACCCCGCTTAAAGCGGCGCTGACACTTTAATTAAAAGTTTTGCCCCAAAACGCCATAAAAATAAAATAATAAAGCAAAAAAAAATCATCAAACGGAATGGGAACCCGGGAAAAAAAAAATTAAAAATCCCTGGATTCTCTCTCGGAGTCGCGGATTTTTTTTATTTGGTTTTTATTGGGTTTTATTTCGGGTTTTATTTCGATTTTTATTGGGATGTTTCAGGGAGGGGTCCCGCAATTCCCGGGATTATTTTTTGTTGGTGGTTTCAGCCCGCCCCGATCCCTTATAAAAAATGGGATTTTATGGGAATGGGGAGGACAAAGCCGAAGGAAAAGGGTGGGGAAACCCCCAAATTAATGGGAATTATTCGGCTGGGAAAGCGCCGAGCGAGGAGGGCGCAAACTCCGAGAATTCCCAAAAAAAATTCCAGGGAAAACGCCCGAATTTTCCCGGCAAAATTCCCCAAACGTTTGGGGAGCGCTGCTGGAATTCCCTGGATTTTTATTCATTTCTTTTTTGCCTCGGGAATTTCGGGCTTTTCCTCCTTCCCCCACAAAAAATTCCCTTTCCCCCCCTTTTTATTTTTTCCCGGCGCTGCCGCGGAATTCCGGGATATTTTCATTTTCCACCTCCTTTATTTTATTTATTTTATTTATTTTATTTATTTTATTTATTTTATTTATTTTATTTATTTTATTTATTTTATTTATTTTATTTATTTTATTAGGGGAGCTTTGCTCCCGGTTTTCCCGCATTTTCCCAGGAATTCGGCAACCCCCTTGGAAAAAAATCCCAACTGCGGCGAGGACGGGAGCGAAATAAATGGAATTAAAGCGGGGAGAGCCGGGACCCCCCGTTTTGGGGTGAATTCGTCATTTGGGGGGTGAAATTCGGATGATTCGGGGGCGAAATTCCGATTATCTGGGGTGGATTTGTTGTTTTGGGGTGAAATCCGGGTGGTTTTGGGGTGAAATTCCGATTATCTGGGGTGGATTTGTTGTTTTGGGGTGAAATCCGGGTGGTTTTGGGGTGAAATTCCGATTATCTGGGGTGGATTTGTTGTTTTGGGGTGAAATCCGGGTGGTTTTGGGGTGAAATTCCGATTATTTGGGGTGGATTTGTTATTTTATGTGGATTTTTTTCGTCCCAGGGAGCGAAGCGAGCCCACGGCGGCCGCCGAGGCTTTTCCTGCTCCGGAGATTTCCCTTTTCCCCCTTTTTTCCCCTTAAATTTCCTGCTGGATTTGGGACAAATTCCCCTCTAAAACCTCCTCTTCTCTCCCGCTTTTCCCGGGAATTCTCATCCCGCTCCAAACAATTCCCAGCCCGGGATAAATTCGTGGCCAATTCCACCAATTTTGGTTCAATTCCGTTCAAAATTCCCATTTTTTTTTTTTCCAGAGCGGACAGCGAAGATTCCCGAGGGGCATCCTGGAAATAAAAAAGGGCGCAAAAAATAAAATTAAACCCCAAAAAAACCCGGAATTCTCGGGGATTTTTCCATCGGGAGATGAGAACAGGGAAAGTTCCCCGGCTCAGAATTCCCGGCGCAGGTGAAATCCCGATTTAACCCAAATTCTTCCCGGGATATTGCGGGAAAGCCCCGATCCCGCAGGATTTCTCCTTTTTCCGGGCGCGCTTTTCCCCGCAGGGAATTTTTGCCTCCTTTTGGTGAATTTTGGGCAATTCCAGCAGCGCTCGGATCTCCGGGAGTTTTTATTTTTCGGGATCAATTCCAGCGGGATGGGGGAGGATTCCAGGCGCGAGACAAACGACTTTAATCAGAATTTAATCGGAATTGTGTTTATTTTTAATTCGGGAATCCATCGATTGCCAATAAACCCGCGCATGAAATATTCAATACCGGGATAAATATTTCAGGGGAAAAAGGGGGGAGTTTGGAATATTGAGCAGGCAGGGATTGGATTCCTTTATTTTCCTGCACGAATCGCGGGTTCCGCCTCAAAATTCATTAAAAAATAATAAAAATTAAATTTCCGTTGGAAAACGCGGCTGCAAATCCGTTTGAAAAATTAATTTTAAAGTTCATTAAAAAGCCCCGGGCCCGCTCCGGATTTAAAGTTGGGAAAGTTCGCGAGCACCCGGCGCTGCCGAGCTGGAGTTTTTTCCATAAAAAAAAATTAAAAAATATCACGTGGAGAAGGAGTAATTAGCGTTTGTTAGGGGCTTGTTAATTAGCGCTAATTCCCCCTGCCGGGAGGGATTTGTAATTTCGCTGAATTCCCGTTTATTGGGGGGAAAGAAAAAGTTCCTCCTGAAACTCCTGAGGATTTTATGGAGCTGCCTGAAGCTTTTCCAGGGATGGGAAGGGCCGGGATAATAAATTAGAATAATCAGAGTAATTAAAATATTGAGGAAAAGGAGAATTTGGGGGTTCCAGCTCGGCTCCAAACCCCGGTGGAGGGAAAGGAAATGGGGGAAAAACGGGGAAAAAAGGGGAAAAAAAGGGGGAGGAATAAAAGAGGGGGGAGAAAGAAAAGAAGGGAAAAGGGAAAAAAAAAAGGGGAAATGAGAGGGAAAGGGGAAAAATAAAAATGAAGGAAAAGAAATGGGAGAGAAAAGAAGGAAGGAAATAAAAAAGGAAGAAAAAGGGAAAGATCAAGAAATGAGGGAAAGAATAAAAAAGGAGCGAGGAGGGGGAA
The DNA here is from genome assembly GCF_049639895.1 of Pseudopodoces humilis. Taxonomy (NCBI): domain Eukaryota; kingdom Metazoa; phylum Chordata; class Aves; order Passeriformes; family Paridae; genus Pseudopodoces; species Pseudopodoces humilis. The sequence goes on from NC_142231.1 coordinate 249,080, forward strand.
GGGGAAAAAGGGGAAGAAAGGGAAAAAATGAGCAAGAAGAGGGGGAGAGAGAAGAAAAAGAAGGGAAAAAGGGAAGAAAAAGTAAAAGAACAAGAGAGAGAAAAAGTGGAGCAAAAAGGGGGAAGGGGAAAGAAAAAAGGGGGGGAAAAGAGCGAGAAAGGGAAAAAAATAAGGAAAATAAGAATTGGGTGAAAAAGAGCGAGAAGAGGGGAGAGGAGAGGGGAAAAAACCCAAAAGAGCAAAAAGGGGGCAAAGCGAGAAAAAAAAATTAGAAAAAAATGCGAGAAGTGAGGAGGAGAGAAGGGAAAAACCCCAAAAGAACAAGAAGGGGATAAAGAGAAAAAAAAAATTAAAAAAAAGGGAAGAACAAGAGCGAGAAGAGGGGAGGAGAGAGGGGAAAAAAAACCCCAAAAGAGCAAAAAAGGGGGAAAAACGGATTAAAATAAGAAAGAAATGGGAGAAGAGAGGAGGAGAGAGGGGAAAGAAGAGCGAGGGAGGAGGGAAAAGGAGGAAAAAGCCCCGAGTTCCGCGGGCGGGCTCTGTGCTTGTGCTGCTGTGGGAGCGACACGAGGGAGGCTCAGAAATTCCCGATTTCCCCCCAAATTGCGCTGCAGGTTTTTTTTGGCGGCCGTGGCGGAGCCGAGGCGATGCCGGGAGGCTCCGGGGCTCTCTCTTACCTAAATGCGGCCCCGCTGCTCCGGCGCTCCCGGCCGGGAAATGCCAATTCCTACTTTGGGATCACGTGGGGAGCGGCAGCGACTGAACCGAGCCCGCGTCATCCTCGCCTCTCCCCAAAAAATCTCCGCTTTTTTTTTTTTTTTTCCCTTTTTTTTTTTTATTTTTTTTTTTTTTTCCCCCCCTCGCGCTTTTCTCTTCCCCCCTCCCCTCCCCCCCCCCCCCGCGCCGCCGCCAAAAAAAAAAAAAAAAAGGAAAAAAAAAAAACGAGAGAGAGAGAAGGGAGGAAAAAAAAAAAAAAATCCCCCTCAACCCCGAGCAGCGCGGCTTATATATAAAAAAACAAAACCCCAAAAAAAGCCCCTCCAAAAGCCGACCCCGCGCGCCGGGGCCAGGATGTTTAACTCGGTGAACCTCGGCAACTTCTGCTCGCAGTCGCGCAAGGAGCGCGGGGGCGGCGGCGGCGGCGGCGGAGACTTCGCGGAGCGGCCGGGCTGCGCCTCCAACCTTTACCTGCCCAGCTGCACCTACTACGTGCCCGAGTTCCCGGCCGTGCCGCCCTTCCCCGGCCGCCAGCTCTCCTACCCCTACCCCAACCTGCCGCAGGTGCCCCGCGAGGTTCCCTACGCGCTGGAGCCCTCGGGGAAATGGCACCCCCGCGGAAATTACGCGGCGTGTTACTCCGCCGAGGAGCTGATGCACCGCGAGTGCCTCCCGGGCGCCGGCGTGGGCGAGATGCTGCTGAAGAACGAGGGGTACCATCATCATCATCATCACCACCACCAGCACGGCCCCGCCGCCCCGCCCGCGCCCGGCTTCTACCCCGGCGTGGGCAAAAACTCCGTCCTGCCGCAGGGATTCGATCGATTCTTCGAGAACTCCGCGTTCTGCGGCGCCGAGAGCGCGCCCGACAAAGGGGACGAGGGGAAAAGCGCGGAGGGCAACGCGCAGGAGGAGGAGGAGGAGGAGGAGGAGGAGGAGAACACGAACCCCGGCTCGGCCTCGGCGTCCTCCTCGTCGGGAGCCAAGGACGGCTCCAAGAGCGGCGCTCAGAGTAGGTTGAGCCGAGCTTAACCCGGGGCTCGGGGGGCGGGGGGACCCAGCCCGGCCGGGCTTTGCCGGGCCGAGCTTTTTTATGTGCGGTTTTATAAGCGCTCCCAGGATTTTATTAGAAGCTCCGAAGCGCTTTCTTCTCCTCTTTTTACGATGGCGGAAAAAAAAAAAAAAAAAAAAGAAGAAAAAAGAAAATAAAAGCGCTGGGAGAACAAAAAAAAAAAAAAAAAAGCGGCTAAAATGTAAAATGGAGATGTTAAAGCCGCTTCCCTCTCGCTCTCTCTCTCTCGGCGGAGTCTGTGAAATTTTAAAAGCGCGGCCGAGTGACAAATATTAACTTTGATCATGAACTTACACGGGCGTTTTAAAGGATCGGGGTTGCCGAGGGTAAAAGGCAATTGGGCAGAACGCGCTGGGGCCGCCCGGGCTTCCCCCGCCGCTTCCCCGGCGCTTTGCTGCGGTTTGGGAAATTATTTTTTAATTAAAACGCTCTGCGGAGCCTCCTGTCCCCGGGCGGGCGCGGGGCCGAGGGAGGAACCGGCGGAACGGGGGGAGAAAAGGAGAATTTCCCTGGATTTTCCCGCTGGAAGCGGCGCTCCCTCCCTTCCCGAGCCGGGCTTTTGTCAGGGAGGATTTCCAGGGCTCCTTCCAAGGCGGATTCCCGGGTTTATTTCGGATTATTTTTATTTTTGTTGTTGTTTTGTTGTCCCGGGAGCCGGGGCCGGTTTTGGGGGGGATTTTTTTTGGGGGGCAGGATTTTTTCTTTGCCTCCGAGGATCCCAATCCCCCTCTCCCGGATTTCCCCCGCTCCCGTTCCCCTTCCCTCGCGTGTGTGGCGAGGGCTGGAATTAATGAAAACCTCGTGCGGAACCGAATCTCTGGTTCCTCTAATCCCGACCTAACCCGGGCTCAGTTGAGCGCGGCTCTGCCTTTGATCCCCTTCCCTCCGCTAAACCCGGCTCAAACCCGGCTCAAACCCGGCTCAAACCGGGCTCAAACCCCCCCAAACTCAGCTCAAACCCTCCCCATACCCGGCTCAAACCCTCCCAAACCCGGCTCAAACCCTCCCAAAGCCTCCCCAAACTCAGCTCAAACCCGGCTCAAACCCTCCCCAAACCCGGCTCAAAGTCGCCCCAGACCCGGCTTTTCCCTCCAAACCCCCAAATCCGCCTTAATCCCGGCAGAAATTCCTCCCAAATCCACTCGGAGCCCTCCCAGCGCGGGGTTTTGGGGAGATTTATTCGGTTTTGGGTATTTGAGTCCTTTTGGGGGTGTTTGTCATTTCAGGCTATTTGTTCCTTTCGGGGTATTAATTCCTTTTGGGGTATTCATTATTTCAGGGTATTTATTCCTTTTCGGGTATTAATTCCTTTTCGGGGTATTTATTCCTTTTGAGGGTTAACTATTCCTATTTAGGTTATTTATTCTTTATTCCTTTTGGGGATATTTATTCCTTTTCGGGCTACCCATCCCTTCCGGGATTATTTCTCCTTCCAGGCCATTCATTCCCTTTATTTTGGGATTAATTCCCTTTATTTTAAGACATTTCTCCCTCCCGGGAGTATTTCTCATTTCAGCCCATTAATTCCCCTTATTTTGGGCTGAGTTCCCATTATTTTGGGCTGAATTCCCTTTATTTTGGGCTGAATCCCCTTTATTTGAGGTTTAATCCCCGTTATTTGGGGCTGAATTCCCGTTATTTTAGGGTTAATTCCCGTTATTTTGGGCCGAAATCCCGTTATTTTAAGGCTAATTCCCTTTATTTTGGGCTGAATCCCCGTTATTTGGGGCTGAATTCCCGTTATTTTAGGGTTAATTCCCGTTATTTTGGGCCGAAATCCCGTTATTTTAAGGCTAATTCCCTTTATTTTGGGCTGAGTTCCCGTTATTTTGGGCTGAATCCCCGTTATTTTGGGCTGAATCCCCGTTATTTTGGGCCGAAATCCCGTTATTTTAAGGCTAATTCCCTTTATTTGGGGCTGAATTCCCGTTATTTTAGGGTTAATTCCCGTTATTTTGGGCCGAAATCCCGTTATTTTAAGGCTAATTCCCTTTATTTGGGGCTGAATTCCCGTTTTTCCAGGCGCTCCCAGGACGAGGAAGAAGCGCTGCCCGTACTCCAAGTTCCAGATCCGGGAATTGGAGCGGGAATTTTTCTTCAACGTTTACATCAACAAGGAGAAGCGGCTGCAGCTGTCGCGGATGCTGAACCTGAGCGACCGCCAGGTCAAGATCTGGTTCCAGAACCGCCGCATGAAGGAGAAAAAGCTCAGCCGGGACCGACTCCAGTATTTCTCTGGGAATCCCTTGTTGTGAAATTCCCCGCTCCGACCCCCCCGGAGCCGCCGCAGCCTTGGAGGGGACGGCGGCCACCTCGGAGTTGAAGGATTTTCCTTTTTGCCCCTGATTTTTAATTGTTTTTATTTTTATTTTTAAATTTTATTTATTTTTATTTTTATTTTTATTTTTATTTTTATTTTTATTTTTATTTTTATTTTTATTTTTATTTTTATTTTTATTTTTATTTTTATTTTTATTTTTATTTTATTTTTATTTTTATTCTTATTCTTATTCTTATGCTTATTCTTATTCTTATTCTTATTTTTAAAATTTTATTTCAATTTTAATTTATTTTAATTTTTATTTTTATTTTTATTCTTATTCTTATTTTTATTCTTATTCTTATTCTTATTCTTATTGTTATTCTTATTCTTATTTTTATTCTTATTTTTATTTAACTTTAATTTTCATTTTCATTCTCATTTTCATTCTCATTTTCATTTTCATTTCTATTTTCATTTTATTTTCATTTTCATTATCATTTTATTTAATTTCATTTTCATTTTAATTTTATTTTTATTGCTATTTTTATTGCTATTTTATTTTTATTTTATTTTTATTTTTTATTTTATTTTACTTTAATTTTTACTTTATTTTTACTTTATTTTTTACTTTAATTTTTACTTTAATTTTTATTTTATTTTTACTTTTATCTTTACTTTAATTTCTATTTTTATTTATTTGATTTTTATTTTATTTTTTTCCTCCCCCCCTCCTCCCAGTTTCCAGGACTTGAACTCCGCGGACTTTATTTAATTTTAATTTTTTTCCCCCATTTTTTTCCCCCCACCCCGAGCAGGTCACAACTTCTTTTTTTTTTTTATATATATATATATGTATAATTATTATTATATTATATTATTATAATTTTAATTTTTATTCTCCTTCAGGCACGCGGGAATTTCAAAGTTTCAATTCGCCCCCAAATCTCCCCGCTGGATCAAATCCCAAATTCAGGGCCCGGAAAAGGAGCCAAAATCCCGAATTCCGCAGCTTTGGGGAGAACAAAAATCAATTTCCGGGCATCCCCGGGCTGCGATTTGGGGCAAAATCCCAAAATTCCCGTTCCCAGCAAGGCCGGAGCGCTGGGCCACGAACCCGGCTTTGTTTTGGATCCCGATTTTATTTTGTTTTCCGTCGGTTTTTCGGGAAAAAGGAGGCGGAGAAGAAGAGGAAGGGGAAAAAAAAAAACAACAGCAAAAAAATCCCGAAAAAGGTGAATAAGGATGAAAAATCCCGGAAAAGGTGAATAAGGATGGAAAATCCCGGAAAAGGTGAATAAGGATGGAAAATCCCGAAAAAGGTGAATAAGGATGGAAAATCCCGGAAAAGGTGAATAAGGATGGAAACCCCCAAAGCCGGGATTTGTGTTTGTGTAAAGCGAGTCCCGGGAATTCGCGGAATAAAGACCTTGCACGGCCTGTTCTCCATCAGGGTTTTATTTGACCATTTTATAGGAATTTCCCTCTCTTTAAAAGTGCCGGGGGTTCCCTCCCGGCCGCGCCTGCCAAGAGCCCGCAGAAAACCGGGAATTTCCTCCTCCAGCTCCGATTCCCTGGAATTCACCCCAAATTCCACCCCGGGCTGAGCTTTATTGGGGCTCTGATTCTCCTTTTCAGCAGCGCTCTCTGCTTTGGCTTTCAGCTCTATTTTTTATTTTATTTATTTTATTTTTTATCTTATTTTACTTATATCTCTATTTTTATTTCTATTTTCATTTCTATTTTTATTTCTATTTTTATTTATATTTTTATTTCTATTTTTATTTCTATTTTTATTTCTATTTTTATTCCTATTTTTACTTCTATTTTTATTTCTATTTTTATTCCTACTTTATTCCTATTTTTTATTTCTATTTTTATTCCTATTTATATTCCTACTTCTATTCCTATTTTTATTTCCTATTTTTATTTTCTAACTTAATTTCTATTTCTATTTTTATTTTCTATTTTCATTTTTATTTTAATTTTCTATTTTTAAATTTTCACTATCTTTATTATTTTTAAAATCATCCTTATCTTCTTCCTCTTCCTCTTCCTCTTCTTCTATTCTTCTTATTCTTATCCTTATTCTTATTCTTATTCTTATTCTTATCCTTATTCTTATTCTTATCCTTATTCTTATTCTTATTCTTATTCTTATTCTTATTCTTATTCTTATTCTTATTCTTATTCTTATTCTTATTCTTATTCCTATTCCTATTACTATTCCTATTATTATTATTATTACTATTATTATTTTCTTATCCTTATTTTCTTCTTCCTCTTCTCCCTCTTCTCCTCCTCCTCCTTCCTCTTATTTTATTATTATTCAGTTTTATTATTATTCCTCCTATTAATATTAATTATTATTAATTATTAATTATTTTAATGACTATTTTTGCCCCTCCCCCTTTTTCCCTCCTCACCTCTTTTAATCCAATTTAATTCCATTTCCCCTTTTCCCCTTTATTTTTCTTTATTTAAAACTTTTAACCTTTCCAGAACCTCTCTCCCCTAAAAATCAAATAATAAAAAAAAAAAAATAAAAATTAATGAAAACCCCGAGAATTTGACCGAAATCCGCCGGCAATTCCCGAGCTCGACCCCCCTCAGTCAAGGATACCCAAACTCCAAATGCAAAGTCAAGTTTTTCCTGGGAAATCCAAACAAGTTCAACTCCCGGCCGCAGCCGCGAGCCCGCCTTTGGCTTTTGGGGCTTTTTCCACTTTTTTGTTGTTTTTCCCGAGTTTTTTGTTGGTTTTTTTCCCACTTTTTTGTTGTTTTTTTCCCAGTTTTTGTTGTTTTTTTTTCCCAGTTTTTGTTGTTTTTCCCCCAGATCGGGCAGGACAAAGGGCTCGAAAACTCCAATTCCGGCCTCGCTGGGATTTTATGGAGTTTGGGGGGATAAAAGGGGAGGAAAAGCCCTAAAAAATCCCATTTATTCCGTTTATTCGCGCGTTCCTGTAAAATTCTCAGCTCCCTTTAAAAGCGCGGCCCTGCCAAAGGAGAGAAAACTATCAAAAAAACCCAAAAAGCCCCAAAAAACCCCAAAAAACCAACCCCGAACCCCCCGATGGCGGCCTCGGATTTTATGGGAGCGAAATACGGAGCGGAAAAAACCACAAAAATCCTCGGGGTTCGCGCCCATCCCAATTAAATCCCAATTAAATCGCAATTAAACCCAAATTAAACCCAAATTAAATCCAAATCATTCCGTGCGAGAGCTCGGAGGGATCAGCCCGGGATGGCTCTGATTAAAACGGGGAAAATTAATTTTATTTCTCTTTATTTCTCTTTATTTCTCTTTATTTCTCTTTATTTCTCTTTATTTCTCTTTATCTCTTTATTTCTCTTTATTCCTCTTTATTTCTCTTTATTTCTCTTTATCTCTTTATTTCTCTTTATTCCTCTTTATTTCTCTTTATTTCTCTTTATCTATTTATTTCTCTTTATTCCTCTTTATTTCTCTTTATTTCTCTTTATTTCTCCTCTATTTCTCTTTATTTCTCTTTATTTCTCTTTATTTCTCTTTATTTCTCTTTATTTCTCTTTATTTCTCTTTATTTCTCTTTATTTCTCTTTATTTCTCTTTATTTCTCTCTATTTTTCCTTTCTCTTTATTTCTCTTTATTTTTCCTCAATTTCTCTTTATTTCTCTTTATTTTTCCTCTATTTCTCTTTATTTCTCTTTATTTCTCTTTATTTCTCTTTATTTCTCTTTATTTCTCTTTATTTTTCCTCTATTTCTCTTTATTTCTCTTTATTTCTCTTTATTTCTCTTTATTTCTCTTTATTTCTCTCTATTTTTCCTTTCTCTTTATTTCTCTTTGCTTTTGTTTATTTCTCTTTATTTCTCTTTATTTTTATTTCTCTTTATTTTTATTTCTCTTTATTTTTATTTCTCTTTATTTTTATTTCTCTTTATTTCTCTTTCCCTTTTTGCCGCTTCTGCCAGGCCCAAAACCTGCAAAAATCTCCATTTTTCAGCCCATTTTTGGAAGGGGAAAATGAAAATAAAAGCCGAAGATCAGGGGCGGATTCGGGGCCTGGGGGGTGGGAAAAAAACCCGCCCGAAATGAGCAAAATAAAGCCCGAAACAGTAAAAAACAAATTTTTTAAAAGGTCAAAAAAAGGTGAAGAAATGAAGAGCAGAAAAAAGGGAAATAGAGGAAGAAAAAGGTAAGAAAAGCAAAAATGGGGTTTTTTTTGAAAGCCAAAATAAAGCAAAAACGGGAGAAAAAAAGGCAAAAAAATAAAGCATAAAAAGCAAAACAATAAATATTTTTTAAAAAACCCAAAATAACCTTAAAAAGCCAAATAAAGGCGTGAAAAAAGAAAACAAAAAACAAAAGAAAAATCACAAAAAAACCCAAAATAAAACCTAAAAAAAACCCTAAAAAATTAAAAACCCCAACCCAAAATAAAGCCAAATAAAACCCCCAAATCCCCCAAATCCCCCAAATCCCCCAATCCCGTTTTTCCCGAGCGTTTCGCGGTGAATTTTGGGGTTAAAAGCCCGGAAAGCCGCGGGACAAAGGCCCCAGTCTAGACAAGCCCATAAAGGCTTTGAGGCACTAAAATCTGAATTTTGGCAATTACCGCTTCCGCACTAAACCTCGCCCGCCGTGGCCTTGGCTCCCTGCTCTCCTTCAGACCATTTTTCCCCCCATTTTTTCCCTTTATTTCCATTTTTTCCCCCAATTTTCCCTTTTATTTCCGTTTTTTCCCCATTTTTTCCCCATTTTTTCCCCATTTTTTCCCCATTTTTCCCCCGATTTTTTCCCCATTTTTTCCCCATTTTTTTCCCCATTTTCCCTCAATTTTCCTCATTTTTCCTCCATTTTTTCTCCATTTTCTCCTTTATTTTCCTCGTTTATTCTCATTTTTAAAATTTATTCTCCCTTTTTCTCATTATTCTCCTTTTCTTCCCATTTTTCCTCCATTTCCCCTCATTTTGTCTCCTTTTATTCCCATTTTCCATCCTTTTTTTCTCCTTTATCTTACTTATTCTCCTCTTTTTTCCCATTTATTCTCCTTTTTCTTCCATTTTTCCTCCTCCTTTTCTCACTTCTCCCATTTTTTCACATTTCCCCCCTTTTTTCCTCATTTTCCCTCCTTTCTCCCCATTTTTCTCCTTTTGTTTTCTCATTTTTCCCCTTTTTTTTTCCCCATTTTCCCACTTTTCCCCCATTTTTCCCCATTTCCCGGCCCTTTCCCGGTTCCCGCCGCTCCCGGAGCCCAGGCCCGGTTCCAATTTGGTTCATTTTTATTCAATTTTATTCATTTTTATACATTTTTATCCATTTTTACCCATTTTTACCGATTTTTATTGATTTTTTATTGATATTTTCATCATTTTGGGGGTTTTGCATTCCCGGGAAGACGGGAGGGAAAAACAGGGAAAACGGGGATGGGGAATAAAACCCCCAAAATTCCCAAATATTTGGATTTCCCCCCAAATCCCGGCGGTTTTGGGAGGAAATTGGGGAATTTTTTGTCTTTGAACTTCAGCCGAGTCAAGGTCACCTTTAACCCCTTCGGCCCCGCCCCGACCCCAATTCCGCCTTTTCTCACCCCAAATCCCCCGGGAGCTTCTCCCTCATCCCATTTCTCCCCATTTTAGCGGCTTCCAGTATTTTATTATTATTATTATTATTATGATTTCTTTAATTCCGGGCGGGTTATTTTATTTTATTTTATTTTATTTTATTTTATTTTATTTTATTTTATTTTATTTTATTTTATTTTATTTTATTTTAATTTTTTTATAATTTTATTTTATTTTATTTTATTTTATTTTATTTTATTTTATTTTATTTTATTTTATTTTATTTTATTTTATTTTAATTTTTTATAATTTTATTTTATTTTATTTTATTTTAATTTATTTTATTTTATTTTATTTTATTTATTATTTTATTTTATTTTATTTAATATCTTATTTTATTTTATTCTATTTTATTTCACTTTATTTTATTTCACTTTATTTTATTTTATTTTATTTTAATTTATTTTAATTTAATTTATTTTATTTTTATATATTTATTTTATATATTTTATTTTTACGTATTTTTATTTTACCTATTCATTTATATGTTTATAAATTCATTTATCTGTCTATTTATTTATCTATAAGGAAAGAATTCCCAAATTTCGGAGCATTCCCGCAGCTCCCGGCAGAGCTGGGATCGGCCAGGGCAGGGAGGGGGAAAATCGCTTTTTTTGGGGGAAAAATCTGCGGGTTTGGGGAAAAAAATGGATTTTTTGGGGAAAAAATTGATTTTTCTGGGGAAAAATGGAATTTTTTGGGGAAAAAATGGACTTTTCTGGGAAAAAAATGGATTTTTCTGGGAAAAAATTGGATTTTTCTGGGGAAAAAATTGATTTTTCTGGGAAAAAATTGATTTTTCTGGGGAAAAAAAAGGATTTTTCTGGAAAATAATGGCATTTTTTGGGAAAAATGTCTTTTTTTGGCCGGCGGGCCGGGAGGATCCCTGCGGGAATTCCCGGATTTTGGGGAGCTGGGAGCGAATTTTGGGAATGGGAAGGCTGCTGCAGGATTTGGGGGAAATTGCGCAGAAATTGGGATTTCCTGGAGAATTCCCACTGGAATATCGGGAATCCAGAGGGGAAAACAGGGGGGGAGGGAAAGGAGGGAGGGGATTATTTTTGGGGAAGAAAATCAGGGATTTGGGGCGAAATGAAGTTAAAAATTCAGTTTTTAGGGCGCTCCCCCTTCCCGTTAAAAATGCACAAAGAAGCCCCAAAATTGGAGAAAACCGCGGGGAGAAAGAGGAGGAGTTGGGTAATTAATTAATAAAGAGATAATTAACAGAAAATAAAATCTGTAAATAAAGCAGAGAGAGAAAACAATTTATTATTGTATAAATAAATGTACAAATAAACAAATCGAGAAATAGAAATAGAAAATAGAAGTAGAAAATAAATATTAAAAAAAAATAAATACGTAAATAAATATATCGAGATCAATATATGGAGATCAATATATGGAGATCAATATATAAATACATTAATAAATATATAAATAATTGGAGAATTATATAAATAAATAAAATAAATTATATATATATATATATAAATTATATAAAGAAATAAATAACCCGCGCGAAATTAATAAATTATTAGAGAATTCAATAAACAAATTAAATTGAGAAATAATAAATAAATAGAGAAATAAATGGGCAAAGAAATCGCCCCCGAATTGGCGAGAATAAAAAGAGAATAAAAAGAAGAATAAAAAAGAATAAAATAAAAATAAAAAAAGAATAAAGAAGAGAATAAAAATAGGAAAAAAAAAACAAAACAGCGCCGTAAAAATAAAAATGCACCCCCAAAAAAATCAGATTAGAGCCCCAAATTGCAAAAGAAAAAAGCAAAAAAAAATCAAAATGAAATTGCAGATTTGGGGAGAGGAAACGGAGGCGCTTTTGGGGGAAATCCGGGATTCCCGAGGGGGTGAAAAATGGGAATTTCAGCGGGTTTTGCCCCAAAATGGCGGCGGCGGAGCCGCGGCTGCTCCGCAGATGGGAGCGAGAAAATTCCACAAAAACCACGGGAATGCGGCCGGAATCCTCCCGGGAGCCTCGGCCGGCAAATCCCGGCAAAAAACAGCGATTTTGGGGACGGGAAAAAAACCCCAAAAATGAAATTAAAGCGGAGAAAAGGAGCGGGGGCTGCGGGGAAAGGCGGAAAATCGGAATTTTTCCCCCTCCGGAGGCGCCTCCCGGCCGCGTTTTGACACCAAAACCCCGCGGCTGCTGCTCCCGAGCCCGGCCCTGATGGAAACCGGCTGCGAGCGGCAGAAACGGAGGGAGGATCCTCGGCGGGGACGGCAAAACATCTCCAAAAAATAGCAAAAACCTGGAAAAAAATATCAAAAATTTCATCTCTCCAGCCGAAGTTTCAATCCGACCGCTGGAAGCTGGAAATATTGAGTTGTTCCCTCGGAATCTTAGCGGAAATTCAAGTTTTCCCCTTCAAAATATGAATTTTCCCCCTTAGGGCCTTTCCAAAAAATTCAGTTTTCCCCCTTCGGAAAGTCAGTTTTCCCATTCAGATCTTAAAATAAATCAATTGATCCTTTCAAGTCTACAAAAAATTTAAATTTTCCCCTTCAAAACGTCCATTTCCCCCTTCAAATCTTAAACAAATCAATTATTCCCTTCAAATCGGATTTCTCGCGCTCTTTTCCCGCCTGGAAAAGGCCGAAATTCAATTTATTCCCATTAAATTGCGGCCGATAACGCGCGACCTTAAACCAGGAGCTAAAGGTGTGAAAATTCCATTTTTTGGGAATTTTTTCCCCATTCCAAGCGGTTTTTTGGCGTCTCGGGAACGTCGGGTTGGGGTTGGCCCAAAAACGGGGATTTTGAGGCGGAAAAAATTCATTTTCCTGTCGCCAGAGCGGGGAAAAATGGGAATTTTTGGAGTTTTTCCCCCAATTCCCGAGGCAGAGCCGCGGTTTTGACCTCGTTGTTCTCAGATTTTCCTTTCAGCGGCCGCTCCTCGCCTTCGTTTTTGGTTTGATTTTGTGATTTTTCATCATTTTCCCAACTTTGACTCGCCGGGCTTCAAAAGCCGCATTTTCCGTCACCTCCCGGCGCAACAAAACGCGATAAAATCCCCAAATAATCGGAATTTCCCAACAATTCCCAAAGGTCCCGCCCGCATTTCTCCACCTCCCTCGGATCCAAAAAACAAAAATCCAATTTTTATTCATTTTTTAAGGCAAAACCGAGGTTTAAAAATGGGAATAAAACCCCAAAATTCCGTGTTTTTTGGGGGGGATTTGAGGGGGAATCAGCGCGGGGTGGGAGGCGAAATAAAACCCCTGGAAAATGATTCCATAATTCCCGGGATTTGGGATTCCCGGCGGCGCAGGAAGGAGCGATTGTAAACTTTGATGGATTTCTGGTGCTGAGAGTTTACAGTTTCTGAGCCAACAAATAAAAAAAAAAAAGGCGTTGAGGGGTTTTTTTTGGGTTTTTTTTTTTTTATTTTTTGGCGTCGCTGTTTTTGTTCTCCCCCCCGGGCCATAAATCAGAATTATTTCCGGCGCTGGGGGAAAAAAAAAAAATACAAATTTAAGGTGATCGTTAAAGCGCGGAACGACTTCCTAGAAAGGAGGGGAAAAAATGGATTTTTGCCATCAAAAATCCGAGCGAAACGGGGGAAATTCGGGGTAAAAAAAGGCGATTTTTGGGGGAAAAAAAGCGGATTTTATGCGGTTATTAAAGGCGATAAAAACTTCCTAGAGAGGGGGAAAAAAATCAGAATTAAAAGGGGGAATTCGGGGGGAAAATTCGGGTTTAATGGGATTATTAAAGGCACCCAAAAGCTTCCTGGAGGGGGAAATAAAATTAATGATTGCGGTGAAAAAAATGAGAATAAAACGGGGAAATTCGGGGGGAAAAAAACACCCCGAGGATGTTGGGGAAATAATTCAGGGTTAAATAAATGAGGAGGGGAATAAAAAAAGGGGGGAGAGGGAAAATATTCCCGGGATTTTTCTTTGGGAATTGGGGATTTTCCTGGGATGAGGGGCGGGATCTCCTCTCCCTCCCCCTCGCTCCAGTCCCGGCCCTGTTTTGGGGGAAATTCCTCCTTTTTCGGCCTCGGGGACACCCCAGGGGGTGAGGAAAGGGAAAATCCCATTTTTTCCCAGGGTTTATTGGACAAAAACCGCCCGAAACTGCCCCAAAAACGCGTCCCCAGCTCCAGCGGGATGAGGAAGAGCCAAATTCTCCCTTTTTCGGCCAAAAATCGACCTGAAGTGACCCAAAATTGGGTCTCGATCTTCAAGGGACGAGGAAAGGAGAAATTCCCTGGAAATTCGCTTTTTTTTAGGGTTTGTTGGACCAAAAATCCCCGAAGTGACCCCAAATGTGGCCCCGGGGGGACAAGGAAGGGAAAAATCCTCATTTTTTTTAGGCTTTAATGGCCCAAAATCGTCCTGAAGTGACCCAAAAGGAGCAGCGGGAAGGGAAAATCCCCAATTTTTGTGTTCGCGGGACAAAGAAAAACCCCTAAACTGCCCCAAAAATCGTCCCGCATCTCCAGGAGGGCGAGGAGAGGAAAAATCCCCAATTTTTTCTGGGTTTATTGGACAAAAACCCCCGAAGTGACCCCAAAAATTGTCCCTTAACCCCTTCAATTGTGAGAAAAGGGAAAATTCCTTTTTTTCCCCAAATTTTTGGCCCCAAAATTGTCCCGCATCTCCAAGGGCGCGAGGAAAGGGGAAAATAAAAACCCAAAACTTCATTTTTTTCCAGGATATTTTTTTTTTAACCCAAAAATTCCTGGCTGGGAAGGGCCGGAATTCCCTGAAATTCCCTGGAATTCGGGGAAATTCCCGGGAATTCCTTTTCTTTTTTCCCCTTTTCCCGATTTTCCCCACGGGGGTCCCGTTGAGGCTGATGAATTTTATTCCTCTCGCTCATTAATGAGTTTTTAATCGGAGTTTTTAATTATTCGCGACTTTATCCGCAATTCCCTCTCCCCTTTTCCCCCTAAAAAAAAAGAAATAAATTTGGGATCCCGAGGAAGATCCAGCTCGTAATTTAGGAATAATTTGATTTTATTTTTATTTATTCGTCACTTCTCGGTCCCCGCGGCTCCGATCGGGGCCTCAAAACCTTTCAAATTCCACCCAGGGAGCTCAAAAATGCCAAAAGCCGCCCCAGAATTCCCTGGAAATCCGGAATTTTAATTAAAAATGAGGTTTTCAGCACTTTCCCCCCCCATTTTTTCACCCATTTTTTGTGGGAGTTTCTCCTGCATGGAGGAGAAAATTCAAATTATTTCAATGGCTCCGGGCGGTTTTTTCATATTTCCGTCAAACCGGGACGAGAGGGTGAAAAAATCGGGAAAAACTCTGGGATAAAGAGCGAAAAAATCGGAAAAAAAATTCAATTTAATGTCCAGGCAGACAAGGCGGGGAAAATCCTCAAAATGCGCGAATATTTTGCCAAAAACGAGGCGGAAAAAAATCAAAATAAAAACCAAACCAGTGGGGGGAGGAAAAAAATTAAAATAAAATGGGGGAAAAAAAAAAAAAAAAGGAAATTAAAAAATAAAACCTGGGAAAAAAATAAAATTAAATGGGATGAGGGGAAGAAAAAAACCGGAATAAAATCAAAAACCGCCCATAAATGAGGAAATTTCTGCTCCCACACTCAACTTTTATCCCGCGCTGATAAATCCCAGGCGGAATTCTGCCCGGATCCCATAAAAGCGAACGATTCCTATCAAAGCCCTTCCCAAAATCCTGCGCGGATCCCACAAATTGAGGCCATAAAATCGCTTTTTTTTTCCCCCCCTTTTTATTTTTTCCTCCCCCTTTCCGAGGGAACCAAACGGCGCCGGAATCCCGGGAAAGCCGCGCCCGCCTGGATCCGGGATCGGCGCTTTTAGGCCTGAAAATCTGGAATTTCTCCGGTTTCGGGGCTCGGGGGGATTTCACAGCCCCGCTCTGGGAAATCCTTGGGAAAACTCGGGCGAATCTTTGGGAAAGGAGCTCTGGAGACGTGGGAATGTCTCAAATCAAGGCTTTGCCCTGATCCGTCACAAATCGCCCCAAACGGTCAAGTTCCACTTTTTCGGTTTTTTTTTTTTTTCCCCTTTCCCGGCGATTTTTTCCCTTTTTTTCTTTCCCTCCATTTCTTTCAATCCCCTCCTTTGTCTTTTCTTTATTTTTTTATTCTTTTCCCCCTCTTTTTCCCGTTCTTCCCCGCTTTTTGTTGTTGATTTTGTTGTTTTTTGTTTTTTTAATGAACTTTTTCTTTCTGTTTCCCTTGAAGGTGACTCTGAACCCGGCTCTTTCTCCCCCACAATGATCTTGAAATTCCCGCCCAATTTCCCATTTTTTCCCCCATTTATCCCCCATTGTCCCAATCCCCAAATTGTGGAAAAACCCCCTCGATCCCAATTCCGGCGCGAAAAAAAAAGGAATAAAGTCGGAGGCGACGGCGAAAAAAACCTCCAATTCCGGCGGTTTTGAGCATCAAATTTTCGCTGGGAGATTTAAAATTCCCCCAAAAATTCCCAATTTGAGGAGCCCTCGATGGGAATCGAGCTGCGGGAAAAGAGGAGAGAGGAAAAAATTCGGGGAGGAAAAAAAAAAAGTAACTTTAGCCCTTAATTCTCCGAGGGAAAATAATGGAAATTCAATTTAAAAAATACAGGGGAAAGAATGAAAATTAAATTAAATTAAAATCCGCCCGAATCCGGAGAGTTTCGCTTTAAATTGAATTTTTTTTTTTTCCCCAGCGTGGTTTGGGCTGGAGCGGAGAATTCCCGGAGAAAAAGCGGGAGCGGAACCAGCGCAGCGCCCTCCAAATTCTTCATTTTTGCCCAAATCCCAGCTTTTTTTTCTCCTTTTCTCCACCGGGATTTTTATCCCCCTTCCCCCCGACTCCGTTTTATCCCACAAATTCCAGAGAGTTCGGGAATGAGAGCGGATAATTAAAAAAAGCTGCTGGGGCAGGGGAAGGGGAGGCGAAGCCGCGGGTTAAAAAAAACCACCCGGAATTTAAAAATAAACCCAAAAGACGCAACAAAAACAGGAAAACCAAACAAAACCGGGATTTCTCTCTCTGGGTGAGAATCCGACCTGCTCCGAGGGCTGCCAGAGGAGTCCGGCCCGGGGAAGATTTTGGGAAAATTCCCCAAATTTCTCTGCCCCGGCCCCCGCCCCGTTTTTTTCTCCGAAAGGGAAAAAACCGAGCGCGGCTCCCGAAGCCCCCGCGGCCCCTCCAGAGCCCGAAAATTCGGGATAAAAAAATCAAAATGCGGCGGCTCCGAGCCCCGAGAGGGATCGGGAGGAGGAGGAGGAGGAGGAAGGAGCGGCCGAGGGAGGAAGGGGAAAGAGGAAGAGGAAGAATAATTAAACCCCACTTAATTAAGGCCACAAAAAGCGGATTTTTTCAGCGGAGCGCGGGAGAGAGAACTAAGGGGGAAAAACCCCAAAACACCAAAATAAAAAAAAAGGAAAAAAAATAAAAGAAAAAAAATAAAAAAAGGAAAGACACAATTTTTTTTTTAACGCCCCCCCCCCCCCCCGTTTATCACCGCAATAAAAACGCACCCGGGGGCCGAATTTGGGCTGGGAAATGGAGTTTTTTTGCCCGTTTTTTTTTGGCCGGAGGAGCGGGGCGGGCTCGGGGCTTTGTTCAACGTGAAGGTCCCGGCCCGGAGCGGGCAGATGTCGCTGTTGCTCCACCGAGCCGCTCCCGGCGGCGACAACTTGACCCCCGTGACGTCTCCGCCGTCTGAATCATCAAGGCCATTTTCAATCCTCATTGGCCTGAACATCACGTGGGGGTGAAGGATGGAGGGGGGAAAAAAAATAGAAAAAAGGAGGAAAAAAAAAAAAAAAAGGGAAAAATAAAAAAAAAAATTGAAAAAAAAAAATAAAAGAGGCGGGGGCGGAGGGGGGTGAAAAGCGAGGCGTGGGTAATTACGGGGCTCCATTTTTTTTTTTTTAATTTTTTTTTTTTTTTTTCCCTCTCCCTCTCCCTCTCTCTCTCTCTCTCTCTCTCTCTCCTCCTTCCCCCCCTCGCTAAAAAAAAGATGTCAGCCCCTGGCTGGAGTATTCCTCCCGCCAAGCGCTCCCGAGGAAAATGTCATGTCCCAACAGCGCGGCTCCCAACGCCTTCCTGATGGAGCCCCTGGGCCGCGCCGACAATTTCCCGTCCGGCCCGGGGCTCTTCGGCCCGCCCGGAGACTTCGGGGCCCTGCGGAGCTGCGGGGCCCTCCCGAAGCGCGACGAGGCCTCGCTGGGCTCCTTCCCGTCCTACCTGGCCCAGCTGGACTCGTGGGCCGAGCCCAAGAGCGCGTTCCGGCTGGAGCAAGCCCGGCCCAGCTGCTCCTTCCCGGCCGTCAAGGAGGAGAGCGGCTGCTGCCTGTTCGCGGCGGAGAAGCGGCGCAAGGAGCCGCCCGAGGCCGCGCTGTTCCCCGAGCCCTGCGGGCCCGAGCTGCCCGTGCCCGGTTATTATCGCTTCCCCTCGCTGGAGAAAAGCCCCGAGGAGTCCCCGGCGCCGTTCCCGGCCCGCAGCGAGCAGCTGGAAGCGGCCCCGCCGCCGCCGCCTCCCCCCGAGCGGGGCTCGCCGCAATTCCGGCCGAATCCCCCCGAAAACGCCGGCGCGGAGCGGCCGCAGCCGCCGCAGGGGGAAATCAAAAGGGAAAAAACGAAAGCGAGCGCGGGCGAGGCGGAGAAGGAGCTGGGTAAAAGCACCGACACCGGCAGCACTGATAACTCGGACAGCGAGGCCAAAGGTAGGCGAGGATCCGCCCGGGTCCCTCCGTTCCGGGGCTGGAGAGGTTAAATTTCACCGGGGGATGCTCCGTGCCCCGCCGCCTTCTCCCGCAGAAATCGGGGCTAAAACAATCGCTTCGGGAGGGGAAAATAAACCCCGATGGTGGCGATTGAAAATGTGGCTTTTGCGCGTCGGGGCTGGAGGGGAGGAAAGAGCGCGGGGGATGCGGAGGAAAATCCGCGTTTGGTGCCAGAAAAAGGCTGGAAAATCGGAGTTTGTGGAGAGTTGGCTTTGGAATCGCGGAGATTTGGGGGGCTCCGGGCTCGGGGGGGCTCTCGGGGGGCGCTCGTTGTGGTTTCCCCGAGGGGCGAACCCCGATTTTCGCCCCTTTTTTTTTGAGGGGGATTCTTGGTTTCAGCGCGCGGGGCGGGAATTGGTTTCCTCTGGCCTTGGCTCGGGGTCAAAACCAAACCAAAACCAAAGGAAAAAGTAGAAAAAAAGAAAAAAGGAGAGAAGGATTCAAATTAAAATCATGAAAATCATGAAAATCATGAAAATCATGGAAATCATGGAAATGCAAAGGCGCGGAGCGGAATCCGCAGCTCCGGGCGGGAATTGCGGCTCCTTCCAGGGCTGGGAAGAGGCTCCGGGAGAGGAAAAAGCTTTTTTCCATTTAACTTTAATTTGTTTTGTTCCTGCCGGATCGAGGTCTCGTTTGCGGAGGCAAAAAAATGTTTCAGTTGTGCCGAGCAGATGTTTTGGGTTTGGGATTTTCCCGAGGCGAGGCTCGCACGGAAAGCTGTTGGATTCTCGAAAGCTGTTGGATTCTCGCTGGAGAGCCTGAAAATTTGGGATATTCGGGGTTTATTCCCCTTTTAACCCCGAACCGGGGAAATCCAGAGGCGGATTCGGCCAGCGGGAATGACGGGATTGGATTTTCTGGGGGAAAAAAACCCCAAAAACGCTCAGGAAAAATCCCGCTCGGATCTAAGCCTGGCTTTGCCTGTGCTGTGGGGATTAAAACATCCCAAAATTCCGGCTCCGTGGACACCCCCAAAAAATCCTGGCCCCAACAAAACCTCTCCACCAAAACCGGCCTTGGGGGGGAGCAAAAATCAGAAATTCTCTTTTCGCCCCCCTCTTTATTTTGTTGAATAATTCCCTCTTTTGGTTTGGGGAATCGGGAGGGGAAAACGATTTATTTTTGTTTTAATCTGAGGGTTGAGCTGCGATTCCACCAAAAAAAAAAAACAAAAAAAACAAACCCCAAACCAAAACAAAGGGGAAAAAAGCAAAGTCAAGGTTATCAAAACGCCGCGAATCTGCCCCAAAACGCCCGCGCCGGGAGAGGTTTTGGTGGGAGAAACTCCCCCCCAAAAAAAGGTTATTTTGGGCTGGATCTGCGCTGTGGGAGGAAAGAATTGAAATGGAAATAAATAAAAAGGGTTTCATGGGCTCGGGACTTGGATTTGGGGCTGAGCGGATTTCGGAGATTTTTTTGGGGTCGTTGTTGGTGAAATTTGGGTTCGAGGCGATTTGGGGCGGATTCGGGTGTTTTGCGCTCCTGGAAACCTCTCCAAGGTGCGCTTTTCGTTCCTGTCGAGCCCCAACTTCGGTGTTTTCTTAATTAAAAACTCCTTTTCTGGAGGAATTTCAGCCTTTGGGAGCGGGGACCCCCCCCGAGGTTCTGGGGCCGACCCCGAATTTTCCCGGAATTGCCCCAAACGCGGGGCCGAGGATTTGCTGCGATTCTCTCGGGTTTTCCCCGGGATTGAGGCTCGGATCCCGGCCGGATTTTTCCTCCTCATGACCAAATTCAAGGATCCGCCGCTGTTTATTTAGGGACGTGTGAACCGCGGGCGCCTTGCCCGAAATTCCTCCCGATTCCCCCAATTCGTGCCCCCGCAGCTCAGGGAAAGGCTGCGAAAATGGATTTATTCCACCCCAAAATCTGCCCCGGCAGCGCCCAGAAAGGCTCCGGGGTTTTGGGGGTGAGCCGGGGGAGCCCCCAGGGCTGCGGGGAACCCCAAAATCCACCCCTGACCGCGGGGAACTTTTAATTAGCGGAGTTTAATTGCCGTGGGGGAGGCAGGGGATCTTCACCCCGCGACCTTTGCGGGTTCCACGCGGTGGAGGCGCCTTCGGATTTATTTAAGATTTATTCCATGAAATCCCTTTTATTTCCCTCCCCAAACCCCGATTTATGTCCCCAAACCCCGGTTTATCTCCTCCAAACTCGATTCTTCCCCCCAAAAAGCCTGATTTCCCCCCCTCAAAATCCCCATTTCCCTCCCCAAACCTCGATTTATCCCCTCCAAACTCGACTCTTCTCAAAACCGACATTTCTCTCCCCAAAACCCACATTTCTCTTCCCCAAACCCCAATTTATCTCCTCCAAACTCGATTCTTTCCCCCGAAATCTTGATTTCCGCCCCCCAAACCCATTCCCTTCCCCAAACCCCGATTTATCTCCTCCAAATTCGATGCTTCTCCCCAAAAACCCCATTTCCCTCCTCAATCACTGATTTATCTCCTCCAAACTCAATTCTTTCCCCCAAAACCCCGATTTTTCTCCTTCAAACTCGATTCTTCTCATCGAAACCCCAATTTATCTCCCAAAATCTGATTTGTCCACCAAAATCCGATTTCTCTCCCACAAAATCCGATTTATCTCCCCAAAACCCCGATTTATCTCCCCAAAAATCCTATTTATCTCCCCAAAAATCCTATTTATCCCCCCAAAAATCCTATTTATCCCCCCAAAATCCGATTTATCCCCCATAAACCCCGATTTATCTCCCCAAAAATCCTATTTATCCCCCCAAAATCCGATTTATCTCCCCAATCTCCTCACCCCAACCCAGCCTCTTTTTTTAACCCCAGCACCTCCGGCTCCAAAATCCCGCAGCCCCTCCATTTAAACCCCATTTTTGGGCCGAAAAATTCTTTATTTTAACCCCATTTTCAGGCTGGAGAAGCCTTTATTTAAACCCTGTTTTGGGCCGAGAAAACATTTCCTTTAATCCCATTTCGTGCCGAAAATCCCATTATTTAAAAGCGATTTTCGTGACGAATAAACCTTTATTTTAACCCGATATTTGTGCTGAACAAAAGCTCCATTTTAACCCGATTTTTGGGCCGAAAACCCCGTTATTAAAACCCGATTTTTGTGCCGAATAAACCTTTATTTCAACCCTATTTTCAAGCCTGCAAACTCCATTTTCCAAACCCCATTTCGACACGGATAAACCTTTATTTAAACCCGATTTTGGGCCGGAAAAACCCCCAAACTATTTAAAATCCATTTTCGTGCAGAATAAATCTTTATTTTAACCCGATTCTCGTGCGGACAAACCCTTATTTAACCCCATTTCGGTGAGGAAAAAACCCGCATTTAGGCGGATTTTGGTGCGGAAAAATCCCTTTTTAACCCGATTTTGGTGCAGAAAAAAAGATAATTAAACGGATTTGGGTGCGGAAAAGCCGCATTTTAAACCAATTTCGGTACGGAAAAAGCTGGACTTGGGTGGGTTTTGGTGCGGAAAATGCCGCATTTGGGCGGATTTCGGTGAGGAAAAAGCCTAATTTAGGAGGATTTTGGTGCAGAAACGCCGCATTCAGCCCGATTTTGGTGCAGAAACCCCCCCTTAACCCGATTTTGGTTCAGAAACCCCCAGTTTAACCCGATTTTGCTTCTAAAACCCCCTTTTTAACCCTCTATGGGCACGGAGCCTCCACGGCCGGGCCGATTTTTGTTCCGACCCCCCCATTTAACCCGATTTGGGCTCCCACCCCCGATTTAACCTAATTTTGGGTTCCGAACCCCCGATTTAACCCAATTTTGGGTTCCGAACCCCCGATTTAACCCAATTTTGGGTTCCGAACCCTCGATTTTACCCAATTTTGGGTTCCGAACCCCTGATTTAACCCGACTTTGGGTCCCAAAACGCCCCTTTTTGCCCCGATTTTTGCGCGGAGCCCCCAGGCCGGGCCGATTTGGGGTTCCAAAAGCCCCGATTTGACCCAATTTTGGGTTCCAAACCCCCTTTTCACCCCGATTTTGGTTCGGGACCAGCCTGGCCTGACCGGGCTGTTGTTTTTGGCAGAGGAGGCCAAGGCTGAGGGCACGGGGGGGGGGAGAAGTGTCTGAAGGCTGATTTCTCTGCAGAAAACCTCGATTTTAGGCAATTTCGGGTTCCAAAAGCCCATTTTTAACCCGAATCTGGTACCGAACCCCCCGATTTGACCCTTTCGGGGCTGGGCTGCTGTTTTTGGCAGAGGACAAGGAGGAGGGCGAGGGAGGGGGGAAATGTCAGAAGGCTGATTTCTCTGCAGAAAACCCCGAATTAACGCAATTTCGGGTTCCGAACCCCCCGATTTCACCCAATTTCGGGTTCCAAACCCCCGTTTGACCCTTTCGGGGCCGGGCTGTTGTCTTTGGCAGAGCAGCCCAAGGCGGAGGGCGCGGGCGGGACGTGGCTGAGCGCTGATTTCTCTGCAGAAAACCCCGATTTTAGCCAATTTCGGGTTCCAAAAGCCCATTTTGAACCCGAATCTGGTTCCAAAAGCCCCGATTTGACGGTTCCGGGGCCGGGCTGTTGTTTATGGCAGAGCAGCCCAAGGCGGAGGGCGCGAGCGAGACGTGGCTGACAGCCGAAACCACCGGTTTGACCCAATTTTGGGTTCCAAAAGCCCCGATTTCACCCAATTTCGGGTTCCAAACCCCCGTTTGACCCTTTCGGGGCCGGGCTGCTGTTTTTGGCAGAGGACAAGGAGGAGGGCGAGGGAGGGGGGAAATGTCAGAAGGCTGATTTCTCTGCAGAAAACCCCGAATTAACGCAATTTCGGGTTCCGAACCCCCCGATTTCACCCAATTTCGGGTTCCAAACCCCCGTTTGACCCTTTCGGGGCCGGGCTGTTGTCTTTGGCAGAGCAGCCCAAGGCGGAGGGCGCGGGCGGGACGTGGCTGAGCGCTGATTTCTCTGCAGAAAACCCCGATTTTAGCCAATTTCGGGTTCCGAACCCCCCGATTTCACCCAGTTTCGGGTTCCAAAGCCCCGTTTGACCGTTCCGGGGCCGGGCTGTTGTCTTTGGCAGAGCAGCCCAAGGCGGAGGGCGCGGGCGGGACGTGGCTGAGCGCTCGCTCCGGGAGGAAGAAGCGCTGTCCCTACACCAAGCACCAGACGCTGGAGCTGGAGAAGGAGTTTCTGTTCAACATGTACCTGACCCGCGAGCGCCGCCTGGAGATCAGCCGCAGCATCGCGCTCACCGACCGCCAGGTCAAGATCTGGTTCCAGAACCGCCGCATGAAGCTCAAGAAGATGAACCGGGAGAACCGGATCCGCGAACTCACCTCCAACTTCAGCTTCAGCTGAGCGCGCACGGCTTCTCCCCCTTTTTCTGGCGTTTTTTTGGGGTTTTTTTGCTGTTTAATCCGTGTTTTATTGTTGTTTTATTGTTTTAGTTGGTTGTTTTAGTCTAGCGTTTTATTTTGTTATTTTATTTTATCGTTTTGTTTTATTATTTTGTTTTATTACTTTATTTTATTGGTGTGTTTTATAATTTTTTTTTATTTTTAATTTTATTTTTAATTTTATTTTAATTTTATTTTTTATTTTATTTTTATTTTATTTTTTATTTTTATTTTATTTTTATTTTTTATTTTATTATTTTATTTTTTATTTTTTATTTTTATTTTATTTTTATTTTATTTTTATTTTACTTTAATTCTATTTTTAATTTCATTTCTTCTTTCATTTTTTCTTTCATTTTTCTTTCATTTTTTCTTTCATTTTTCTTTCATTTCTTCTTTCATTTTTGTCTTTCATTTTTTCTTTCATTTCTTCTTTCATTTCTTTAATTTTTTCTTACATTTTTTCTTTAATTTCTTTCATTTTTTCTTTCATTTTTTCTTTCATTTTCCCTTTATTATATATTTCATTTTGACTTCATCTTTATTTTATTTTTTCTTTCATTTTTTACTTTATTATTTACTTCCTTTTTTACTTAATTTTTTCTTTCATTTTTTATTTCATTTTTATTTCATTTCTCTTTCATTTTTCTTTCATTTTTCTTTCATTTTTCTTTCATTTCTCCTTTCATTTCTCATTTCATTTTATCATTCTGCTCTATTTCCTTTTCCATTTTATTTTTTATTTTCCTTTTATTTTATTTCCCGTTTTATTTTTCATTTCATTTCACCACTTTTTTACTCTATATCTAATTTTTTATTGTTTTTTTCCTTTAAATTTTATTTCACCGAGTCCCCTCATTATTTTGTTTCACCATTTTCTTTCGCCGTTCTCTTTCATCATTTTCTTCCACCGTTTTCTCCCATCATTATTTTATTCTATTATTTTATTCTAGTATTTTATTTTATTATTTTTTAATTTTATTTTATTATTTTATTAGTTTATTATTTTATCTTCAGGGCCTGACCGCTTTTATTTTATCCCCGCGCGCCCGCAAAAACCGAAAAACGCCGAAAAGGTCGGAAAATAAAACAAAAAAAGGGACCTGGAGTGGTTTTTGCGCTCTGAGGGGATTTTTGCTCCCCCCGCGCTTCCTCGGAGGGGAAATAAAAGGTGGAGACGGTGGCTAAAAACGCAAAAAAACCCCCAAAATCCCGCCCTGACCGAATATTTAAGTTATTTCCGCGCAGCACAAAGCAGAAGGACTTTTCCCCCAGGTGTGGTTTTTATGTTTAGGAGGGAAATAAATGCATCCCAAAGTTATTTTTTTTTTGTTTTTTTTTTTTCCCCCAATCCTAGCGTAGCCTGCCTATTGTATAATAAAAACGGTGAAAAAAGCAACAAAAAAAAAATTATAAATATAAATAAAAGGGTTTGGTATCAGTGTCTGTGAATTCAGGGTTTGTGCAGTTCCAGGGAAAGCGACGCCATCCATAAAATAAAATATTTAATGCGAATAGAGGAAAAAAACGGGGAGGGGGGGGGAAGGAAAAAAAAAATAATAAAAAAGGGTTAAAAAATAATTAAAAAAAAAAATCAAAGTTTATGGGGTGATCTGAGGATGGGGAAAAAAAAAGGAGAAAAAGGGAAAGAGTCCATTTCTCGTGGCTGTGGTATTTAAATATATCCTGTATGTGTTATCCTGTGCATGTATCTTCCTTCACCGAGCCAAAATAAATTTCACAGAACCGTGGACGAGTGGGGTTCCTTAAAGTGTAAAAAAAAAAAAATTATTTTTTTTTTTAATTTTTTTTTTTAATTTTTAATTTAATTTTTTTTTTTGGCGTGCCGGGTGGGGGCGAGGACGACCACGAACCGCTTCTCCCCCACCCCTATAAATATATATATATATTTTTTTTTAACTCAAGACTCATCCTTTTAAGGCTTCCAGGAGCCGGCTCGGGGAGGGAGGGGGGGGTGGAGAGAGGATTTTAATATAAAGCGCGAGCCCATAACGTTGATTTAAATATTATCCAGGTGACCACAATAAGTCAAGGTCATAAAACAGTAATGTCAGGACAGTCTCGGCGAGCGCTGGAGGTGGATTTTATGATCTGCAAATATAATGTGCCGCAGCAGTAAAAGATGCATTTAAAGGTGACGGTGCGGGAGGGAAGGGAGGCAGAGCCGGAGCGGCGACCTTGGGATGCGCAACTCCCTCCGCGGGGCTTTTTTTTTTTTTTTTTTTTATTTTTGGGGAGGGGGAGCTGCCGAGGGAATCGCACCTCCAGGAGAAAAATATAAAAAACACCGGGATTTGGGATGGCGGCGGCAAGGTAAGAGCGGGGCGACGTTTCTCCGCCTGGCTTTCATTTTTTGAGGGTTTTTTTGCGGTTTTTTTTTTGGTCTTTTTTTTTTTGTGGTTTTTTTTTGGTGTTCTTTTGGCGTTTTTTGGGTTTTTTTGGGGTTTTTTTGGGGGGGGCTTTTTTTTGGGGGGGGGTTGGTTGTTTTTTTTTTTTTTTTTCTGGGTTTCTTGCGGGTTGTTTATTTTTTTTCCCGGCGCTCCCGGGATTTCCGCAGGGGGGAATCTCGGATATTCCCGGTTTTCCCAGCCGGAGCTGCCTTTCCTCCGAAATTCCCGGCGTGGGATCGGCTCGGGGGGCGGCGGAACACCGGGAATTCCGGGGGAATCTCGGAACACCGGGAATTCCGGGAATGCTGCGGAACACCGGGAATTTCGGGGGAATCTCGGAACACCGGGAATTTCGGGGCTTCTATGGAACACCGGGAATTTCGGGGGTATTCCATGGAACACCGGGAATTCCGGGAATGCTGCGGAGCCCGGCGCGGGTGCGGATCTCGCTGCCCCGAGGCTCCGGGCAGCGTTTTTGGGCTGGATCCGCGAGGTTTGAGCCGGGAATTTCGGGACGCGGGAATCCCGCGGCTTAGAGCTGGTTTTAGAGCTGGTTTAGGTCTGGTTTAGGTCTGGTTTTAGAGCTGGTTTAGGTCTGGTTTAGAGCTGGTTTCGGTCTGGTTTTAGAGCTGGTTTAGGTCCGGTTTTAGAGCTGTTTTGGAGCTGTTTTGGAGCTCGGTTTGGAGCTGGTTTTAGAGGTGGTGTAGAGCTGGTTTGGAGCTGGTTTTAGAGCTGTTCTTAGAGGTGGTTTAGAGCTGGTTTAGAGCTGTTTCGGAGCTGGTTTTAGAGCTGGTTTAGAGCTGTTCTTAGAGCTGGTTTTAGGGCTGATCCCCCCCAAACGCGGCACCGAGCCAGCGATTAAATCCCTTCCACGGCCACTCATCAAAAACGCCGCTCCGGAATTGGGAATTTTTTGGGATTTCCCTTTTCCAGGCACCCCCAAACCGAGCTGCGAATTCGGGGCAGAGACGCGGGGAGGGGAGACCAGCAACAAAGGGGCGAATTCCCCCTTTTTTATCCCTAATTTCCCCTTTTTCCCGCACCTTCCTCCCATCCCCGCCTCCCTCCCGGCTCCTCTCGCTGCCCGCGCTCCTTTTTTGCCCTTTTCCGCCGGCTCTGACAGAAATCCGTGGATTTCGCAGCTGATCTGTGGTTTAGGTAGTTTCATGTTGTTGGGATGGGCTTTTAGCTCGGCAACAAGAAACTGCCTTAATTACGTCAGTTCGTCTTCATCAAGGGCAGCACCCGCAGCTCCGCCGGGCGCCCTGAGAAAAAAAATAAAAATATAAAATAATAAAATAAAAATAAAATATAAAAATAAAATAAAACGCCAAACTCCAAAATCCCCTCCCCAAAAAAATCCCCGTCCTGACGGGGATCGACGCTCAAACCTGCACCGACCCCCCCAGCGCGCCCCTCCCGGGGGTTTTTCCCTTTTTCTTTGATTTTTTCCCCTTTTTCTTTGATTTTTTTCCCCTTGTTCTTTGATTTTTTTCCCTTTTTCTTTGATTTTTCCCCTTTTCCTTTGATTTTTCCCCTTTTCCTTTGATTTTTTTTCCTTTTCCCTTTGATTTTTTTCGCCCTGTTCCTTTGATATTTTACCCTTTTTCTTTGATATTTTACCCTTTTTCTTTGATATTTTCCCCTTTTTTTTATTTGATTTTTTTTGCCCCTTTTCTCTTTGATTTTTGGCCCCTTTTTAATTTTTTCTCCCCCCCTTTTTATTTTATTTTTTTTGGCCCAAATTTCCCCCCTTTTGTTGCTGGAATGGTGAGGACAAAGGCAGCGCCTTTTTTTGCGCTTTTCCACCCCAAATTATCAGCGGCGATCGGCGGAGCCCCAGCGAGGGGCGGCGCCTTTAAAAAAGTAAAAAATGAGAGAAAAAAGGAAATTATTAATAATAAAAAACATAAAATATTAAAAATCCCCTCTTTTCCTCCCTCCCCGCGGAATTTTGAATTCCGAAATGTTTTAAAAATCCCATTTTTTTCAGCCGGGAAGGCGATTTAGGGAATTTTTGGGGGGGTTGTGCTGGAAGCGCCCCTCGCGCCCCCTTTTTCCTGAGGATCCCCTAAAGAAAAACCCCAAAACCTCGCAGCGTTTCGGGGAGGTGAAAAAAGGGGGGAAAAAAAGCAGATTTTGGGGGCTTTCAGCTCCTCCTGCCGCCGCTGTCTCCAGCCAGGGATTAAATTTTAAATAATTTATATTTATTTTTCACAATTTAATCCGGATTTCCAGTCGAATTGGGAATTCCTCTGGGATAAAAACACGAAAAAAAACCCGGGAATTTGGGCTGGAGGAAACCTGGAAATTTGAACATATTGCACGAGCAGAGGGGGGGAAAAAAATTGGGATTTTACCCCTTTTTCCCCCTAAAAACGCGCTGGGAAATTTGGGGGAGTTGCGCCAGCTTTGAATGCCCCCCAAAAAAAGGGGGAAAAAGGGAAAATTGAGGAGCGAAAAGAAGCGAAAATGGCGGGGGAAGAGGGATCGGGAAAGCGCCGAGTGAATTTTGGGGCGGAAAATCGGGAATTTGGGGAAGTTTTGCTGCTGCTTGCGGTGGATTTGGAGATTCCCAAAAATCGGGCTGAGGTTGGCAGGAGCGGGCTGGAATTGAGCCCAAAACTGGGAATATTTGGGATTTTGGCTGCGGGCAGCTCGAGGCTCGGCAGGAATTGTGATTTTTGGTGCTGTGATTTTGGGGGGTTTTGCCCCGATTTTGGCCGATTTGCGGCTGCTGCGGCAGGAATTGATTTCGATTGCAAAAATCGCGATTTTCTCCCCAAACGGGGGCTGGGGGATGTGACCCAAAGGAGAATAAAATGAATGAATGATTGAAAATCTGCTTTTTATGCTCTGTTTGGTGTTAAAAATGCTCGGTTTGAAGCGCGGGGAATGTCGCTGATTTTGCTGTTTTTGGGGGGATTTTCATCACTTTGGGGGCAAAAAAACTGGATTTAAAAGTCGCTCAAAGGGCGAAAGAAGCGGAAAAAGGAAAAAAAAAGGAGAAAAAAAAGGAGAAGAAGAGGAAAAAAACGACCCCGCGCTGCTTTAAATTAATATTTCAACAGGGACAATGTTGATTACTGGTAGGTTTAACCATAATTATTTGATATTAGTGCTGTGATAATTGAATGATTTAAAGGATTCATTACATTTATGATGAGTTTCGCCTTCTCGGGATTAACAATCTGCAGATTTCTCCCCCTTTTTTTTGTTCCTCCTTTCCAGCAGCGTGAAGCAGACAAACCAATTTCTATTCTCCGCATATTAAGATTGATTTTTATTTCCGAGCCACCCATGGAGAGAGGAATAAAATAAAAAAATAAAAATTTAAAAAAAAAAATCCCCAAATAATAATAATAATAATAATAATTAAAAAAAAAATAAAGGAGTTGAATTTAAAATACGCTCAATCACCCCAACCCCAGAAACGCCATAAAAAAAAGTTTAAATCTCCCCCACTGGTTTTTAATTATGAAATTAGAGCGGCGGGGGGGGGATTTATGGCTCCGCGATTTTCCTGGGATATTTTATGGAAAAGCGGGAGCGCTCGCAGGGACCCCACGCTGCCTCCGCGCGTTTTATTTCCTATTTTTGCTTTAATTTTGGCTCCGTCCTCCGCCTTTATTCCGCTTTCCCGGGGTGAAAAACCGGCGATATCTCCAGTTTGGGTTTTGTTTTTATTTCCTGGAGGGTTTTTTTTTTTTTCCTGGAACGCTCCGCTCCCAGCAGGTGGAATCCCAAAATCCTGGAGGTTCCTGTGTGGGCGAGCAGCGCCCTGGGCTGGATTTTCTCCTTTCTGGGATTGAGAGGAGGGGAAAAAAACATCAAAAACACCAAAAAAGCGAGCCCGAACCACGGGAAAAAGCAGCCGGGAAGAGGCGGGGAGATCCCGCCGGGAATTCTGTGGAATTTTGGGGAGCTGGGATTTGGTTTTGGGGATTGGATCGGTCCCGGCTCCTCCCTGGGGGGGAAAAAACCCTCAAGGTCTTTGAGGAGAGAGGAGGAAAAGAGGGAAAAAAAGCTGGAAAAGGGGCTGGAAAACGCCGGGAGCGGTGGGAAAAGCGCAGGAATGGCCCAGGGAGGAGGGACCCGCTCGGGATGCGACAAATCCCTAAAAAATCACCCCAAAAAATGGAATCCCAACAGGGGTGGGGCTGATTTTGGGGGGCGCGGGAGCAGAGGCCGGAGCTGGGACCCGGCGCGGCTCTTTGGGGTTATTTTGAGGCTTTTGGGGGTTATTTTGGGGCTGTTTGGGGCGGTTCGGAGCTGTTTGGGATTATTTTGGGGCTGTTTGGAGCTGTTTTGGGGTTATTTTGAGGCTTTTTGGGGGTATTTTGAGGCTGTTTGCGGCGGTTCGGGGCTGTTCGGGGTTATTTTGGAGCTTTCTGGGGTTATTTTGGAGCTGTTTGGGGCTGCTCGGGGTTATTTTGGAGCTTTTTGGGGTTATTTTGGAGCTGTTTGGGGCTGCTCGGGGTTATTTTGGAGCTTTTTGGGGTTATTTTGGAGCTGTTTGGGGTTATTTTGGGGCCGTTTTGGGGTTGTTTTGTGTCCTCCGAGGGCAGCGGGTGCTGCCCCGACAGCTCCGGGCCCGGGGGGCGCAGACAATGCGGTGGCGCAGACACAACTCGCGCCCGTGCTGATTATCTATGCTAATTACAGCCTGTCTGCCTCCCAGCTAATAAATGAATAAACGCGGCGGCGGAAAGGACGCAAAAATGTTTCTCCAGGCGCTGTTGGCCTCGCCTCTCTGGGTTCAGGCTTGTTCCCCGCTCATCTTTTCGTTTATTTGCCTTTTTTTTTATTTAATTCCCTTGTGTTTTGTCCTTGGGGTTGGCGGGGTTTGAGGTTTTATTTTATTATTATTTTTTTTTTTAATTTTTATTTATATTTTTTTTCTCCCCCCGCCTCGCCGTCCCCTCCCTTTTCCTCCTCCCGACCCGCCGCGCGCGCCGCATTTGAATAAATTCTATTTAAATAATAAAAAATAGAAATTCAAACCCTCCCGGCGAAAATGGGGAGAAAAATTCGGATTTTTCCGCTTAGGGAGGCTGGCGGAGAACTGAAATTTTTTTTTTGCGGTTTTTATTTTGGGGGGGGGAAAAAAAGCAGAACGCGCTTAAAGAAAAGGTTGGGAGCTTTAATTGCGGCTCGGAATTTATTGCGCGGCCGCGGAGCTGCGGCGCTGGAGGAATTCACACCCGAGGGGGGGAACGCGAGCGGGGGGAGAAGCGGCCGAGCAGGTAAAAAACTCCCGCAGCGGAATTTCCCCCGGCGGAAAAATAAAAAAAAAAAAAACAATTAAAAAAAATGCGGAATTTCGGTACCTCCGCGCTGCTCCCGCCTCGTTTTCCAGCCGGGAAATCCCGCCCCGGGTTCCGTGGGATAAATCCCGATTTTTTTTTGTTGTTTTGTTGTTGTTTTGGTTTGTTTTTTTCCCGAAGGGTTTCGGAGGGGAAAGGCAGAGAGAGATCCGCGGACGGGCTGAAATTCAGATTTATTTTTATCCCAAAGCCCGCATTTCTTCACTCCGAGAGGCGATCCCGGGATAATCGGGATCACCGGGAAATGTTCCGCAGCCTCTGGCTCCGTTTTGGGAGATTTCCCCCTTTTTTGGGTTTTTCTGTAAGGAAAGGAAGGGAGAAGGAGGAACAAAAGGGAGCGAGCGAGAACTTGGGCAGGAGGAGAGGAGAGGAAAAAAGGGACACAAAGAGCGGCAGGAAAAGGGAATTTTATTCGGGATGAAGGTTGGAAAAGCGGCCCGGGGGCTCCTCCGGGCAGATTCGCCCTCCCCGAGCGGCTCCGCTGGGGCCGGAGGAGCCAAAATCCGAATTTCGGGGAAAATCCGACCTTGACTGTGGGAATTGAACGGCGCCGCGGAGATTTGGGAGTTCGGGATTGGGGAATTTTGCCCCCCCCCCCGCGCTGCTCCCCCTTCCCCCGGGGCACCTCGGGGGTCCCGGGGGGTTTTGGGGACCCCGCTCGGGGTCTGGAGCTGCTCGGGGAAAAGGCGAAACCCCCCAAAATTCCCCAAATCCCGGGCGGCTCCTCCCGGCCGCCGCTTCCCGCAAAAAAAACCCCAAAAACCGGCAACAAAAAAATCCCCAAAACAAGTAAAAAAAAACCCAAAAAATCCCCCCAAAAGCAGCGTCAGCCTGAGCACGAGCGGGTTTATTCCTCTCATTTCCCTGTCCTTCCTCTCCTGCCCTTTTCCCCCTTCCTTTTGTTTCATTTATATTTTTTCCTTTTTGTTTTAAATTTATTTTTTTTCCCCTTCGCGTTATTTTTTCGCCCCCGTTCCTCCCCATCAGGGCGGAATTTCTGGGAGCAAAAGAGAAAGATTTGGGAGCGAGGGGGACGAGCCCGGCTCGGGAGCATTTTTGAGGCACCAAGGGCAGAATTTGAGCTCCAAAAAGGTGCCAGAAGTGGCCGAGAAAGGCTCAGACAAAGGCTGAGTTTTTATTTAACCGCGTCTCCCCCCTCCTTCCTATTTATTTTTATTTTTATTATTATTTTTTATTATTTACTGTTATTATTTTATATTCGAATTTATGTTTTTTTTCCTCCCCCTTATCTCCGCCAGGAAATAATAAATCTCCAAACCCGCGGGCTCAGCTCGCCCGGCGCTGCCGGAGTTTTCCTTTTTCCCTCGGATTCCAGGAGGGAAGGATCCGGGATCCGCCACTTTCACCCTCCATTCCCAGAAATCCTCCCCCATCCCCAAAAAAATCACCCCGGGAGCGGCGGGATCCCGGAATTCCAGCCGGGAAAAGGGAAAATTCCCGAATTCCCGGCGCTCGCTGCTCCCTCCCAGGCTTTCCCCCCCCCCCCCCAGAAATTATTTCAATTCAAACTTCGCCCCCTCCCACCGCAGCGTTTTCGCCTCCAAATTTTATAGGAATTTTATTCGGATTTTGCGGGGTTTCCTGGAATTTTATAAGGATTTTATTGGGATTTTATTGGGATTTTATCGGGTGGGGAGGGGGGCAATTCCCACCGCGGGGAATTTTGCGGGGTTCCCCCATGGCGCTGCGGCGTTTGGGGATGGAAACGCTCCCCCAGCCTCGTTTTTAACCCCAAAGCCGCTTTTTATCCCCAAGCCGCTGCTTCGGAGCCCAAAATCCCGGTTTTTAGCCCCAGACCGGCGAGCGCAGCCTCCGAGGGGAGGATTTTAACTCGCTTTAAGGTGAAGCCGCTTTGTGCCGCCCCATCCTCGGCGTCCCCGCGCTCCCCTGAGCGAGATTTTAATTAAAAAAAAAAAATCAAAATGAAGGAAAATGAAATCCCTTCCCCACTCGATGAGGGAGGGGGTGGATAAATCCCGGTTTTTCCACGTGGAAATCCAAGGAATCGGCGCCTTTGTGTGACACCGGCTCCTTCCCGTGACCTCCCCGATCCCAGCCCGGGCTCCTCGCGCCGCTCCCGCTCCTCCCTCGGGGCTTTCCCGGCAGAATTCCCGGATTTTTTCCATCCCCCCCCCCGCTGGAAAATCCCGCTGCTCCCTCAGCCCCGCTCGGGGTTCGCTCCCTCCTCCTCCTCCCGCCCCTCTCGCCCCGTTCCCGGCCGCTTTTGTGAGGATTCCTCCCCAAAATATTCCCCTAAAAACGGGAAAACCCGGCCGGGTTTCATCCCTCCTCCTCCTCCCCCCATCCCATTTCCTCCGCGCCGGGAAGCGTTTGGAAAACCGGGATAAATGAAAGGATAGCGGGGATGGGTTTATTTATTTTTATTTTTATTTTTTATTATTTTTATTTTTTTTAAATTTTTGTTTATATTTTTGGTTTTGTTTCTATTTTTTGTTTCTATTTATTTTTATTTTCTTTTTATTTTTGTTT
Source organism: Pseudopodoces humilis (assembly GCF_049639895.1). Lineage (NCBI taxonomy): Eukaryota > Metazoa > Chordata > Aves > Passeriformes > Paridae > Pseudopodoces > Pseudopodoces humilis. The sequence goes on from NC_142231.1 coordinate 283,067, forward strand.
TTACTTTTGTTTTTATTTTTGTTTTTTATTTTTATTTTTATTGTTATTTTATTTTTATTTTTATTTTTATTTTTATTTTTATTTTTATTTTTATTTTTATTTTTATTGTTATTGTTATTTTTATTGTTATTTTATTTTTGTTTTTGTTTTTATTTTTATTGTTGTTTTTATTTTTATTTTTATTTTTATCTTTGTTTTTGTTTTTATTTTTGTTTTTATTTTTATTTTTACCCCCCCGGCCAACACAAAAACCGCCATCCAGAGGAGGCCGGGGATTAACGGAAAAATCGGGAAAGGCCAAGGAGGGACCGGGAGAGCCTCTGGAAAATTCCGCTTTTTAGGGACTCGCAGGAGCCTCAAAACGCAGCGAGGGAGAAATTCTGGCGGGGAGGAGAAGGATTTTTTTTGGGGAGGGGGGAAAAATCCGGAGTTTCCCCGCAGAAATTCCCGATTTCCGCTGAAATTCCCGTTTTTCCCAGCGGCTCCGGGACATCCCTTCCTTCATTTTTTTTTTTAATATTTTTATTTATTTGGGGTTTTCCGCGGGGTTTGCGCTGGGGGGGTTTGGGGAGGGTTCGGGGGGGATTTTCCTGCCGGTTCCGCTGGTTTTGGGCTCTTTTCCCCCATCCCCTCCTGGATCCTTCCCTGCATTTTCCTCTCCCGCTGCTCCGGGGGTGGAAATGAGGGGAAATCGCGGGGTTTTGGGACATTGGGGACCCCCCCTCGCTCCGCACTTTTCCCTCTCCACCCCAAATTTCCCCATTTCCCTCCCAGCCCCGAGGGGGTTGGAGAACGCAGAAAATCCTCTTTTTTCCCTTATTTTTAATTTTTTTAGTAGGGTCCTGTCTTTAAAAAAATGCTGAGAGATTTTTTTTTTTTTAAAAAAAAAAGAAGATTTAATTTTATTTAATTTTTTTTCTTCCAAAAAATCCCGCCCCGAGTTCCTTTTTTTGGAGGCTGCGCTGGGCGGGAGCTCCTCACCTACCTGTCTTTCCTTACAAAACCAAGGTTATTCCCTCAAAACGCAGCCGGGGATTTTTTTTCAACGCTCCCAACTCCTCCGCTCGCTCTGCCGCAAAAAAATAAAAAATTAAAAAAAAAAAAACCCAAAAACCAAAAAGTTTCCGGGCGTCACCAAAAAAAATTAATTAAAAATTTTTTTTTCAAAAAAAATAGGGGGAAAAAAATGGAAAAAGGCAAAATTAGAAATAAATAGAAATAGAAATAAATAGAAATAAACAGAAATAAATAGAAATAAATAGAAATAAATAGAAATAAATAGAAATAAATAGAAATAAATAGAAATAGAAACCTGATGTGCCCATCACGCGTTGCTGCTTCCTCCGTTCCCCCCCCAGAGCTGCAAACTCCGTCCTGCGCTTTTATTTAATGAACGACACATTTATGAACAATCAAATGATCCTCGTAAAAATTTTATTGAAGGACATAAAAAACATCCCCGGCTCCTCCTCGCCCAGCGCCGCAGCCTCTGCCGGGAGAGCGCTCAGCTTTCCCTTTTTATATTTTTAATTTTTATTTATTTTTTATTTCTTTTTTTTTTAAAAATAAAAGGGAGGTGGGGCGGAGCAGGGGGGTTATTATTGATTATTATTATTATTATTATTTTATCCCCTCTCCTGTTTTTTTTTGTTGATTTTTTTTTTTTTTTAAAGAAAGCCGCCCGGAATGATCCATAATTTTATTTTCTGGCTCCTTGCTCGGAGCAGGATCCCCGGAGCGGCCCCGGCGAGGACGCGGCGCTGCCAAAAGGCGACAAAAAGCGGATTTTTCCCCCCATTTTCCTCTCCCAGCTCCTGTCCCCCCCTCTCCGCTCCCCTCCGCGGCTGCGGGCGGGGGTCCCACCTCCTGAAAACTCCCGAAATCCCGAAATTCGCTTTAATTCTGCCGGGGGAAGAGAGGACAGAGATGAATTGCGTGGAGAAATAGTTCCCGGGCCACCTTCCACCGTCACCTTCCACCTTCCCCGGCCTCTCGCTCGCAGCCTCGGGGAGAATCTCCCCCCTCCCCGGCCCGGAGCATCCTCCTCCTCCTCCTCCTTCCCTCCTCCTCCTCCTCCTTCCCTCCTCCTCCTCCTCCTCCCCATCCCCGCCCCCGTTCCCATCCAGCCGCCTTTTTTTTTATTCATTATTTTTTTATTTATTTTATTTATTTTTTTTTAAGGGAAAGCCGCGGCTGGCGTTATTAAATTACCGGGAAAAAAAAAAAAAAAAAAAAAAGAAACAAATTAAGGTGAAATTTAAAGAAAAAAAAATAAGGGGGAAAGATAAATTAAAGGGAAAAAAAAAAGGGGAAATTTAAGGGGAAAAATTAAGGGGAAAACATTAAGGGAAAAGATTAAGGGGAAAAATGAAAAGGGGAAAAAAAAGGGGAAAAATAAAGGGGAAAATAAAGGAAAAACATTAAGGGGAAACATTAAGGGGAAAGATTAAGGGGAAAAATGAAAAGGGAAAAATGAAAAGGAAAAGAAAGGGGGAAAATTAAGGGGAAAAATAAAGGGAAAAATAAAATTAAGGGGGAAAATTAAGGGGGAAAATAAAGCGGAAAAAATTAAGGCAAAAAAAAAGAAGGAAAAAAAAAAAAGGAAGAAAAAAAAAAAAAAGGGATGGGAGAGGAGGGGAGAGAGGGAAAAAAAAAAAAAAGGAAAAAAAAAGGAAAAAAAAAAAAAAAAGCCCTGCGGATTGATCCGGGCGATATTTTTGGGTAAATACAATCACGTGAGGACGGGCAGCCAATGGCGCGGGGGGAACGGCTGAAAAAATAATTACCTGCCCTGATTGTTCTATGAGCAGATAAAAAGTACACATACACTTCATACAATAATCCCATGAATGTAAAAGAGGGGGCGAGCGAACCATGTCGGCTTCGGGCCCCATCAGCAACTACTACGTGGACTCGCTGATCGGCCCCGACAACGAGGAGCTGCTGGCCCCGCGCTTCGGCCCCGGCGCCGCTCGCCCCGCCGGACTCGTCCCCGACTGCTCCGACTTCCCCTCGTGCAGTTTCGCCCCCAAACCCGCCGTTTTCACCACCTCGTGGGCGCCCGTGCCCTCGCAGCCCCCGGTGGGCTACCCCCACCCGCACCCCGCCGGCCCCTACGCGCCGCAGGCGGCCGAGCCCAGGTACGTGCGGACCTGGCTGGAGCCGCTGGCCGGGGCCGTCTCCTTCCCGGCCTTCGGGGCTCGGCCCTTCGGCCTCAAGGCGGATCTGGGGCCGCGGGGCCGCGCCGAGTGCGGGGACGGGCGCGGCTACGCGGATTTGGTGTACGCGGCTCCCGGGGAGCTGCGGGAGCGGGCGGCGCTGAGCATCGCGTCCTCCCCCGAGTGCGAGGCCGTCGCCGCCGGCAAACACAAAGAAGAAAAGCACGAATTAGACCCCAGTAAGTCCGAGTCATTCTTGTTTACGACCGCGGAAGGCATTACGGCTTCCAGGACCCCACTCAATAAAATGGAATTACCTTAGGGAGAGAGAGAGAGAGAGAGAGAGAGAGAGAGAGAGAGAGGGATGGAGCGCGACCCTAAAACTCCAGAGGCGCAGGAAGGTTCTGGGGGTTTTCGGCGAGTCGGAAACTCCAGAGGAGCAGGAAGGTTCTGGGGGTTTTTCGGCGAGCCCACTTTCTTTCAGGCTCTTTGATTTCTTTTTTTTTTTTTTCCCTTAATTTTTGGTGTTTTTTAAGGTTTTTCTGTGGTTTTTTTGGTGTTTTTGTTTCCTTTTTAAATCCACCTTTTATTCTTTGGTTTTTTTTTTTTTTTCCCTTTTTTGCTTTATTTTTATTTTTTTTAAATAACATTTTTTATTCCACTCAGGGGGCTGCTCTGATCCCCCCCTTTCCGCCGGGAATTAAACCAATAATAATAATAACAACAACAACAATAATAATAATAATAATAATTAATAAATAATAACAATAATAAATAATTCCAGGGGAAGAGCGTGCATGCGCGCCAGGGCGAGAGAAAAAAAAAACCAACCAAAAAAAACCTCTTTGGCTCCCAAAAAATTCCCACTTTCCAGGAACAAGGAAGAGTTCGGGGCCGCCTGGCAGCCAGCGTCAGGATGTGGGGGTGGATTTTGGGTGGTTTTATTATTATTATTAATTATTACAATTATTATTGTTTTTCCAGGGGAAGGGAACATCTCAGGGGCGCTCCTTTATCCCCTGGAAAAATCAATAAAAACTCCGGTTGTTCCCAAATTATTCTTTTCCTCCCCCCCACACCCGATAAATTCCCGAAAAATCCGAATTCCTGCTCCACGTGGGAATGAGGGGAAAGGTGGGAGGGGGCAGCGGGAATGGGGACAAAAATCGGGATTTTAGAGCAGCTGAGGGGGGAACTTTAAAACAGCCCCAAAAAAGCCCCAAAAAGCCCCAAAAAAGCCCCAAAAAAGCGCAGCTGGGAGGGAGCGGAGCCCGAAGCGGGCCGGGGCAGGGAGCGGCTCGGAGGAGCCGGAACGGCCCCAAATGAACCCAAAAACCTCCGGGGGCCCCGGGCCCGCTTTTGGGGCCGATTCGGGGGAATTTGGGACGATTTGGGGCCGATTCGAGGGAATTTGGGGCCGATTCTGGGCGATTTGGGGCGATTTGGGGCAGTTTCGGAGAGATTTGGGGCCGATTCTGGAGGGATTTGGGGTCGTTTTGGGGCGATTTGGGGCCGTTTTGGGGGATTTGGGGCAGTTTCGGAGAGATTTGGGGTGGTTTTGGGGTCGTTTCGGGGGGATTTGGGGCCGGCAGCCCCCGCTCCCCCGTGGCCGTGCCCGCCGGGCCGCTGCCAACCCGCGAGAGGAAATTTGGGGTGCGAAACCCCCCCGAGCTGCCAAAAGCACCCCAAAAACCTCCCGGGGTTGGGGGGAAAAGCCGCGGTGTGAAAATCCCTCCTAAAAAAACCCCAAAAAAACCCGAAAAAAGCTTAAAACCCCAGAAAAACCCATTAAAAAAACCTTAAAAAAACCCTAAAAAAAACCCCCCAAAAACCCCAAAAAATGGGATTTTTGCGGCTCCCCGCGTGTCATCCCGGAGATATTAAAAAAAGCCAAGGCGGCTTTGCAGGTCCGGGAGAGCTTCTGGGGAAAGTCTTGGCGAGCTGAGGTTGTAAAAAGAGTTTATGGGCCTATGAAATGGTGGGAATTTTGACTTTTTATGACTGCGTTCCTCGATTACCGCCAGCAGCAGCAGCAGCAGCCGCCATGTGGATCATTATTATTATTATTATTGTTATTATTATTATTATTATTTTAAACCCAGCGCGCCGCTTTCATTTCGATTTTTTCATTATTTTTATATATATATATTTATTTTTTTTTATTTATTTTTTTTACCGAAAGTTTATTTTTTTATGTTTGTTTGGGTTTTTATTTTTTTATATATATATATATTTTTTTTTGGTTATTTTTTAAAACGTGAGAACGGCAGCGAAAAGAGAAAAAGGAAGTGACCCCCTCCAAAATAAACAGATTAAACCCTTGTGAAGGTCACTTAAAATATTTAGGTAAGAGCTGCTAATTAAACAGGTTCTGGCTTTAGGGCGTGGAGGGGGGGGAGGGAAAAATTAATAAAAATTTTTTTTTAAAAAAAAAATATGAAAAAAGCGCCCGATTTTGTACATTGATTTTTTCCCCCTCTCAAAAAAAAAAAACATTAAAAATAAGAAAAAAATTACAAAATATTCCCCCCCCCAAAATTAATTTTATTTTTTTTTTTAAATTATAGATATATCTATATATATATATATATATAAAAAAATCTTCTTTCTCAGACAACCCCGTGGCAAATTGGATTCACGCGCGCTCCACGAGGAAGAAACGCTGCCCTTACACAAAATATCAGACCCTGGAACTGGAAAAAGAGTTTTTATTCAATATGTACCTCACGCGGGACCGGAGGTACGAAGTGGCGCGGGTGCTGAACCTCACGGAACGCCAGGTCAAAATCTGGTTTCAGAACAGGCGAATGAAAATGAAGAAAATGAATAAAGAGAAAAGCGATAAGGAGCAGCAATAATAATTTAATAAAAAAAAAAAAAAGAAAAAAAAAAGAGAGAGTTTGGAAGAGAGGAAAAAAAAAATAAATAAAAAAGCAGAAGGGAAAACAAAACAAAAAAAAAAACAAAAAGCGGAAAAAAAGAAGGGGAAAAAAAGAGGAAAATAATAATAATTAATAATAATAATAATAATAAAAAGGGGTGAAATGTTTCTGACTTGGATGAATGTTTAGCGGTAGAGGTTTGGGGGCTCGAGGCTTTTCTAAAATGAGGCTAAAAACGGCAAAAAGAGAGCAAAAAAAAAAGGAAAAAAATAATAAAAGATGCCCGGGGGGGTTCGGTTTTCTCTTCCTTTCTTCCGCCTCGCAAAAGCGGCACGAGAAGTACTTGAATTTTTATTTTGATGTTTTTTATTATTATTATATTTTATTTCCTAAATTAAAGCTGAATCCAGTATTTTGAATTTTTTTTTTTCTTTTTACCGAATTTTTGGGGTTTTTTTTTGGGGGGGGTGGGGAGGGAAGGAATCCCGCGAGGGAATATTTTGTACAAAAAACCAAAAAAAGAATTACAAAAAAAAGCGGGGGGAAAAAGGAAAAAATGAGGGGAAAAGGGGAAAAAAAAAGGACTGGAGGGAATGGTGGCTCCCGATGCTGATGTTGTCACGGTGTTGAACGTTTCTGCTGTACCGATTTTGTGTATTTTATCCTCGTCTCAGACCCGTTCTGTAATATTTGTTCTGTCGCCTATTGTAGAGCAGCTCTCTGTAAATATTCATTTTAAAAAAAAAAACCCAAAATCCCACCCGAAACCGACAAAAAAACGGCAAAAAAAGCAAAAAAAAACCGGCCTTGGAGGTGTTTTTTTTCTTTAAAAGCAGCCCCGGGGCTCGGCCCGAGCATCCCCGAGAGGTTTTTTTTTTATATATATATAATATATAATTTATTTAATTTTTTATTATTAATTTTTTTTTCCCGGTGCATTTTCAGTGCCCCGAACGCTGCGGTAAAAAAAAAAAAAATTAAAAAAAAAAAAAAAAAGCGCTGAGGTAAGGGATCCGCGCGCCATCAATTGCGAGATCGCGATAATTAATTGCGCTAATTTATGGCCGCGGGCCGGCGGAGGATGTGCTGGGGGGGAAAAAAAAAAACAGGGAAAAAGGGAAAAAAAAAAACTGGGAATGAATGGAGGAGCTTTGGAAGCGGCGGCCGCTGATCCCGAGCTGGAAATGAAAGGGGGAAAATTAATTAAAAAATCAAATTAAATGCCCGGCGTGCCTGCGAGGAGAGGAGGGGGAGGGAAAAAAGGAGAAATCGCAAATTTTTGGGGCGGAAAAGCCAAAAAAACGCAGCGGAGCCGCGAGCTCCCCTCCTGGTTTTGGGGGTTTTTGCGCCGGGAGGGGGAAATAATTTAAAAATAAAACCCAAAAATTTTGGGGGAGGCCGCGGAAAGGTGAAAATTCCGGGGGAGGAAAATCCGCGAGCCTTCCTCCCTTCCCGGGATGCGGAGAGAGGCAGGAAAAATGAGGAAAAATCAGGAAAAACCAGGAAAAATCAGAAAAAAAAACAGGAAAAGGCAGGAAAAGGCAGGAAAAGGCAGGAAAATGCAGGGAAAAGGAGCAGCGAGCGCTGTTTAATCAGAAAAATCCCTTTTGGAGGTGCCTTTCTTTAATTAAAAAGGGTCGGGATGGCGCTAATCAGGACCAGACCGCGCGGGCGGGACGCGCTCGTCGCCCTCGTCCCGCTTTTCCCCCAAATCCCTCCCCTGATTCCCAAAAAAATAAATCTGGAAGCGATTATTCCTGCTGATCCGATAAAACATCGCTCTCTAGTATTTCTCTGCTTCTGATATCGGGGTTTTTTTTGGGGGTTTTTCTTTTGATTTTCCCTTTTCCCGGGGTTTTGGCACCGACGGGGGGGACAGGAGAGGCGCAAAAATCTCATTTTTCCGTCCCAATTTTGCGCCAGAGGAGGAAAAAACACCACAAAAATCCCCTCGTGAGCCATCCCTGAAACTCTCGGGGTGGAAAATATTATTTTTAATTTTTTTTAATTTTTTTTTTAAGCCTAGCGGGAGATTTATGGCCGAAAAAATAAATAAAATCAGGAGAAAAAATAAATAGGTCGGGGGAGGGGGGAGCTCCTACCAAAAGGCGATTTTTATTTTTACAAAATTGCGATGGTTATTGTTAATATTTTTTCCGTCCTCCGCCCGGAATAAAGAATAAAACCGCCGCCCTCCCCGCCCGTTTTAGCGTCATTAATTAATCTCATTAATTAATTAAAAGGGGAAATGAGGGGCAGGAGCGGCTCCTGCAAAGGCCGCGACCCGCGGGGAGCTCGGCCCGGCCCCGATCCCATTCCCGGCTCTGTTCCCAATCCCATCCCTGTCCCCATCCCTGTCCTTGTCCCCTCCTGTCCCCATCCCAGCCTTTGTTCCCATTTCCTCTGTCCCCTCCTGTCCTCATCCCAATTTTTGTCCCGGTCCCCATCCCTGTCCCCATCCCGGTCTTTGTCCTCGTCCCCATCCCTGTCCCCATTTCCTTTGTCCCCTCCTGTCCCCATCCCGATCTTTGTCCCCGTTTTCCCTCTCCCTATTCCCATTTCCATCCCTGTCCCCATCCCAATTTTTGTCCCCTGTCCCCATCCCAATCCCTGTCCCCCTTTCCTTTGTCCCCATCCCGATCCCTGTCCCCGTTTTCCCTGTCCCCATCCCCATTTCCATCCCTGTCCCCTCCTGTCCCCACCCCGATCTTTGTCCCCATTTCCTTTGTCCCCATTTTCCCCGTCCCTGTCCCCGTTTTCCCCATCCCCATCCCGATCTTTGTCCCCATTTCCCGGTCCCTGTCCCCTCCTGTCCCCTCCTGTCCCCTCCTGTCCCCTCCTGTCCCCTCCTGTCCCCTCCCCGCCCCCCCCGGTCACTTTTAGGGTCCCTTTGTCTCTCCGGGGCTTTTCCCTTCTGTGGGGTCGCGCTCTTGGTCACGGGCAAGGCCCGAGCGCGACCCCCGAGCGCGTCCCCGCGACCCCCGAGCGCGTCCCCGCGACCCCCGCCCCCAACACCCCCCCGGGCTCTGCATTTCTGCTCCCCAAAAAACCCCCAAACACCCCCAAAAACACCCCCAAACACCCCCAAAACACCCCCAAACACCCCCAAAACACCCCCAAAAAACCCTCAAAACACCCCCAAAATAACCCCAAGAAACCCCCCAAAAAACCCCCAAAACACCCTCAAAACAGCCCCAAAAAACCCCAAAACACCTCCCAACCCCCCCCAAAAACCACCACAAAACCCGCGTTAAAAAACCCCAAAAACCCCCATAAAAAAACACCAATAAACCCCCCCAAAAAAACCCCAAAAAACACAAACCCCCCCAAACAAAACCCCCCCAAAACCCCCTCAAATCTCCCCAAAAACCCAAATAAAAACCCCGAACCCCCTCAAAAAAACCCCCACAACCCGACCCCAAACCCGCAGCTGGCTCGACGCGGGGGGGGGAGGGAATAAATAATAACAATAATATTAATAATAATAATAATATTAATAAAAATAATAAAATCTTGAATTTGCGGCGTTCGGGGCTCCCCGGCTGCACCAAAAAGCGGCGATTTGGGGTTTTTTTTTTTCCCCTTTCTCCGCTGCCATATGGCGCGTCCTGCTCCATCCTTTGTGTGATGTCGGGATATTCCCGGGAAAAAGCCGCGGGAATCGCGATTCTCCCGGGCCCCGCAAACCGGGAGAGGGAAAAACGCAAAATTTAAAAAAAAAGTTGAGAATTTAAAAAAAAAATCCCAGCGTTTGTCCCCAGAGCGCGAGGTGAGATTTTGGGATTTCGGAGGGGGGAGAAATCCAGGGGAAAATGTGGGAAAAAATTCAAAATATCCAAAGAGTTTTCTGGCGTTGGATTCGGGATTTTCCCGCAAAATAATGAGAAATACAAAGCGTTTTTGGGGCTGTTTTGGGTCTGTTTTAGGGCGTTTTCGGGGCGTTTTCGGGGCGTTTTCGGGGTGGTTTTGGGGCGTTTTTGGGGCTGTTTTGGGGTGGGCTGGAGTTGTATTTTTTTTTCCCGTAAAAAACCGAGAAATTCAAAGCGTTTCGAGGTGGGCCGGAGTTCTTTTTTTTTTTCCGTCAAAAAATGATGAACACAAAGCGTTTTGGGGTGGTTTTGGGGTGGGCTGGAGTTATTTATTCTTTCCGTGAAAAAAGAGATAAATACGAAACGTTTCGAGCAGCGCCGGACTTCTTGTTTTCACCCGAAAAAAAAAACCAAGATAAACATAAATCTTATTTTCCGGCCTGGTTTTGGGGTGGGTCGGAGGCGCCTTGTTTTGTATTTAATTTTATTTTAATTCTATTTTATTTTGTATTATTTTGATTTATTTCATTTTTGTTTTATTTTTATTTTATTTTGTGTTGCTTCATTTTATTTTATTTTTATTTCATTTTATTTCATTTTATTTCATTTTATTTCATTTTATTTCATTTTATTTTATTTTATTTCATTTAATTTCATTTAATTCCATTTAATTTTGTTTGACTTTATTTCATTTCATATCATTTTATTTCATTTCATTTTAATTCATTTCATTTTATTTCATTTCATTCCACCTCACTTCATTTATCTTTTTTTCCCCCCTCTTTGTGAAGGACACTCAACCCCAAACAAACCAAAACAAAAAAACCGAAAAAAAACCCAAAAAACCTCAAAAAAACCCAAAAAGCTCCCCAAAAATAGAAAAAAAAAAACCCAAAACCAAAAGAAAACAAAAAAAAATTAAAAAATCCCCCCACTAAACCGCAAAAAACACAGGAAATAGCAAAAAAACCCCCAGAAAATAGCAAAAAAAACCCCAGAAAATAGAAAAAAACCCCAGAAAATAGCAAAAAATCCCACAGAAAATAGAAAAAAAACCCCCAGAAAATAGCAAAAAATCCCACAGAAAATAGAAAAAAAAACCCCCAGAAAATAGCAAAAAATCCCACAGAAAATAGAAAAAAACCCCCAGAAAATAGAAAAAAAACCCCAGAAAATAGCAAAAAATCCCCAGAAAATAGCAAAAAAAACCCCAAAAAACCCCAAAAAAACCCTAAAAAAACCCCAAAAAAACCCCCAAAAACCCGCAAAAAAACCCCAAAAAAAAAACCCAAAAAAAGGCGGCAGCTGGCCAGAGGTGCATTTCCGCAGCCCCCAGAAAAATGCGATTTTTACAGCTCTGTTTGTGTCCCTGCAATGCGCGGCTGAATAGGGGGAACAAAACCGGGCCGGCCGTGGCTAGACGTCTGGCCTTAATTGTTTTATGGGGTAAATAAGGTGCGCGCTCGGCCCTTTGAAAAGAGAATTTTGGAATGTTTTGTCTACGCGCCGCCAGCGGCAGAACCCCCCTGGGGGCCGCGGGGGGGAAAAAAAACGGGGGGGAAAAGGGGAAAAAATTAAAAATAAAGGGAATTTTCCAGCTGGAGGTGGAGGGGGAAAAATGGGGGGGGGAAGAGGGGGAAATAAAAGGGGAGAAAAGGGGGGAAAAGGGGAAATAAAGGGGGAAAGTAAAGGGGGAAATAGGGGAGAAAAGGGGGGTTGAAGGGGGGAAAAAAGGGAGAAAAATAAGGGGAGAATAAGGGAGAAAAGGGAAAATAAGGGGGGGAAAAAGGGGAGAAAAGGGGGAAAATAGGGGGGAAAATAGAGGAGTAAAAAGGGGGGAAAAGGGGGAAAATGGAGAAGTAAAAAAGGGGAAAAAAAGGGGGCCTGGAGGGGAAAAAAAACCCGGAGAAAAATAGAGGAGAAAAGGGGAAAAAAAAGGAAAAAAATAGGGGAGAAAAGGGGGGTTGGAAGGGAAAAAAGGGAAAAATAGGGAAAAAAGGGGAGAAAAGGGGGATTGGAGGAGAAAAAAGGGAAAAAAGGGAATAGGAGGGAAAGGGGAGAATGGAGGGGAAAAGGGAAATGAGGGGAAAAAGGTGAATTGGGGGAAAAGGAGGAGGGGAAGGATAAAAGAGGGAAAAGGGGGAAAGGGGGAAAGGGGAAGTGGGGAGAAAATGGGAAAATAAAAGAAGGGCGGAAGCGGGAAAGGGGGAGGGGGGAAAACATCCAAAAATGGTGATTTAAAGGAAAATCGTTCCCCGGGGGGAGCGGATCCAGCGCGGCCGCGGAGCCTCCCCAGGACCCCCCAAATCCCCCCAAAATCCTCCCCAAATCCCCCCCAGGACCCCCCAAATCCCCCCCAAACCCGGCGGAGCTGCGCGGGCGCGGCCGCGAGGTGGCGCTGTCGCCCCAGGGTTCGCGCAGGGGCCCCTCCCCCACCCCATTCCCCCCCCCCAAATTCCGCACCCGCGGAGCGACCCCGCGACCCCCGGGCTGGCCCCGAGAAACCCCCAAAAACGCCTTTTTTTGGGTCCTTTCATCCACCCTTAAACCGATTTTTTATCTATTTTTAAAAATATATTTATGTCTCTATACCTACATAAAATTATTTCAATTTTTTTCTTTAAATTTCAACCCAACCGTTCTTCAAATTTTTCGATAAATCCGCATTTTAATTTTAATTTTAACTTTAATTTTAATTTTAATAATTTTAATTTTAATAATTTTAAGTTTAATAATTTTAAGTTTAATTTTAAGTTTAATTTTAAGTTTAATTTTAATTTTAATTTTAAGTTTAACTTGATTTTCAAGTTTAATTTTAATTTTAAATCCGCTAATTTTAAATTCTTTTTCCCCCCTTCCTCTCCCCTCTCCTCGCTCCCAGCGCCGGCTCCTGAGGGCGTAAAAATCTTCCCCAAAAATGGGTTAAAAAAGGGTTTTTTTGAGAAAGCTGCCGGTGCCGAGCGCTCGTGGCGCTGATTTTTCCCTTTTCCCCCCCTTTTCCTCCTGTTTATTGACGCTCCTCACGTCTCCAGCCGCGCTCCGGGGTGGGGAAGCAGAAAATGACATTTTCCAGTGAAGGTCAGGGCAAAAAGGGAGGGGAAAGAGGGGGAAACAGAAAATCCTCAAAACCCAAGAAATCCCCCCCAAAAAAAAACCCCTCAAAGACAAAGAGCGACCCCCCAAAAATGGGGATTTTCCCTTAAAAACAAAGCGGAGCCCGGCGGGGTTGGGAATTCTGGAGGGGGTGGGGGGCTCCTTTCACCCCTCCCGGCACCAAAATCCCGGCGTTTCTCCCCAAACTGAAATCAGATTTTTTTTGGGTTTTTTTTTTTTGAGGGAAATCCCTGGGAAAAAAAAACCAAAAAAAAACCCCAAAAATTCCTCCCCCCCCCCCCCCACGGCGAAAATTGCGATTTGTTTTCGGTACTGGGGGTTTAAAAGTAGAAATGATTGATTAGGGAGGGGAAATTCGGTCCCCGGGAGCCTCCGCTGGCCTTGGCTGCTCTGTTTTGGGTGGAAAAAGGTGGGATTTGGGGAAAAGTGGGGAATTCTGCGGGAATCGGGGGGATTTGGGGCGGTTTCGTGGCAGAAGAGGCGTCTGGGTTGATAAAAATGTGAATTTTCGGAGGCTGGGTGGAAGCGAGTTCATTGTCTGCTGGCGCGAACCCCCCCAGGCGCCTTCTCCAGCCGGGAAAAATGGGGATAAAAACGGGAAAAACGGGAAAAATCCGCTCCAAGCGGCCGGGGAGGCTCCTGCCCTCGGGGGGTGTGCGGGAAAATGAGGGAAAAACGGTCGGAATGGTTAAAAATGGCAATTACGACCATCCTGAGGGGGGATCCCACCCCGAAATGACCCCGAAAAATGGGAATTTTGCTGGGCAGGAAAAGCTCTGTGGAAATTTGGGCTCTGCCCGGGATAATTTGGGGTTTTCTGGGGTTTTTTAAGGGAGGGGAAGAAAATCAGGGAAAAGGTTTGGGGTTTCGGGGGGGATTTGGGGGGGGTTTGGGGCGTTTTTGGCGTCTCGACAGCAAAAAAAAACCCCAAAAATAAGAAAAAAACTCCAAAAATAAGAAAAGAACCCCAAAAATAAGAAAAAACCCCCCAAAATAAGAAAAAAACTCCAAAAATAATAAAAAACCCCAAAAATAATTTGGGGAAATGTCTCAAGCCTGGAAAAAAAACCCAAAAAAAACCCCAAAATGAGCAAAAACCGCGAGGATTTTGGGGCGATTTTGGCGTTTTTGATGAGTTTGGTCCGCACGAGGCGGCCGAAGGAAAAGGTCGCGGGGGGTCAGAGCCAAAAAATGACTCCGGAATGGGCTGGAAAAGGGGGAAAATGGGAAAAACGGGGCTGGGGAAGGGGGGGAAGGCGCTGGGTGGGTTTTTTTTTTTTGTGCAGCGCGCACAAAGGGCAGCCGGACTTTGCCTCCAAAGTGGAATTTTTACAGCAAAAAAACCTCGGAATTCCAGCCCTGACAATTCCAGCGGATTTCCAGGAGCGGGGAGGGGGGGGGGGGGGAGAGAGAAGGGGTGAAAAATGGGAATAAATGGAATAAAATGGTGAAAATCGCGGTTTTTTTTTTTTTTTTCTGGCTTTATTCGCTGCCAAGGACAGCGAGGAGCGGCCGATCCAGAGGGGAAAATTCCCGGTTTGGTTTTTGTTTTTGTTTTTATTTATTTATATTTTTGGGTTTTTTTGGGAGGGGGCTTTTGTTGGGTTGATCCCGACCTTGCCCAGCGGCAGCGCCACAGCGTGAAAAATGGGGAGAAAAAGGGGGAAAATGGGGAGAAAAAGGGGGAAATGGGGAGAAAAAGGGGGAAAATGGGGAGGAAAAGGGGGAAAATGGGGAGAAAAAGGGGGAAAATGGGGAGAAAAAGGGGGAAATGGGGAGAAAAAGGGGGAAAATGGGGAGGAAAAGGGGGAAAATGGGGAGAAAAAGGGGGAAAATGGGGAGAAAAAGGGGGAAAATGGGGAGAAAAAGGGGGAAAGGGGGAGAAAAAGGGGGAAAATGGGGAGGAAAAGGGGGAAAATGGGGAGAAAAAGGGGGAAAATGGGAAAATTGAGGGGGGGGAAGGGGAAAAGGGGGGGAAAGGGGAGAAAATTGGGGGAGAAAAGGATGAAATTGGGGAAAAGGGGAATAAGGGGGGAAAGGGGAAAGAAAAGGGGGGGAAAGGGGGAAGGGGGAGAAGGAAATGAGAGGAAAATGGAAGGAAAATAAAAGGGAACAGAAAAGGGGGGGAAAAAGGAGAAAAAAGGGAAAATAAGGTGGGATAAAAGGTGGGGAAAAGCAAAAAACAAAGGAGGAAAAATAGGGGGGGGAAAGGCCAAAATAAAAGGAATTAAAAGAGGAAATGTGGGGTGAGCCCCCTCCCCTCTCCAGGTGGGACCCCCCCAACAATGACAACAACAAAAAAACGGAATTTTGGGGTTTTTTTTTTGGGGGGGTTGGGTTTTTTGGGGGGGATTTTGGGGTTTTTGGGGGTGTTTTTGGGGGTTTTTTTTTGGGGGGGTTTTTGGGGGTTTTTGGGGGGTCCCGGGCTGGGTTTTACCTGCCGAGGTTACCCGGGGTCACCTCGGGGAGGGAAAAGGGGGGATTTGGGATCTGGGCTCTGCATGAGCCCCCTCCCCTTTTGGGGCTTTCTTTGGTTTTTAGGGGTTTTATTTTGTATTTTTTATTTGTTTTGGGGGGGTCGTAAATTGGTAAATCCCCCCCCCCCACCCTGGAAAAAAGGTGAAATTCGGGGAGAGGATTTGGGGGGAAAAAAGGGAAAAAGGGGAGGAAAAGAGAGGGGGAAAAGGGGGAAAATAAAAAGAGGAGAAAAGGAGGGAAAAGAAGAGGGGAGGAATAAAAAGAGGAGAGAAAAAATGAGGGGAAAAGAGGAAAAAAAAGAGGAGGAATAAAAGGAGGGGGAAAAGGGAGGAGGAATTAAAGAGGGGAAAAAAAGAAGAGATAAAAGGAGGGAAAAGAAGAAGGGGAGAAAAAAGAAGTGAAAAAGAGAAGAGAGAAAAGGGAAGAAAAGAAAGGGAAAAAAGAGGAGAAAAAGGAGAAAAAAGAGAGGAAAAAGGAGAAAAAAGAGGGAAAAAGGAGAAAAAAGAAGGGAAAATGGAGAAAAAAGAGGGGAAAAAGGAGAAAAAAGAGGGGAAAAAGGAGAAAAAAGAGGGGAAAAAGGAGAAAAAAGAGGGGAAAAAGGAGAAAAAAGAGGGAAAAAAGGAGAAAAAAG